>NW_006784922.1:2405458-2480425 GCF_000442215.2 Lipotes vexillifer | reverse complement strand
AAAGAGTCAATCAAGTCCAGGAAGCACAGAGAGTACAATACAGAATAAACCCAAAGAGAAACACGCTGAGACAATTATTAATCAAACTATCAAAAATTAAATACAAAGAAAAAATATTAAAAGCAGCAAGGGAAAAGCAACAAATAACATATAAGGGAATCCCCATAAGGTTAACAGCTGATTTTTCAGCAGAAACTCTGCAAGCCAGAAGGGAGTGGCAGGACATATTTAAACTGATGAAAGGAAAAAACCTACAACCAAGATCACTCTACCCAGCAAGGATCTCATTCAGATTTGATGGAGAAATTAAAACCTTTACAGGTAAGCAAAAGTTAATAGAATTCAGTACCACCAAACCAGATTTACAACAAACGCTAAGGGAACTTCTCTAGGTAGGAAACACAAGAGAAGGAAATGACTTACAAAAACAAACCAAACACAATTAAGAAAATGGTAATAGGAACATACATATCGATAATTACCTTAAAATGTAAATGGATTAAATGCTCCAAACAAAAGACATAGACTGGCTGAACGGATACAAAAACAAGACCCATACATATGCTGTCCACAAGAGACCCACTTCAGACCTAGGGACACATACAGACTGAAAGTGAGGGAATGGAAAAAGATATTCCATGCAAATGGAAATCAAAAGAAAGCTGGAGTAGCAATTCTCATATCAGACAAAATAGACTTTAAAATTAAGACTATTACAATAGACAAAGAAGGACACTACATAATGATAAAGGGATCAATCCAAGAAGAAGATATAACAATTGTAAATACTTATGCACCCAACACAGGAGCACCTCAATACATAAGGCAAATACTAACAGCCATAAAAGGGGAAATAGACAGTAATACATCAGAGTAGGGGACTTTAACACCCCACTTTCACCAATGGACAGATCATCCAAAATGAAAATAAATAGGAAACACAAGCTTTAAAGGATACATTAAACAAAATGGACTTAATTGATATTTATAGGACATTCCATCCAAAAACAACAGAATACACTTTCTTCTCAAGTGCTCATGGAACATTCTGCAGAATAGACCATATCTTGGATCACAAATCGAGCCCTGGTAAATTTAAGAAAATTGAAATCGTATCAAGTATCTTTTCCGACCACAATGCTATGAGACTAGATATCAATTACAGGAAAAAATCTGTAAAAAATACAAACACATGGAGGCTAAACAATACACTACTAAATAACCAAGAGATCACTGAAGAAATCAAAGAAGAAATTTAAAAATACATAGAAACAAATGACAATGAAAACACAGCAACGCAAAACCTATGGGATGCAGCAAAAGCAGTTCTAAAAGGGAAGTTTATAGCAGTTCAATCTCAACTCAAGAAACAAGAAAAATATCAAACAAACAACCTAACCCTATACTTAAAACAACTGGAGAAAGAATAACAAAGAAAACCCAAAGTCAGTTGAAGGAAAGAAATCATAAAGATCAGAGCAGAAATAAATGAAATAGAAATGAGAAACAATAGTAAAGGTCAATAAAACTAAAAGCTGGTTCTTTGAGAAGATAAACAAAATTGATAAACCATTAGCCAGACTCATCAAGAAAAAAGGGAAAAGACTCAAATCAACAGAATTAGAAATGAAAAAGAAGTAACAACTGACACTGCAGAATTAAAGGATCATGAGAGATTACTATAAGCAACTATATGCCAATAAAATGGACAACCTGGAAGAAATGGACACAATCTTAGAAAAGCACAACCTTCTGAGACTGAACCAGGAAGAAACAGAAAATATAAATAGACCAAACATAAGCACTGAAATTGAGACTGTGATTAAAAACCTTTCAACAAATAAAAGCCCAGGACCAGATGGCTTCACAGGCAAATTCTATCAGACATTTATAGAAGAGCTAACACCCATCCTTCTCAAACTCTTCCAATATATTTCAGAGCGAAGAACACTCCCAAACCCATTCTATGAGGCCACCATCACCCTGATACCAAAACCAGACAAAGATGTCACAAAGAAAGAAAACTACAGGCCAATATCTCTGATGAACATAGATGCAAAAATCCTCAACAAAATACTAGCAAACAGAATCCAATGGCACATTAAAAGGATCATACACCATGATCAAGTGGGGTTTATCTCAGGAATGTAAGGATTCTTCAATATATGCAAATCAATCAATGTGATACACCTTATTAACAAATTGAAGGAGAAACACCATATGATAATCTCAATAGATGCAGAAAAAAACTTTTGACAAAATTCAATACCCATTTATGATTAAAAACCCTCCAGAAAGTAGGCACAGAGGGAACCTACCTCAACATAATAAAGTCCATATATGACAAACCCACAGCCAACATCGTTCTCAATGGTGAAAAACTGAAACCATTTCCTGTAAGATCAGGAACAAGACAAGGTTGCCCACTCTCACCACTATTATTCAACATAGTTTTGGAAGTTTTAGAAACAGCAATCAGAGAAGAAAAAGAAATAAAAGGAATCCAAATTGGAAAAGCAGAAGTAAAACTGTCACTGTTTGCAGATGACATGATTCTATACATAGAGAATCCTAAATATGCTACCTGAAAACTACTAGAGCTAATCAATGAATTTGGTAAAGTAGCAGGATACAAAATTAATGCATAGAGATCTCTCGCATTCCTATACACTAATGATGAAAAATCTGAAAGAGAAATTAAGGAAAAACTCCCATTTACTACTACAACAAAAAGAATAAAATACCTAGGAATAAACCTACCTAAGGAGACAAAAGACCTGTATGAAGAAAACTATAAGATACTGATGAAAGAAATTAAAGATGATACAAACAGATGAAGAGATATAACATGTTCTTGGAGAGGAAGAATCAACATTGTGAAAATGACTATACTACCCAAAGCAATCTACAGATTCAATGCAATCCCTATCAGACTACCAATGGCATTTTTCACAGAACCAGAACAAAAAATTGCACAATTTGTATGGAAACACAAAAGACCCTGAACAGCCAAAACAATCCTGAGAAAGAAAAATGGAGTGGGAGGAATCAGGCTCCTGGACTTCAGACTATACTACAAGGCTACAGTAATGAAGACAATATGGTACTGGCACAAAAACAGAAATACAGATCAATGGAACAGGATAGAAAGCCCAGAGATAAACCCACGCACCTATGGTCATCTTATCTTTGATAAAGGAGGCAATGGAGAAAAAACAGCCTCTTCAGTAAGTGGTGCTGGGAAAACTGGACAGCTGCATGTAAAAGAATGAAATTAGAACACTCCCTAACACCAAACCCAAAAATAAACTCAAAATGGATTACAGACTTAAATGTATGGCCAGACACTATAAAACTCTTAGAGGAAAACACAGGCAGACACTCTATGACATAAATCACAGCAAGATCCTTTTTGACTCACCTCCTAGAGAAATGGAAATAAAAACAAAAATAAACAAATGGGACCTCATGAAACTTAAAATCTTTTGCACAGCAAAGGAAACCATAAACAAGACGAAAAGACAACCCTCAGAATGGGAGACAATACTTGCAAATGAAGCAACTGACAAAGGATTAATCTCCAAAATATACAAGCAGCTCATGCAGCTCAATATCAAAAAAAAAAACAACCCAATCCAAAAATGGGCAGAAGATCTAAATAGACATTTCTCCAAAGAAGATACACAGATTGCCAAGAAACACATGAAAAGATGCTCAACATCACTAATCAATAGAGAAATGCAAATCAAAACTACAATGAGGTATCACCTCACACCAGTCAGACTGGCCACTGTCAAAAAATCTACAAACAATAAATGCTGGAGAGGGTGTGGAGAAAAGGGAACCCTGTTGCACTGTTGGTGGGAATGTAAATTGATACAGCCACTATGGAGAACAGTATGGAGGTTCCTTAAAAAACTAAAAATAGAATTATCATATGACCCAACAATCCCACTACTGGGCATATACCCTGAGAAAACCATAATTCAAAAGGAGTCATGTACCACTATGTCCATTGCAGAACTTTTTACAATAGCCAGGACATGGAAGCAACCTAAGTGTCCATCGACAGATGAATGCATAAAGAAGATGTGGCACATATATACAATGGAATATTACTCAGCCATAAAAAGAAATGAAATTCAGTTATTTGTAGTGAGGTGGATGGACCTAGAGTCTGTCATACAGAGTGAAGTAAGTCAGAAAGAGAAAAACTAATACTGTATGCTAACACATATAGATGGAATATAAAAAAAAATGGTTCTGATGAACCTAGGGGCAGGACAGGAATAAAGACACAGACATAGAGAATGGACTTGAAGACATGGGGAGGGGGAAGGGTAAGCTGGGACGAAGTGAGAGAGTAGGATTGACATATATACACTACCGAATGTAAAATAGATAGCTAATAGGAAGCAGCTGCATGGCACAGGGAGATAAGCTTGGTGCTTTGCGACCACCTAGAGGGGTGGGATAAGGAGGGTCGGAGGGAGATGCAAGAGGGAGGGTATATGGGGATATACGTATACATATAGCTGATTCATTTTGTTATACAGCAGAAACTAACACAACACTGTAAAGCAATTATATTCCAATAAAGATGTTAAGATAAAAAACAAACCCCCCCCCCAAAAACTGCAGGGCATGCATTCTTTTCAAGTGCACATGAAACACTGTCTAGGAGAGATCACGTTAGGCCACAAAACAAGTCTCAATAAATATAAGGAGACTGAAATCATATCATGCATCTTTTCCAGCCACAACAGTATGAAACCAGTAATCAGTTGTAAGAAGAAAACTGGAAAACACACAACATGTGGTGACTAAACAACTTTTTACTAAACCACCAATGGTTTAATGAAGAAATTAAAAAGGAAATAAAAAAATACCTTTTGACAAATGAAAATGGAAACACAATTTTCCAAAATCTATGGGACACAGCAATAGCAATTCTAATTGGGTAGTTCATAGCAATACAGGCCTGCCTCAAGAACAAGAAAAACCTCAAATAAAAAATTTAACTTTACATCTAAAGGAACTAGGAAAAGAAGAATAAAGCCCAAAGTTAGTAGAAGTCAGGAAATAATAAAGATTAGAGCAGAAATAAATGAAATAGAGGCTAAAAAAATCAGTTAAAAAGATCCGTGAAACTAAGTGCTGGTTCTTTGAAAAGATAAACAAAATTTATAAACCTTTAGCAAGACTCATCAAGAGAAAGAGGGGCCCCAAATAAAATCAGAAATGAAAGGGCAGAAGTTACAATTAATACCACAGAAATACAAAGAATCATGAGACTACCACAATTACACCAACAAACTGGACAACATAGAAGAAATGGATAAATTCCTAGAAACGTACAATTTTCCAAGAATGAATCAGGAAGAACAGAAAACCTGAACAGACTGTTTACTAGTAATGAAACTGAATCAGTAACCAAAAACTGCCAACAAATAGAAGTCCAGGATCAGATAGCTTCACAGGTAAATTCTACCAAACATTTAAGGAACAGTTAATTAATACCTACCCTTCTCAAACTGTTCCGAAAAATGGAAGAATAAGGAATGCTTCCAAATTCATTCTATGAGTCCAGCATTAACCAATCCAAACCAGACAAAGACAGTATAAAAAAAGAAAATTATAGGCCAATATCACTGATGAACAAAGATGCAAAAATCCTCAACAAAATATTAGCAAACTGAATTCAACAATACATTAAAAGGATTATAAACTATAACCAAGTGGGATTTATCCCAGGGATGCAAGGGTGGTTCAATATCTACAAATCCATCAATGTTATATACCATATTAACAAACTGAAGAATAAAAATCATATAAGTAGATGCAGAAAAAGCTGTTAAGAAAAATTCAACATCCATTTATGATAAAAGCTCGCAACAAAGTGGTTACAGAGGGAACATACCTCAACATAATCAAGGCCATATATGACAAACCATAGCTAACTTCATACACAATACTGGAAAGCTGAAAGCTTTTCCTCTAAAATTGAGAACAAGACAAGGACACTCTTGCCACTGTAATTCAACATAGTTAGACATCCCAGTCAGAGCAATCAGACAAGAAAATAAATAAAAGTCATCCAGGGACCTCCCTGGTGGTCCAGTGGTTAAGACTCTGTGCTTCCACTGCAGGGGGTGTGGGTTTGATCCCTGGTCGGGGAAGTAGGATCCCACATGCTGTGCAGCATGGACAAAAAGTCAACCAAATTGGACAGGAAGAAATAAAACTGTCATTATTTGCAGATGACATTATACTATATATAGAAAACCTTAAAGATGCCAGCAAAAAGACTATTAGAACTAAAAAAAAATTTAGTATAGTTTCAGGATACAGAATGAATATACAGAAACCTGTTGCATTTTTATACCTTAATAATGAATTAGCAGACAAATTAAGAAAACAATTCATTTGGAATTACATCACAAAGAATAAAATACCTAGGAATTAATTTGCTCAAGGAGGTGAAAGACCTGTGCTCTGAAAACTGTAAAACACTGATGAATAAAATTGCAGGCAACTCAAATAAATAGAAAGCTATTCTGTGTTCATGGATTGGAAGAATTATTATTGTCAAAATGTCCATAACACCGAAAGCAATCTAAAGATTCAATGCAATCCCCATCAAAATACCCATTGCATTTTTCACAGAAAAAGAACAAATCTTAACCTCAAATAGCCAAAGCAATCTTGAGAAAGAAAGGTTGAAGGTATCATGGTCCCTGATTTCAAACTATACTACTAAGTTCCAGTCATCAAAACAGTATGGTACTAGCACAAAAACAGACATATAGATCAACTGAACAGAATACAGAGCCCAGAAATGAACCCACACTTAAATGCACAATTAATGTACAACAAAGGTGGCAAGAATACAAAATAGGGGACAGACTCTTCAATAAGTGGTGGTGGCAAAACTGTAGAGTTATATGTAAAAGAATGAAACTAGACAACTTTTTTACACCATGTATGAAAATAAACTCAAAACAGATTAAAGACTTAAATGTAAGACATGAAACCACAAATCTCTTAGAAGAAAATATAGGCACTATGTATGATATTTCACATCAGCATTAGCAGTATTTTTTTGGATCCGTCTCCTCAGACAAGCGCAACAAAAGCAAAAATAAACAGGGAATTCCCTGGTGGTCCAGTGATTAGGACTCTGTACTTTCTGTGTAGGTTCAATCCCTGGTCAGGGAACTAAGATCCCACAAGCCACATAGCACAGCCAAAAAAACCCCCCAAAAAACAAAAAACAAAAAAAAAAAATGGGACTACACCAAACTAAAAAGCTTTTGCATGGCAAAGGAAACCATCAACGAAATCAAAAGGCAACATCCTGAATGGCTTAATGGGAGAAGATATTTGCAAATGATATGTCCAATAAGGGGTTAATATAAAAAATACAGAGAGAACTTATACAACTCAAAATAAAAAAAAAGAAACAATCTGATTAAAAAATGGTCAGAGGATCTGAATAGATATTTTTCCAAAGACATACAGATGGCCAACCAGTCCATGAAAAGATGCCCACCACCACTAATCATTAGGGAAATGAAAATCAAAACCACAATGAGATATCACCTCACACTTGTCAGAATGACTTTTATCAAAAAGAAATAATGAGCATTGGTGAGGATGTGGAGAAAAGGGAACCCTTGTGTACTGTTGGTGGGAATGTAAATTGGTATAGTCACAATGCAAAACAGTATGGAGGTTCCTCAAAAAATTAAAAATATCTGAAGAAAACAAACACACTAATTTGAAAAGATTTATCTGTCCCTATGTTCATTGCAGCACTTACAACGGCCAAAATATGGAAGCAACCTAACTGTCCCTTGAGAGATGAATGGATAAAGGAGCTGTGGTGTATATGTACACATATACAATGGAATATTACTCAGCAATAAAAAAGAATGAAATCTTACCATTTGTGACAACATGAATGGACACAGAGAGTATTATGCTAAGTGAAATAAGCCAGACAGAAAAAGACAAATACCATATGGTTTCACTTACATGTGGAATCTAAAAAACAAAACGAACAAACATAAACAAAACAGAAATTCACTCACAGGTACAGAGAACAAACTGGTGTCACCAGAGGGGAGGAAGGTGGGAAAATGCACAAAATAAGGGAAAAAGATTAAGAGATACAAACTTAACTATAAAATAAAAAAGTCACGGAGATATAATGTACAGCATAGGGAATATAGTCAATAATATTATAGTAACTTTTTGTGGTGATGGTGACTAGACATTGTGGTGATCACTTTGTAATGTATAAAAACATTGAATCACTATGTTGCACACCTGAAACTAATATTCTTTTTTTTTTTTTTTTTTTTTTTTGCAGTACACGGGCCTCTCACTGCCGTGGCCTCTCCCGTCACAGAGCACAGGCTCCGGACGCGCAGGCTCAGCGGCCATGGCCCACGGGCCTAGCCGCTCCGCAGCATGTGGGATCCTCCCGGACTGGGGCATGAACCCGTGTCCCCCGCACCGGCAGGCAGACTCTCAACCACCATGTGCCACCATGGAAGCCCTGAAACTAATATTCTAAGTCAATTATACTTCAACTAAAAACAAAAAACATTAACATATCCACACACACACAAAAAAAGGCACTCTTAGAAGGCAAAGAGTGAATCCTAATGTAAACTATGTACTTTGGGTGATAATGATGTGTCAATGTAGGTTCATCAGTTACAGCAAGGGTACCACTCTGGTAGGGGATGTTCATAATGGGGAGGCTATGTATGAGTAGGGCCAGGGGGTAGATGAGAAATCTAAATTTTTTTGTGACACTAACTTTGCTCTATAAAATAAACTCTATTAAGAAAAAAACCCGCAGGGGCTCCCCTGGTGGTGCAGTGGTTAAGAATCCACCTGCCAACTCAGGGGACATGGATTCGAGCCCTGTTCTGGGAAGATCAATCCCACATGCTGTGGAGCAACTAAGCCCATGTGCCACAACTACTGAGCCTGTGCTCTAGGGCCCGCGAGCCATAACTACTGAGCCCGCATGCCACAACTACTGAACCTGCATGCCTAGAGCCCATGCTCTGCAACAAGAGAAGCCATTGCAATGAGAAGCCAGTGTACCACAACGAAGAGGAGCCCCCATTCGCCACAACTAGAGAAAGCCCACATGCAGCAATGAAGAACCAACACAGCGAAAAATAAAATTTCTTTAAAAAAAAAGAAAAAGAAATTCTTTAAAAAAAAAAGGCACTTATTCTAGAAAAATTTAAAGCTGTAAGTAGAACTCTTACTGAGATCTCATTTAGTTTATGTTCATTTAGTTGCTATTCCAGGCGGTTTGTACTATTTTTTGTAAATTTTTCAGGCAAGCTAGTTGATTACAAAGTAAAATTAGATAAATGTATCTTAAATTCTATTATACAATAAAGTTGACTTTAAAGATATACTTTAACAAAGTTTATGACAAAGATTCTAGATTTATGTACAATATCCTGTTACCTGATCATATTACCTCTCTAATAAATTGTATAAATGCTCACTGGTGATAAAAAACAATGTTCACCAATATGTCACATGCATGGTTAGTGTTTTATTCTTTGAAGAATGGTTCTGAAACATCACACTAAGTCAGGCTGAAAGGTAAAGTTTAAAATAGTTTTATAAGGATATAACATATGTACTGACTGTTCACTCTACAAAATCTTGATCATAGAGCTTATGATACACTTAGTTAGCAGCAGCACCCAGGTTTTCCAAATAGTCATCATTTTTCTCTTGTCTGCATAGACTTCTTCTCATTGGCTGCCTTCTGTTTTTGTTGCATGATCTCAGAGTCCCTATATGGGGGGAAAAGGCTATAAGTTGTTACAGAAAAACTGATTTTATGTTCTCATTTGTTTTCTATAATAATCCATTCAGTATATTAGAAAACAATTTAAAAGAAGATATAAACTTTCATGTCTTTCCATTTTCATGGATGGAGATAGAATGGTGAAGATAGAAGGTGAAGAATGGAAAGGCTTTGAAGTCAGATCTTATTTTGAATACGATCTGTACTGTTGTCATGACCTTGGATAAATAACCTCCAAGTCTTTGCAAAATTAGAGTAATACATATCAGGTTGTTGTGAGGAACACACACACACACACACACACACACACACAAGCACACCATCTGACATGAGGCAGCTATATGTAGAAATAATGGCAATTAATCTTGGTTGTCAACAAAGTTAATTCACTATAAATTTTTTCGTGAATGAAGGGGCATTTCAGAAGTCTTCTAGATATCCTAAGTGGTACCTAGGATTAGAACATAGATGTTGTGAATCAATTCAATTTCTTACAAGCCAAAAAGCAGGATATTCAGGGCATTTTCTTAACCCTTTGTGTCTCTGGCTGAACCTTCACATACTGTGAACTAAAACCAGATTACCTGGGCTGGATGGTCCATGAGCCCATATTTAAAAATATATTAAATGGCTATGTATTCAACACCTACTATGTGCCAGGCACTTTGCTGGCTCTGGATTAAGTCCCACGACAACTTTGAGTTATTGTCCCTATGTTTCAGATTTTAAAAAAAAGTTAAAGGCTTAGAGCTAAATAATTTGCCCCAAATCACACAAAAATCTAAGGTCTGTCCGATTTCAAAGACCAGGCTCTTTCCTATGTTGTTATTGCATATATTTAGTATTAGATTTTAATTCAGGATGAGTAGCTCTGTCCATGTTAGTAAGACATTTCTGAGAGGCCAATAGCAAAAACAAGGAATGAGAAGGAAGGAAAAACAAGACAGCTACAAAAAAAATGAGGTGTTCTGAATAAAAACAGTAATAGTTATTTTTCTGTTTGTAACCAAACTCTGCTGTGCTTGCTGTGTGATCTTAGTAATGTTATTGAGGTTCAGAGCCCCAGTCTCTCATTGCATGTATTGGGGCTAATAGCACTTTTCACAATTATGTTGAATAGAGGTAATAAATATAGAGCATCTAGCACAGAGCTTTGTAGGCAGTGGGTAGTCATTAAGCAGTGACTATCACTGAGGCAAACTATACTAAGTTTCTCCATAAAAATATTATTTCAAGGTTACTGATCTGTACCATTCCACTGATTGGTTCACTTCTACTCCAATGTAAATAAACAAATTTAAAGCAAAGCTTATCACTTTAACAATAAATGTCATAGAAAGACACTGTGAAGTGATAATTAAGGGCTTCAACTTCATTAAATTCTGACTGCATATCAGAATCACCTGGGGAGCTTTTAAAGTCAGGTTTAACTTAAGTATAATAAAATTTACCTAGAGCACCTTTTAATGTCCAGCCCCACACCAATTAATTCAGGGCTGGGTGTAAGGCACAGGCTTGAGCAGACATCAAGTTTTCCCAGGTGGTTCTAATGTGCAGCCAGCCTTGAGGACCACAGAGAAGCCACGATGGAGCCTGTGTAGTCAATTCTTCACCTGGCCTCCAAGTTTCACATGAACAACAAAATTTAATTTTAGAATAAAATGAAATTTGGCTAACTTTTTTTAGAAACATGAATGCTTTTTTTTAAAAAAAACTTAAGCTGTAGTCTCAAAGTATTGATATTTCTGTAGCAGTTTTGTATTGTCACTTGTATGTCAAGGCAGTGCACCTGCATTCTCTCCAATCCAATGGATCTTCAGAAGTCAATATACCTACATATACTTTGTGTCTCTTTCAGAAGTTATCAATATAATTGGTGACCTGTCACCCAGAGTAGTATGAGTAGGATGTCTGCTTGAAAACTGTTTACCCTCAGCACCTAACAATGCCTTGCCCATGGAAGCTAAATGAAATTCTTATGGTTGTGGTGGAGTTGCATGAGATTCTCTGCAAGACAAATTATAGCTTGAGAGCTTTAAATTCTTCATCCATGGGTTGGGATAATGACTACCACTTATAATTTTAGTATGCCTGGCACACAACAGATATGCAGCTATTACCCCTTCCTTGCAGGCCTAGTTCTACTAAGGATTTTAAAACTGCTTTCCATTCTCCAAAATGAAAACTTCTGTGACTTGAGAATTCCTTTAGCATAACTCACCTCTGTTTCCTCTGAGAGATAGTCAAGCTATCCTCTTTTCTTTTTCCCTTACTAATTTCCTGGGATTTCTTCATGTTTTTCTGGCGGGCAACTTCTCGTTGATTTCCACCTACAAAGAGAAAGAGTGATGTTATTTTTCCATCTCCAAAATTAATAATTCCATTCTAAGGGTCTTATTTAAATGCATCTGAAGTTTGCTTTTTAAGAGATAAGCCAGCAGAGTACTGCACTGAATGGTGTTCCGGGGTCTGACGACAAGGAGGAAGCTTAAAGGTAAACACTGAAGTTCCTAACAGTATTATGATACCAGTTAAGGTGTTCACTGGCTATAAACACCAGATCTCTTAAAGGAGGCGTTCCAATCGTCTGTCTCTGTGGGCCAGTATTCCGAAATAAGTTCTGGCTTTTGAGAGGTGTGGGTGGAGAGAGAAAGATACACCACAGATAACACCTCGCACACACCTTGGCCCATCATAATTCAACTGTTAAGCGAGCATTACAGATGCTTGTAAAACATTACCTTCAAGGGCCAAACAAAAGAACTAGAGAGGAGACTTAGAGTTCCCTGTCCTCGTTAGGCCTCACGACCTTAATTAAGTATTAAGTACCAGCTATGAACCACCTCCAGACCAGGATCCCTCCCGGGGCTCCACACACCTCACCACCGGGGAGGTGTTCCTTACCGTGTAAACTCGCACCCGAAGGTTAGGCACCTGCCCGACCTTTCAGGCCGGACCGGAGCCAACCGTCCCTCTCCCTCTGCTGACTAAAAACCGGGTCACCACCGCGCCAGACGTAAGGGGTTTCACCAGCTGGCCCCAGCCTGCCCGCCCGCCGCGCCTTGGAGCTCGACTTCCTCGTCGGACGTTCCCCGCCGCTTCCCCTACCCGTCCGCATACTCACGGGCCATGCTGACCACCGGACCGAGCCTGGAAAAGAGCGACTCGGAAAAGCAAAGACTTGCTCGCACGCTCAGCGGCCGTCCCCACCCGTCGATCTGGAAGCCTAAGCCCGCGCGGGCCCTCAGCAGGGACACGCCTATGCTCGGTGGACGGCCCAGCCCAACGAGTCCAGACAACAGCAGTCGGCGTGGCCGGCGAGTGACTGCGCGTGCGTGGCCGGGGGCGTATCCCCCGCATTGGCAGGGGGGGGGGGGCGGGGCGGTGCCGCAGCTCCGGGGTTAGTCATCCGCCCTCGGGGCGTTTCGACCGTGCAAGTTTGCTAGAGTCGAGAAAGCGGGCCATGTGTCTGAGCGAGGCATAGACGTGTGTGGATTTTCCCTCTGTATACCGGTCACTGGGACTTAACCGGCCCCTATTTTTTTGATAACGACGTTAAACGCTACAATATCTAACTTTTCGAAAAGGAACGTTAGCTTTTTTTCATCCCGTTGCAGAGGCGGGAAGGGGAGGAAGGGGACAGAACAGATTGAAAGTTAACTCTTTGAAAGCCAGTGTTGGCCCTTCATATTTATCTTTTTTTTTTTTTTTTGCGGTACGTGGGTCTCTCACTGTTGTGGCCTCTCCTGTTGCGGAGCACAGGCTCCGGACGCGCAGGCTCAGCGGCCATGGCTCACGGGCCCAGCCGCTCCGCGGCATGTGGGATCTTCCCCGACCGGGGCACAGAACCCGTGTCCCCTACATCGGCAGGCGGACTCTCAACCACTGCGCCACCAGGGAAGCCCCATAGTTTCCTTCTTTATTCACGCACCAAGCCTGCAAGGTAGACTTCATTGTTCTCATTTTACGAAACAGGCGACTGAGACTCTGAGACCAGAAGCGCTGACCTAATAGGTAGGGATGGGTAGAAATAAGATTCAAATTTAAAACGGACTCTAAAGTCTGTTCCTTTCCCGTTTGATCCCAGTGCGCTTGTCACGGTCGACAGTACTTTAGGAGTTCTGTGGCTCTGTGCCTGGGTTGTGTGATGGGGAGAGAATGCTAGGGAATGCAGTCTTACCACGAATTCAGAATAGCCCAGCATAACCTTAAACCTATGGAAAAGCTATGGAGCATCTGCCATTGCTAGAAACATACGTGTAAAGATGCTTGATACTTATTTTCTTCATCTATTCTGTTAATTATTACCAATGTGTAGAGTTAGTCTGGACACCCTGAAATCACCCTTTTTTTTTAATGAAGTTTTTAATTTGGAAGATTTCAAACATATACAAAAGTATAGAAAATACTATAATGGACCTCCAAGTATATAAGACCAAGCTTCAACAATTTTTATTTCATCTCATAAAAATTACCTGAGGGTTTTGGAGATGGAATGTCTGGGTTGAAAGCCCAGCTCTCCCAATGAGTAGTTGTGTGAACTTGGGAATGTCATTTCATTGCATTAAAACTTCCTTACTAGTAAAATGGGGAGGTAACTGTACCTCCTTCATTAATCAAATTAATATATGTGAAGTAGTAAGTGCCCAGCACAGGATAGCACTCAACATATTAGCTATACTTGTCATCATTCTTTCAACCTCAGAGAGCCTTTCATGCTTATCACTCTCCCTACGTCCCACCCCTCCTCCTCAATACTGCTTACAGGCCAGGTGTCTCCACTTGGGGACCTCTTCTGCAGTAACTTGAGCAGAGGAAAAGACTGACTTTCTGGCCAGGCTCTTTATAAAGATAAAGAGACCATCTAAAGAGGAAGGGAGGGAAGGAGTTTGGGATTGAACTTAAGTAGAGTTGTTTCTGTGTGTGGAATCTAATTGAGCTTTTTCTTTGCAACTGAAAATATAGTTTTTGAGTTGTAGGGATACACATGATGTATCCCATGTATACAAGAAATGTTGGGTGTGTCTGCCAGAGAAAACTAGAGACTTTTAAAATTACTATGATGCCATTAAGACTGTACAAACTAGGAGGAATTATGTGACCGCCCAAGGTCACACAGCTAGCCGTGAGCTGAGCCACGATCAAAATGCGAGTCTCAGAATTATTTTAAAATGATGAATTGGGCGATTGGGATTGACATGTATACACTGATGTGTATAAAATTGATGACTAATAAGAACCTGCTATAAAAAAGTAAATAAAATAAAATTCAAAAGTTCGAAAAAAAGACTGTACAAACTTGGGATGTGTAACAAATAGCTTATGATTTTATGTTAAATAGTAAAATTGAATCTGACTCTGTTCCCATCCCTTTACAAATAGGAAATTAAATCCTAGTCATTATTTACTTCTTTACCTGCAGAAATGTGGGAATACCATAGACTCTTAGGTGAAACAGAGGGTTTGGGGAAAGGCCTTATGTCTTCAGTCTATACTGGAATATGTTGTTCAAAGCTGTATGGTTCTGGCAGTAGCTCCAAGATTCCTCAGATATCTGCAGCAGGGGTTATTTTTCTCAAGTCCTTGAGCTTCCTTAGGTGTGTTTGAGGTCCTATTCCCTCTCCAGAGTACTGGAGGGAGCCCACAGACCTCCATTTCCTTCCCAGTCTTGAAAGAATCTTTTCTCTCTGTACTTTCAGCCTTGCTTTCCTACTCTTAAAAACACTTGTCCCTCTTCTTTCTCCTTCTGGACCTAGCAATCTCTTCAATCAGTTTGGGATTTTATTCCTTTGACATTTTGTCATTAATGTAGCAGGATGTTCTTGTAGAATTTTCTTCTCCTTCCAAGAAGGAAGTCAGGCCTTTGTTTTCTATGCATCAGGGGAATTGTACTACTGGTTCAAACACTGGCCCATAATCTCTAGAGTCAGCCTCATCTCTGGACATTTTTCCTCTCATCATAGAGGACTTCCCTAACCACCCTACATAAAGTAAGCCAGCCTCCCGTTAACCTCTGTCATATCACCCTATAAATTTATTTCATGGCATTTAATAATTCTTAAATTATCTTGTTCATCTGTTGAATTTTCCTTTCCCACACAGAATGTCTTGATTATTGCTCTGTTGCTCTCTCCTGAAGCAGATTAAGAATGCTCACGTTAATTTACAAAGTTTTGGGACTAGCCTGGTGGTCCAGTGGGTAAGACTCTGAGCTCCCACTGCAGGGGGCCTGGGGTTCGATCCCTGGGCAGGGAACTAGATGCTGCATGCATGCCACCAGTTAAGATCCCGCATACCACAATGATGATCCCCAGTGCAGCAGCTAAGACCCGGTGCAGCAAAATAAATTAGAAAAATATATATATATATATTTAAAAAGTTCCATGTTTCTCCCAAAATGAGCCTAATAACATATTTTTTAAAAAATTTACAAAGTTTTAACCATATTTTTTTCCTTTTTTTCTTCTTTTTAAACTTTTGGCTGTGCCGCGGGGCTTGCGGGACCTTAGTTTCCTGATCAGGGATGGAACCCATACCCTCAGCACTGAAAGCGCGGAGTCCTAGCCACTGGACCGCCAGGGAATTCCCATTAACTATAATAATTTTTGAACAGGTGTTACATTCACATTAAAAAGTAAACAAGGATATACAGTGAATGTTCTTTTTTCCCACGATGTGTTTCCCAGAAACCCAGTTCCCTTCCTAGGAGTTAACTATTATCACTTTTTTCACACTTTAGTTTCTAATCTATGTTCTACTCATTTTAGAATTTTTTAAAATATATATGTATTTATTTATGGCTGTGTTGGGTCTTCGTTGCTGTGCTTGGGCTTTCTCTAGTTGGCAGAGAGCAGGGTCTACTCTTCGTTGTGGTGTGAGGGCTTCTCTTGTTGCGGAGCACGGGCTCTAGGTGCGCAGGCTTCAGTAGCTGTGGCACATGGGCTCAGTAGTTGTGGCTCGCGGGCTCTAGAGCTCAGGCTCAGTAGTTGTGGCGCACAGGGATCTTCCCCCGCCAGGGCTCAGGGCTCGAACCCATAGTCCCTTGCATTGGCAGGCAGATTCTTAACCACTGCGCCACCAGGGAAGCCCCTCACTTTAGAATTTTTAAGCCTTAGGGATGCGCTGATGAACAGGCAGCGTTCTACAGGACCCTCTTAAAAAAAAAAAAGCCAGCAATTTGTTTTTGTTTGTTTTTTGTTTTTGCCAGCATTTTCACCCCCACCGCCACCCCTTCCCCTCAACCCCTCGCCGCGCAGCTTGAGGGATCTTAGTTCCCAGCCAGGGATGGAATCCGCACCACCCCCAGTGGACTCGCGGAGTCTTAACCACTGGACAGCCAGGGAAGTCCTACGGCCAGGGATTTTAATCGTTCCTGTAAAAGTTTGGGCTGAAGGACTGCCTACCTCCTTCTGCTCTTTTAAACAAATCCTAAGGAGCCCTGGAGAGGGAAGAGTACACCGTCTGGCGTCTCAATTTCCGGTTCACCGGTAACCCAGGCTCCATAACTTGACGGTTACCATGGCTCCGGTGCTGTGCGTCATTCCGCGGCGCTGGATGATGACGTAATCAGTCCCGGCGTCCTCTGAGGGCGGGGGAACGAGGTACCGAGGGAAACTTAGCTATTAGTGTAGCAGGGTCATGAAGAAGAGGCGGCGGCGGGAGATCGGAGGCGGCGGCGGGGGCGTGAAACTGCGGTAGCTGCCCGGTGGGCTGTTGGTGTGGCCTTGTGGGAAGGGCGTAGTTCCTAAAGCCCTCTCCGGGCAGCGGCCGGGGCTCGGGGTTGAGAGCGGCCGTGGGGTCGCCTCCCCGGGCCCCCTGGCTCCGCCATGTTCCGCAGGGCACGCCTTAGCGTGAAGCCCAATGTCAGGCCTGGAGCAGGCGCCAGGGGCTCCACCGCCCCCAATCCACAGCGTGAACGAGAGGCTCCCAGGCCGCCGGAGCCTGCAGCGGCCTCTGTCCCGAAGCCAGCGGAATCCACAGATGTGCCCCCGGTGGATTGTGGGGAAAAGGAGCTCCGAGAAAAGACTCCCAAGAGCAGGTAAGTACTTGCAGAGGGGAGCATTTTCATCTGCCCCGCCTCTCCGGGCGTGTCACCTGGAAGCTGAGCAAAGAAACTTTACCGTAGAAGTACCCCCTCGCTTGTACTAAGCCTGACAGTTGAGGCCGAGGTACACACTGCCAACTGTAGTTGGTCCCTCTAACCACGGTGAGGCAAGTGTGGATTTTGTTACAGCGTGTAGATTCTCGGGGAGGGGACCATGTCTTCAAGTGGTGGTGGGAGGAATCCAGGTCTAGCAATCTTCAAGAAGATCCACACGTGGTACTATTCATTAGAGCATTTAGATTACCGCAGTTTTCATTCTTTTGGAGTACTTTACGGGAGTAAGTTGTTTTTTTTTTAAATCTTGAAAACATTTTTAAAAGAAGAGCAGTGTTACTTTGATTCTGCTGATTTATGTCAATGGAAAGGAAGTCTGGTTACTTGATTTGAGGGTGTGCCCCTTTAACTATGGTGACCATGTTTTCTGAACAGAAATGTGTCATGTAATGTGTCATGTACCACAATTAGATTCAGGATTCTTCTACTTAAGTTAACAGTTTATGGACTTTGCCCAGGCAGAATGTACTCATCTGCAAAATGGGGATAATGTAACTCTTTATTGTGGAGATTAGAAATAACTGATATAAACTGTCTTGCACAGGACATGACAGAATAGTTGCCTACCTTTAGGTGTTTAAAGGTGATGGAGCAAAGTAGTTAAAGTTAAGACATGTTGAGCTAATAATGGCCTCTGTTTTTATACTATAAATGTGAGGAAACCAATGAAAATCAACCCTATTAAATAACAGTGAGATGGTATAAATTTATACTGTGACAGGAAGGTGACAATTTTATTCTTTTCTCTTTTGGCTTGGCTTCTGTTGATCTCAGCTGGTGCTTAGTATAGAGTATTATTTTGATAGCTTAATGATGCTTAGTAATTTCCAAGTTTCTTACATGAATTTGTTTCAGAATTTCTCCCAACAGTGGAATAGAAATACCAGTTACTGTTAAATTAATAAAGTTCACAGAGATCCTGTTAACTTCATGTGAATGTATGATTATTGATAATTTAGTAAATTACTTATTCTGTAGTCTTGAGACATTTAAGCTCAAGGATATTGTTTTCTTAGACTTGACATTTAGGGACTATACTTGGTTTTTTATCATGTGTTTCCTTTTTTTTTTGGTGGGTCTTTGCTAATTGTAAAAATCCATAGGGTATATGTTCTGTCCTTATGCATTCATCTTGATTGGGTGAAATGCAAATGACACATGTATCACATTATAAGGGCTGAGATAAGAATTTAAATTGGATACTTTCTGGAAAAGTTATTCTATAGGTTTAGGCATTTTTTCACTTTTATATAAAACTAATCATAACATGAAAAAAGTAGACTTCTTTTAATTCTTGACTTACACCCTGTTAATTTGCTTTCAGGCCATTCCTGAAATATTTATATCCAATCTGAATTTGGATATGTAATTTGAAGTGACTGAGTACTTTTTTTGAGTGAAGAGTTTATTTTGATAGCTGAATAAGTAGAGTTATACCCAACAAAAGATAAATGATTTTTGCTTCAAACAGAATTTGGTTTGATTAATGTAGCTAAATGAATGTCTTCAAATACTGCAATACAAATATTTCAGAGGTTTGATATTTTGTTTGGTTTAACTGATCTCAAGTTGATAGTTAAAGTAAAATGCCAAAAATTTAGATCACTTTAGGAAGTGTCAATGTGGATTATAAACTTAATTTTATTTTATTTATTTTATTTTATTTTATTTTATTTTATTTTTATTTATTTGTGCTGTGTTGGGTCTTCGTTTCTGTGCGAGGGCTTTCTCTAGTTGTGGCAAGTGGGGGCCACTCTTCATCGCGGTGCGCGGGCCTCTCACTATCGCGGCCTCTCCCGTTGCGGAGCACAGGCTCCAGACGCGCAGGCTCAGTAGTTGTGGCTCACGGGCCTAGCTGCTCCGTGGCATGTGGGATCTTCCCAGACCAGGGCTCGAACCCATGTCCCCTGCATCGGCAGGCGGACTCTCAACCACTGCGCCACCAGGGAAGCCCTAAACTTAATTTTAAAAAACAACTCTCATTTAATGGTGTACAGTCTGTAAAAATACTGAATCACTATGCTGTGCACCAGAAACTAATATAATATTGTAAATCAACTATATACTTCAATTAAAAAAATTTTTTTTAGAACTATCAAAAGAAAAAAACCTCTCAGTTATCAAATAATTCAAATTAGACAAATTAAGCTTTGTTTTGTAGCTTAGGTTTTTTTGTTTGTTTTTTGAGGTACCTAGCATGAGCATAAAATTATGTGCTATAATGTTCTTAGGGATTTGAAGTTTGAAAAGGATCATCAGTCTTCATTAGAATTCTGTATCTGTTAAAAAGATGTACTGAACAAAAATTTTATTGCAACCTCTGTTCAAGTCATTGATTATTAATAATGAGATTTTGCTCTTTTGGATTTTTGTCAGACTATTTGTTAAGCCTCAAATATTTAAAAGAAGATCCATGGTGCCCTTCTTTTTTTCTTTTAAAATTTCAACAGTGATGAAAAGACTGATGGTGGGAAGGATGTTGAAGAATCCAGTAAATCTTCCTCTACCGTTTCACAGAGAAGAAAGCGAGTATCAAGTACTTTTAGTCTGGTTAAACCTAGTGTCAGTGTTCCTTCAGAACCTCATCCTTTATCTACAGTTAATCAAGAAGCTACACAGCCAAACCCTGTTCCAACAAAAGAGAAACAGCCATGCTCAGACAGATACCGAATATATAAAGCCCAGAAACTGAGAGAAATGTTAAAAGAAGAATTGAGGAAAGAGAAGGTATGGTAGAAAAATCAGAATTTTGATTGTTGCCTGCTAGATTTCTGTTTTATTTTTGTAATTTTTTTATTTTTTGCGGTACGCGGGCCTCTCACCCGGCCTCTCCTGTTGCCTGCTAGATTTCTGTTTTATTTTTGTAATTTTTTTATTTTTTGCGGTACGCGGGCCTCTCACCGCTGCGGCCTCTCCCATTGCAGAGCACAGGCTCCGGACGCGCAGGCTCAGCGGCCATGGCTCAGGGGCCCAGCCGCTCCGCGGCACGTGGGATCCTCCCGGACCGGGGCACAAACCCGCATCCCCCACATTGGCAGGCGGCCTCCCAACCACTGCACCACCAGGGAAGCCCTAGATTTCTGTTTTTATGTTAGGCATCATTCGGAGGAAGAACAAGCATCTGTAGCATTTTGATGAGGGAAACAAAACCAAGTAACATCCCTCATATTAATAGAATATCCCCTTTTGTTTGTTTGTTTGTTTTTTGGCTGCTGGATCTTTCCCAACCAGGGATTGGACCCGGGCCCCCTGCAGTGGAAGCACAGAGTCTTAACCACTGGACTGCCAGGGAAGTCCCAGAATATCCCCTTTTGTTAACAGAACGATTGAGAAGCACTATAGAGTTAATCAGCTATTTTTTCCACGATATTAATTTTTGTATATTTTTTCATCTATATCTTTCATTGTTTTTGGTGGAGGCCACAAATAGAAGTTTTACGTGTGTGCACACACATATACAGATACACGTACAGATGTATTTATAAACTAAACCTTCAGTGAGATTTTCCCTGAAAATGTCCAATTGACGTGAGTTATATTCATTTGAATTAAGACAAGTGTAGTTGAGCAAAATGAATTGGTGATGTTTTCTAAATTGACAAATTTAGACTAGTGTCTAGCAAACAGTAAGAGCCCGACAAATGTCAGCTCTTATTATTAATTTATAGAATGCCCTCCTTTTTTTAACTAAGAGGAAGGCACTTATCTTGGTGCTTTTTTTTTGGCCATGCCGCACAGCTTGCAGGATCTTAGTTTCTTGGCAGTAAAGCGTGGAGTCCTAAGCACTGGACTGCCAGGGAATTCCCCCTTGGTGCTTTATATTCGTTATCTCATCTAAATATCTCAACTGTGCGAAGTGGCTATCACTATTTACACAGGAGGAGGAGGAAATAAGCTCAGAGAGGTTGTTTGCTTTGTGTCAAACATCAGTGGAGGACATGGGATTTGAATTCATATCTTCTAAAATCTAAGCCTCTAAAAATGTTCTCTGTTTTATAGAATCTGCTTAATTAAATTTATTTGGGGGAATTAAAAATTAAACATTTGCTTCAAGAATTTTATAAAATATACAGAATTCCAACTCACTACAGGGCAAATAAAAGCTATATATAAATTTTCAGTACACTATTGTAGTCAGCATCAGTAAGCATGATTTTATACATTGAGCTTTTATGCAGTCCCAGTCACTTTATTTATTTATTTATTATTTTTTAGCTGTGCCACGTGGCACACAGGATCTTAGTTACCTGACCAGGGATCGAACCCCGGCCCCCTGCAGTGGAAGCCTGGAGTCCTAATGACTGGACCGCCAGGGAAGTCCCAAGTCCCAGTCACTTTAGTGTTTTAAAATTCCTTTATGTGCTACAACTTTTTAATATTCAGTTTATAAATTTTTTCCTCAAATTAGGCATAATTGTGATAGGAATAATGTTCAAGCATTTGCAATGAATGCAGCAGTAGGCTGTATACTTAAATATATACATCTAAAATTCTTTTTAAAAATTTTTTAAAATTTATTTTTATTGTTTTGGACTGCCAGGGAATTCCCCTAAAATTCTTCTACATTTATAAAATTGTATCTCTGTGTGTTTGTGTATCTAGAAGCAATGGAAAAACAAATATGCTGTAAATGAAAGTCAGAGGCCACCAGATCGTTCCAAAATGACTATGAGAGACTTCATATATTACCTGCCAAATAACAATCCAATGACGTAAGTAAACTTTATTTCTATTTTACTTTTCTTTGAGTATATAATGATTTAAGTAAGTATCACTTTTAAAGTACAGTTTCATGTTTTCCAACAACATGTTGACAAAATTTATAGCACATATGATATCCTTTGGATAAGAATTTTATAACAAAGATTAGTGCTATTTCGGACTTCCCTGTGGCTCAGTGGTTAAGAATCTGCCTGCCAATGCAGGGGACACGGGTTTGATCCCTGGTCCAGGAAGATCCCACATGCCGCGGAGCAGCTAAGCCCGTGTGCCACAAATGAGCCTGCGCCCCAGAGCCCGTGAGCCTGTGCATCAGAGCCCGCGAGCCAGAACTACTGAAGCCCGTGTGCCTAGAGCCCGTGCTCCGCAACAAGAGAAGCCACTGCAGTGAGTAGCCCGTGCACTGCAATGAAGAGTAGCCCCCGCTTGCCGCAACTAGAAAAAGCCCACACACAGCAATGAAGACCCAATACAGCCAAAAAAACTAAAAAAACAAATTAGTGCTATTTCAAGTAACTGTTTTCTTGGGATGGTAAAGATGCCCTTTACCTCTGAGATTAAAAAATAATTTCTTTTGTTATATTACCGAGATGCAGTAAAACCAACTAAACAACTTTTCTCTAATCAAGTTTGCCATTTACATTTCTTACATACTATAAGGTGATCTAAAGGGGTGATCTTATTTTTATATCCTACCTCCTCATTAAATACAGTGGCATTTCATTAACAAATCCTCCAAGGACAAAGCTTCTTTAATCAAAGTTAGCCTGGGGAGGCAGAGAGTTTATAATAAATCTCCTCACTGTGTTGTTGATGGTGTAGCAGGTGGATGTAGGAGTAATGGCATATTTTCAGTGTAGTCTTTTTCAGGCTCAGTACATCTTTGGCTTAGTTAAGAGAAGAGCCAGAAACCTAGGTTTTGAATTGTTTGACATCTAGGAGTTGGAAACAAGCCACTTAGGTTGTTTCATGCCTTCACTGAGGAATTAGAGGGAAGAGTGTTCCCTACTTAGGGCCTAACAAATTATTTATATTGATGACAAAAGTTTTTGACTGAAAAATGGAGTGTTGGACCACACCATCATTAATGGTAGTGTTATGGTATATCATAAAAAAATTGCAAGTTAAAATTATTTGCTTCTTCCTCAGATAGAATTGACAAAATGTAAATTACTTATTTATTAAAAGGTATGTTTTGATTTGTGTTTAATAGTTCTTCACTGGAACAAGAAAAGAAAACTGAAAAATCATTGACACCAGTCCAGACAAGAGAGTAAGCATCTCATCTGTTTTGAATATATTCTGCTATGGGTAAATTTTTTAAAAAAATGAAATCAGGGCTTCCCTGGTGGCGCAGTGGTTGAGGGTCCACCTGCCGATGCAGGGGACGCGGGTTCGTGCCCTGGTCCGGGAGGATCCCACATGCCACGGAGTGGCTGGACCCGTGAGCCATGGCCGCTGAGCCTGCACGTCCGGAGCCTGTGCTCTGCAACAGGAGAGGCGACAGCAGTGAGAGGCCCGCATACCACAAAAAAAAAAAAAAAAAAAATCAAATAATGCTTCCTGTTTTAGTTAAATTACATGTGGTAGGAATTTTTAAATGGAATCACAAGAATAAAAGTTACTGCTTGATTTAAGTCAACATGAAAGCCTCACACTCCTTGTATATTACATGTATAAATAGTTATGATTTTAAATTAAAGCGTTTAGAATTAAAAAGGTTTTGGTTTCAGAATAATAATATTCACATGGTACAAAATTCAAAAGGAACAAAAGCGTACTGAGAAGTTTTCCAACTTTGTTTTTCTGCCGTCTAGTCCGTCTTCCTGGAGGCCACAAATGTTACCACATTTTTAACGTATCTTTCTAATTCTAGTCTATGTCTATCCAAGCAAACATATAGTTTTTTTCTATTTCCTTCTTTTTCTTTCCTTTCTCCTTTCCCCTTCCTTTTCTTTTTTTAAAGCATTTTGTATACACTGTCCTTCAGTAGGTATAGTTTTTGTTTGTTTGTTTGTTTTCAGTAGGTATAGTTTTGATGCCAGTTAGAGAGTCTCTTTTTGTGTACAAGCCTTCACTGTCATACATTAGTTTATTCCTAAGAAATCCCTCCAAGAGACCTCCTAGGAAGTTATTGTAGACTTGTAATTTCCAGGTAGGGAATTGTGGAAAATTAGCAGAAACATTGGGACTTTCTGGTTGTTACTTCAAGTAACAATCATTAAGTAATGATTACTCTTTTTTTTTTTTTTTTTTTTGCCATACCGTGTGGCTTGCCGGATCTTAGTTCCCCAATCAGGGATTGAACCCGGGCCACGGCAGTGAAAGTGCCAAGTCCTAACCACTGGACTGCCAGGAAATTCCCTGTAATGATTACTCTTTCTTAGAATCCACATTGTTTTAAAGCAGAACTCACAAGCTTCAGAAATAGGTTATGTTTTTACAGATTTATAGGTTATGTTTCTTTCAATAAGAGCTTAAGGAGATAATGTAATTGAATGGAAAGTATATGGAGTTTGGAGTCATTATTTGGAAAACTGTGTTTGGCTTCTTGGTCTGTTCTTACTGTTGTGTAATCTAGAGCAAAAGTAATTTATCTTCTCTAAGTTTCAAATGGGCATGAAAAACTAACTCCCAAGGGTTGTTCTGAAGAGGTAATAACATGATCTGGAAACTAATGCTGTAAGGGTTATTTTTGTTAATTCCATACTATCTGGATGGTTTACTCTTATACACTATTGAGATAGAAAAGATGAGCATTTATTTCTCTTTAATAGAGTAAAATAAAGACTCCTATTAAATGCTACTAGATAAAATTTGAGAAAATCTTATAACCATGGCCTTAACAACACATAGTATTTTCAATTAGGTTATAGGGAAAGTGGGAAATAGCTAGAAGGTTGAAAGTGCAGTAATTTGTTTTAGAAGTTCATAATGTTCAGGGAATATTTCTCATAGCTGTATGAATTAACCTACCTTTACATTTGGTAGGCAAGAAGGTAAGAGTACTCCTGATGGTGAAGCTAATGAAGAAATAGAAGAGGAGATGGATGATGGGCCATTGCTGGTTCCTCGAGTAAAAGTGGCAGAAGATGGTTCTATTATTTTGGATGAAGAAAGGTAAGTTAAAAAAGAGAGAGAGAGATAGATTGTGGTTTTATGAGAACAAACGAGCTTTGTCTAATGAGAGACATTGAGTTTCTGTATTTGTCACTGTCACTTAGACTCTAATGTTTATGTTTGCATAATGGATGTTACAAATATAAAGATGGGTTACATTCATTTATAAATTTCAGAAATTTTTATAATGCTGTCCTTTATATGAGAAGATGGTACTGCTGACCTGCCACCCACTAACCTACTACCACTGTTTTACTAATTTTACTGGTAATTGAGATGAGCTATTGAACTAATCACATGATGTCCTCCACTGAGAATATATTTTGAAGATTGACTCAGCCTTGATGTCAATATTCAAGCTATGCATTATTAACTAATACCATATTCTGGTGTGTGGTGTTAACTATTGAAAATACAATGAAACATAGGTTTAACATATTTTATGATTTTTAATTGACTTTCTGGCTTAATTTCTTAGTTATAACATTAAATTTCTCAAATTTGGCATTGTGGAATTTAGTTGTCTTTCCAATGTGTTTGTTTTTGTTTTTTGTTTTTCCAATGTGTGTTTTGAAAAAAAGAAGATAAGGGACTTCCCTGGTGGACCAGCGGTTAAGACTCCATGCTCCCAGTGCAGGGGGCCTGGGTTCGATCCCTGGTCAGGGAACTAGATCCTGCATGCCGCAACTAAAAGATTCTTGCGTGCCACCACTAAAGATCCCACTCGAGGGTACGAAGATCCGTGTGCTGCAACTAAGACCTGGTGCAGCCAAATAAATAAATATTTTAATTTATAAATTTATTTATTTGTTTTTGGCTGTGTTGGGTCTTCGTTGCTGCACACAGGCTTTCTCTAGTTGTGGTGAGCGGGGGCCGCTCCCTGCTGCAGTGCGTGGGCCTCTCACCATGGTGGCTTCTCTCGTTGCAGAGCATGGGCTCTAGGTGTGCGGACTCTAGGCGTGCGGGCTTCAGTAGTTGTGGCCCGTAGGCTCAGTAGTTGTGGCTTATGGGCTCTAGAGCACAGGCTCAGTAGTTGTGGTGCACGGGCCTAGTTGCTCTGCAGCATGCGGGATCCTCCTGGACCAGGGATCAAACCTGTGTCCCCTGCATTGGCAGGCGGACTCTCAACCACTGTGCCACAAGGGAAGCCCCTAAATAAATATTTTAAAAAATAAAAAAAGAAGTTAAATTAGTAAGGAAATAAAAAAGAGGGATGGAAAGTCTTCTGACAGTTTTATTAGTAATAAATTGTTTTATACTATGTAAATTCTATGATAAATGTAAATGTAATGCTATTAATGATAATTGTTTTTGCATATTGTTTCCACTATTTGGTGATGATGATTTTATTGGTAATTAAATTCTTAAAAGCATATTTAATTGCTTTGTGTGCAGGAATATAAAATGTAAATATAAAATGCTTATATTTCACAGTATCCCCTGTTGGGTATTGCATGATGAGATAATATATATTAACTATAGGAGACATGCAGAAGTCAGTAAAAAATAATTATTTAGGTGGCCTAAAGATATTTTATAAATTTTATATTGCTGTTAAGGATTTTGAAAAAAAGTTGACATTTCTTTTTGCTTCCTAGAGTGAAAATCTGCAGATTCTTGGAAAATATGCATACTTCAAATGTATATTATACTTTTGATATGATTTTACCATGGTAAATTTCAAAATATAGCTATTAAAATCTCACTTACTGTTTGTTTCCTTACTTGTTTTTCAGTTTAACTGTAGAAGTTTTAAGGACCAAAGGCCCCTGTGTTGTTGAGGAAAATGACCCCATATTTGAGCGTGGTTCTACAACTACATACTCCAGCTTTAGGAAAAACTATTACTCTAAACCATGGTCAAATAAAGGTAACTGATTTTCATTTTAAATTGTGTAGATTATTTATTGGAAATAAGGTGAATTATTTTCTCGGTTTCTGAATTAAACCAGGTCTCCCCTAAGTAAAAAAAAAAAAAAAAAGCAAACTAGCAAATTTTTTTCTCTAGCTAATTTTATTGGCACCTTTCCCCTGCCCCCCCACGATGGGACTATACCTCTGACTTTATCTTAGAAATCTTTTGAGGAGTTAGCATTATGGTCATTTTGGCTGGAATATTCTTTGTCAAATCCCTGTACAACAAATACCATTTTAATGAAAAATGAACAATATTTTTAATGCTCCTAATAATGTTCTACCTCAGTATTGTGTAACACAGTCTTTAATGATAAAAAGTACACAGTTAGAAAAGTATATATTACCTATTGCAAGCTGTTGCTTAGTACTTACTTTTATTATAAAAATAATACAGTTTATTTTGGGAAAAAATTCAGGCACAACAGAATAATACAGAGTGAAAAGAAAGATTCCCTTCTTTGACTTCCCCAATCCTGTTCTCTTGAGGTTACTTCTATTAGCAGTTTCTTGTGTATTTTTCTAGCTACTTTCTTTCACATACTACTTAGAACATCTTAGTTGCCTACATAGCAGCAGTATTATACTGGTTATGACTGACAGTTTTCTTCAAGGCACTTGATACCAGATAGGCAGAATGTCTTTTTAAAAATTCCAGCTGCTTTGGTTTGAACATGCAAATTTTTAAACCATGTTTCTATATAAAAGTTTAAAGAAGGTGTTCATAAATCCATGAGGTTCCTTGCAGTAAAATTGAGATACGTCTATGTACGTGTATGTAGATTGTATATGTAGATTGTATATGATAAAAGATTTACTGGACTTTAATAAAAAACTTAAGTACTGTCAAATTTATTTTTAACTCAAAATATATACTTAGGTAAGATTTTTTTCCTCTGAAATATTTAGAAGATTATTCTCAGTCTTTCTAAATCTTTTACTTTTACAGAAACAGATATGTTTTTCTTAGCCATCAGCATGGTAGGAACTGACTTTTCTATGATTGGACAGCTTTTTCCTCACAGAGCAAGGATAGAAATTAAGGTAAAGTAAACCCATTATGTTTGTTGATCGAAAAGAGACTAAAAATTACTATTTTTTTAACCTTTGGTTGAAATCTCAGTCCATCCTTTTTCACTACTGTGTTTTTGGTACATCTGTCCTTCTTTATAGCTCAAAAAGTAATGTAGTATTTCTCAATTCTAAAATGAGTACAGGGCTTCCCCGGTGGCGCAGTGGTTAAGAATCCGCCTGCCAATGCAAGGGACACAGGTTCGAGCCCTGGCCTGGGAAGATCCCACATGCCGTGGAGCAAGTAAGCCCGTGTGCCACAACTACTGAGCCTGCTCTCTAGAGCCCGCAAGCCACAACTATTGAGCACACGTGCCACAACTACTGAATCCTGCCTGCCTAGAGCCTGTGCTCCACAACAAGAGAAGCCACTGCAATGAGAAACCCGTGCACCGCAACAAAGAGTAGCCCCTGCTCACCACAACTAGAGAAAGCCGGCGCGCAGCAACGAAGACCCAACACAACCAAAAATAAAAGAAACAAATAAATAGATAAATTTTTAAAAATAATAAAATAAAATGAATACAATCTCTTTAACCTCAGTATTATATTTTCTTATTTATATCTTCCTATTTCTAAAATGGATTTGAGGGAGTACCAATAAAGCCAGTGAAACTAAGATAAAAGAAGAGTTACGTAATGAAAAGGGGAGATAAATATACCAGAACTTTTGGGTTAAGGGTAGATTTTGAACACAAAATATATCTCTGAATTTCCTAGGAAGAGAACATGCTGAGTTATATAGTTCTCAATATCTGGTCTAACCGTTGCTTTCCTAGGCCACCTTAACCCTGGGGGCAACCAGTGATACTGTTTTTCTTTTTTCCAGTGATACTATTAACAACAGCAATGATGTTAATCCATTACTGCTTTAATATGCCTAAAAGAATGATCTTTCTCTATCTTATAGTTCCTTTTGCTGAGAAACTTCATTACAAGTTTCCTGGGTTGGAGTGCATTTGAGTGCATACCATGTTGCTCTAGTGCATTTCTAATTCATAGTGAGATTTTTATCTAACCATGGGCTTTTTCTTTCATTAATTAAAGGGACCATTAAGAAAGATTTTTTTTTTTCTTGAACTAGACTAGGCATGGACTGATTTACTGGGAACCAATGTACAGTGTAATAGTCATTCTATTTTTGCAAAAGATGAGGGATTTTTTATGTTCCTTTTCAAATGTTGATCTCTGATATAAGGAGAACAGAATGTTAAAGTTCTGTGAAGGCTAGAAGTTGATCGTATAGGGGAGCCCTCAGATGTGACTAATGATAAGTTTGTCAGTAGACTATTTCTTTTAGAAGCAGTTTAGACTCTTCCATTAAAAGTTTAGTGTGATCCCAGCAGGTCTTTGGGCAAAGTATAGAAAAGTAAAAATGGACTAGTGAATTACATCGATTTTCAATTAAAAAAAAATTTTATTTATTCATTTTATCTTTGGCTGTGTTGGGTCTTCATTGCTATGCATGGGCTTTCTCTAGTTACGGTGAGTGGGGGCTAGTCTTCGTTGCGGTGCGCAGGCTTCTCATTGCGGTGGCTTATCGTTGTGGAGCACGGGCTCTAGGTGCGCGGGCTTCAGTAGTTGTGGCACATGGGCTCAGTAGTTGTGGCTCATGGGCTTAGTTGCTCTGTGGCATGTGGGATCTTCCCGGACCAGGGCTCGAACCCATGTCCTGCATTGGCAGGCGGATCCTTAACCACTGTGCCACCAGGGAAGTCCTTGATTTTCAAATTTTGAACCAACCTTGTATTCCTGTGATAAATCCCAATTAGTCATACTGTATTCTTTTTATATGTTGCTGATTTTTGTTATATTTTCTTGAGGATTTTTTGCATCTTTGTTAATGAGAGTATTGGTTCATAATTTTCTTTTAGTGTCTTTGTGTTTTTGGTACCAAGGTTATGGTGGTCATAGAAAATGAGTTGGAAAGTGTTCCCTCTTGTTATCTGAGAAAATTTGTTTTAAGATTAGTATTATTCCTGCTTTTAATGTTTGATAGAATTTACCAGTGAAACCATCTGGGCCTATGGTTTCCTTTGGAGGAAGGGTTTTGATTATAAATGCAATTTCTTTAATACATATAGGGGTATTTATAGTTTCAGTTTCTTCTTGTGTCAGTTTAGATGCTAAGTTGTTGAATTTATAGGCATAAAAATTTCATACTATTCACTTACCATTTTAATGTTTGTAGGATTTATAGTGATATATCTCATTGATTAATGATTTTTCTTTCTCTTTTCTTTTTCCTTGTCTTGCTAAAGGTTTTTGACTTCCAAAAGTCTTTTAATGAGCCAGCTTTTAGCTATGTTAAGTTTTCAATTGTTTGTGTGTTTTCATTGGTTTTTATAAAGCTCTTTAGCATTTCTTTCCTTCTTCAGGCATACCTCGTTTTATTGCATGTCACAGATACTGCGTTTTTTTTTACAAATTGAAGGTTTGTGGCAAACCATCTGCATTGTCAGATGATGGTTAGCATTTTTTAACAATAAAATATTTTTTAATTAAGTATATACATTGGTTTTTTTTAGACATAATGCTATTGTACACTTAATAGACGACTTCACTGTAATGTAAATGTAACTCTTGTGTGCACTGGGAAACCAAAAAAAACAAAAAAACAAAAACCTGTGTGACTTACTTTATTGCGATATTCACTTTATTGCAGTGGTCTGGAACTGAACCTGCAATATCCTCAAGGTATGCCTGTATTTACTTTGGGTTTAATTTTCTCTGTTTTTTTCTAGCTTCCTTAGATGAAAACTTAGAACATAGATTTTAAACCCTTCTTTTTTAATGTAGACATTTAAAGCTATACATTTTCATCTAAGCTGTAAATGTATCCCATAATATTGATAACACTGTTTTCATTATCATTCTGTTAAAAATATTTTCTAGTTGCCCTTATGATTTCTTTTTTTTTTTAAATTTTAATTAATTAATTAATTAATTTTTGGCTGCATTGGGTCTTTGTTGCTGCGTGTGGGCTTTCTCGAGTTGTGTCGAGTGGGAGCTACTCTTCGTTGCGGTGCACCTGCTTCTCATTGCGGTGGCTTCTCTTGTTGCAGGGCATGGGGTCCAGGCACATGGGCTCAGCAGTTGTGGCACATGGGCTTAGTTGCTCCACGGCATGTGGGATCTTCCCAGACCAGGGCTTGAACCCGTGTCTCCTGCATTGGCAGGTGGATTCTTAACCACTGAGCCACCAGGGAAGTCCTTCCCTTGTGATTTCTTCCTTGACATGTCAATTGTTTAGACATGTGTTTAATTTCCAACATTGGGACATTTCTAAATATCTTACTGTTACTGTTTTCTTTGACATTCTGAATGTCAAAGGACATAATCTGTAAGATTTCAAGCTTTTTAAAATTTGTTGAGATTTATTTTAAAACCTGTCATACTTGGGGCACTTCTTTGGCGGTCCAGTGGTTAAGATTCTGCACTTCCATTGCAGGGGGTGTGGGTTCGATCCCTGGTCGGGTTATAAGATCCCATGTGATGCACCGCATGGCCAAAAAAAATAAGTAAATAAAGCCTATCATACTCTCACCTTGGTCAGTGTGCACTTGAAATGAATGTATGTTCTGCAGTTGTTGGGTGTGGGGTCATCTAGTTCTGTCAGTTACTGAGAGAAGAGTTGACACATCTAACCACAATTACAGATTTGTATTTCTCTCTTTAGATTGTTCCATTTTTTTTCCTTTCCTTTTCTTTTTTGGCACAGATCATTTATTTTTATTTTTTAAATTCAAGTATAGTTGATTTACAATGCTGTGCCAATCTTTGCTGTACAGCAGTGACTCAGTTGTACACATAGAGACATTCTTTTTTAATATTCTTTTCCATTATGGTTTATTATCACAGGATATTGAATATAGATCCCTGTGCTATACAGTAGGACCTTGTTTATCCATTCTAAATGTAATAGTTTGCATCTACCAACCCCAGACTCCTAGTCCATCCCTCTCCCTACCCTCCAACCCCCCAGGCAACCACAAGTCTGTTCTCTATGTTTATGAGTCTGTTTCTGTTTTGTAGATAGGTTCATTGTATCTACAGGAAATGTTCATTGTATTTTTATGTTGCCCCTGATAAAAATAAAACAAAATGTCTGTTTTACATTTCTGTTAATAACTTAGTTCATTTATGTTTAATGTGATAATTGATATGGCTGTGTTTAAGTCTATCATCTCACTATTTCTCATTCATTCCATCTATTTTTTACTCATCTTTTCCTGCTTTATTTGGGGGTTAATCAAATTTTTTTAGTATTTTATTTCTGTTGTACCTTTTTACTCTTTACATAATATCCTCTTAGAAGAAGAATTCTATTTACCTTCCATCCTTCATTCTATTACATGTTTTACTTCTACTTATAAACCCCACTACACATGAACTTATTTTAGCTTAGAGAATCTTTTGTTTTTAACGGAAATTTAGTAGATTAAAGAAACTACAGTTAACCCTTGAATAATGCAGGGGTTAGGAGTGTCGATCCTCCTTGCAGTGAGAAATCTGAGTATAACTTATAGTTGGCCTTTCATATCTGCGATTTCTCTGTATCTGCAGTTATGCATCCATGGATTCAGCCAAACTCGGATTGTGTAGTACTGTAGTATTTACTATTGAAAAAAATTCACATATTTAAGTGGATCCACACAGTTCAAAGTTAGGTTGTTCAAGAGTCAACTGTAGTCTTTAATATTTAGCCACATGTTTACCATTTCTGATGCTTTTCACTCCTTGTAGTTCTGAATACCCTATCTGCTATTGAAAAATTCTTTCAGCTTTCATTTTTCTGAAAGACTTTTTTTACTCTCATTTTTGCTAGGTATACAAGTCTGGTTGGATAGTTTTTCCTTTCAGTGCTTTTAAAATGTCATTCCATTGTCCACTGGCCTCCAGTGTTTCTGATGAAAAGTCAGCCATTACTCTTGTCATTCATGTCATGAATTGCTTTTCTTTTTTGTTTTTAAGGTTTTCTTTTTTTTTTTTTCGCGGTACACAGGCCTCTCACTGCTGTGGCCTCTCTGGTTGCGGAGCACAGGCTCCAGATGCGCAGGCTCAGCAGCCATGGCTCACGGGCCCAGCCGCTCTGCGGCATGTGGGATCGTCCTGGACCGGGGCACGAACCCGTGTCCCCTGCATCAGCAGGCGGACTCTCAACCACTGTGCCACCAGGGAAGCCTGGTTTTCTTTTTTTTTTTTTAATTTATTTTATTCACGTATAGTTGATTTGCAATGTTGTGTTAATTTCTGCTGTACAGCAGAGTGATTCAGTTATACATATATATGAATTGCTTTTCTATGACTGCTTTCAAGATTTTTTCTTTAACTTTGGTGTTCAGCAGTTTGTTTATGATTTTCCCAAGAGTTGTTTTTTAAAATGTTTTTTCTGCTTTGTTCCCTGCTTCTGGTACTCCGCTTACCTGTGCTAGTTTGCATGACATTGTACTACAGATTACTAAAGCTCTGTCCATTTTTTTCCCCAGTCTTTTTTCTTTATTTCAGTTTGGTTAGTTTCTGGTATCATGTTTATAAGTTCACTGATCCTGTCTTCTGCTATCTTCAGTCCGCTGTTAAGCCCATTCAGTGAATGTTTCATTTCTGATATTATACCTTTCATTTCTGTGATTTCACCTTGGTTATTTTTCTTAGTTTCTATTCCTCTGCTAAGATTTCTGTATCTGTTCATTCCATATTTTCCTTTAAATCCTTGAACATATAACAGGTGCTTTAACTTTCTCATCTGCTAATTTCAACATCTGGGTCATATTGGGATCTGTTTCTGCTGACTCTTTATTTCCTTGACTGCATCACATTTTCCTGTCTTTTCTCATGTCTTGTGGATTTTTTTTTTAGTTGCATGTTGGACATTGTGGATATGTTGCACAGTGTCTGGATTATGTTTGTTTTTATTTTGTATTTTTTTCCTTTAAAGAGTGTTTAGTTGTAGAAGGTAGTTAATATATTGCCAACTCTCTTTATTCTTCCCAAGGCTTGGTTTTAGGCTTTATTAAGACTGGTCCTTACTCTAGGTTTCTCATCTGAACTACAGAAAATAGTTTGTGTTACTGTTTTCTAATTTTTTCTAAGGGTGGTCATATTACACCATTCTAGGTGTACAGGAAAGAAGGTGATTCATTACATGTAGTATATCCCTTAGGGCATTAGGGCTTAATTCTCATGCTGGAACCTCAGTTGAGAAAGGCTACTCTAGGGTGTGATCCCTGTCTCTAAGTGGTGGTTGTTCTGGTGTCTGAGGTGAATGTTTGGATGTTAACAAAATCTTTTCATTCATGTGGGAAGAACCCTGTCATCTCACTATGTTACGTGACCTCTGGTATCTTCTTTTTGCTCCTGTCCCTGTAGTAGCTGTTCTCCACTAGAGCTTATACTCTGGGCATGTGGAACCCAGACCAACAGCCTAGGGGATACTTCTGCCAGGCTTGTGAGACTCCTCTTTAAATAGCTCTCTTCTCTGTAGAACCCTGCCCCTAAAGATTATCTACTTCCTCAGCTCAGTAGGATCTCTATTCCCTGTTTGGCCTTTTTCTCTCTTTCATTGGTTAGGAAATTTAGCCCAGGCAGACAGCCAGGGTGAACGTTGGTGCATCATTTGTGTTTCCCTTCTCTCTGGGATTGTGGGGTTGTAGTCTTGCTCTGCCTATTGTCTAGTGCTTGAAAATAGTTGATGCATTTATTTTGTTTGGTGTTAAAATTATTTACGTTGGGTTGGATATGTGGAACAAGCTCATTACCAGTTTTTATCAGGGCCAGAGATGGAAATTATGGGATTTATTTTATAATTCTGGAATTTGGCCTACAGTGGTTCCTGCCTATGAATTCAATTATTAATATCAGGGAATTCCCTGGTGGTCCACTGGTTAGAACTCTGCGCTTTCACTGCTAGGGCCTGGATTTGATCCCTGGTCCGGGAACTAAGATCTCACAAGCTGTGTGGGGTGGCCAGAAAAAAAAAATGATGAACATTAATGCATTCTTCAAAAAAATTTAGACTTGTCCTGGATTATATTCTCAGTTAAGTAAAATACGATGTAGCAATGTTTTAGAATTGAATAATGCCTAAAGCCTACTGTTATTTCTCTCAGGATATTTAATTTAGTAATTGTAGTCTGTCACTTTTTATGTGACTTTTGTTACATGTGGACCTGACTTTTGTTAACTTTTGAGGAAATGTTTAAAGAATAATATGATCTTTTAAGGGAGAAAGATGATCTTCCTTGAAAACTTCTATACTACTTGGTAATAAGTTTTATGAGGAAAAATAAAGAATGGAATAGAGGGATAATCTGTAGGTTGAAAGATGTTAGTCACATGAAGTTTTAAAAAAATAGGAAAGGCTAAACTGTAGAGCTTAAGGATGTACGCTTAGATGATAAACAGTGAGGAAATGTAAGAAAGTGGTTGCTTTAAAGTCAGGCTAGGACTTCCCTGGTGGCGCAGTGGTTAAGAATCCACCGCCAATGCGGGGGACTGTGTCCCTGGTTCGATCCCTGGTCTGGGAAGATCCCACATGCTGTGGAGCAAGTAAGCCTGTGCGCCACAACTACTGAGCCTGTGCACTAGAGCCCACGAGCCACAACTACTGAGCCCACGTGCTGCAACTACTGAAGCTGGAGCGCCTAAAGCCTGTGCTCCGCAACAAGAGAAGCCACCGCAAGGAGAAGCCTGTGCACTGCAGCGAAGAGTAGCCCCACTTGCCGCAGCTAGAGAAAGCCCGGGCAGCAACAAAGACCCAACACAGCCAATAAATAAATTAATTAATTAATAAATTAATAAAAAAACATAAAGTCAGGTTAGTGGGTAGTTTCTTTTGGAGGGAAGAGTGGGGCCATGAAGAGGTTCTTTATTTTGTGTGATTTTTCTCTTTTTTCAATAAAACAATTTTTGTATTTTTAATAATAGCGTTTAGACCACTGATTTGTAGAAGGGAGAGATTGGCTGATCGTTCCCTCCTGCAGGGTGTGTTTGTGTATGTGTATGCCCTCAGACTTTCTAATGACCTTAGGATGCATTGAACCCTAAACCTTAACCATCTCCATCTTAAAGGAGGTAATCTGGAGTGGAATTGGGAATGGGGCTCTTTGGTGCTCAGAAAAGCATGAGGAAATGTTCCTTAATATAAAGAAGTTTCTAAATATAAACTTGGCCTGCTTCAAAATTTTGCTTAGTTGTTTCTTTATAGTTTCCCCTTCATGCCATTAAAAACAGAATAATAATGTAAGAGGTTTAACTTGATATGAATATACTAGTTTTTAAAGAGCTAATACTGGTTAGCTTAATTGATTACAGTTTGATCTGTTTCCACGCTAGTTGACTTTATTTTTTTTCTATCCTCTGTAAATCCAGTTTCCATTGCTAATTCATGTCATTGATCATAAGGAGGAGCACAGAGCTCAGTATAAATCTTTCATTTCTATTTTTTGAAAGCTAAGGGTTTAAGTAACTCTCCTATTAGCAAAGATGTATTATTAATTAGAGAATCATATGTTATTATAAGAATTTTATTTTGATGCTTTTTTAAAGGCATAATCTGCACTTGTTTAATGGGAGAGAATTACCAAAGAGTTTTTGTTTTGTTTTGTTAACAGAATAAATTTAAACGTGAAGAGAAAACAAATGGATGGAGAATAGACAAAGCATTCCGTAAGTATTAAGACCTCTTTCACAAGGAATCATTTGGAGAGTCTAAAAAATGACCAGTGTTTTGTCTTTGGTTCCAGTGTGTTTTAGATTTGTTTCATCCCTGTATTGTCATAGGAAGAGTAAGACTGAAAATCTTTCTCTTTAGCAGTTCAGGTCTGGCAGTTGATATAGATCTATAGGCAAGGGAATAGCTAAAACATCAAGAAGCAAGTAAGCAGAGTTCTGAGTCCAAGAAATTAGGGGGACTGAAGATGCTATTTCTAAGTGCTCTTTATTCTTGGGGAACTGTATTGAAGAAGAGGTTAATTGTTTCTGGAAGATATTACACTATAGATAATTCCTTACCTACTGTGGTAAGTCTGTCATTCAGTCAGTAATACAGACCACCTGCTGTGTGCTAGTCACTGTTGTAGGCATTGAGGATATCATGGTCAAACAGGGCAGATGGAGAATCCTGCTTTTAGAGCCTTAAGTCTAATTGGGTGGAGGAGGAATATAATTGGTGAGCAGGATAATTTCAGATAGTGATTAATTTCTAAGAAGAAAAAAGAGGGAGTGGGTGTTTAGATTGGGTATTAAGGGAAGTTATGTCTGAAGAGGTGATTTTTTTTTTTAATAAATTTATTTGTTTTATTTATTTATTTTTGGCTGCATTGGGTCTTCGATGCTGCGCACGGGCTTTTCTCTAGTTGCGGCGAGTGGGGGCTACTCTTTGTTGTGGTGTGCTAGTGTCTCACTGCGGTCGCTTCTCTTGTTGCGGAGCACGGGCTCTAGGCACACGGGCTTCAGTAGTTGTGGCTCACAGGCTCAGTAGTTGTGGCTCGTGGGCTCTAGAGCACAGGCTCAGTAGTTGTGGTGCACAGGCTTAGCTGCTCTGCAGCATGTGGGATCTTCCCGGACCAGGGCTCGAACCTGTGTCCCCTGCATTGGCAGGCAGATTCTTAACCGCTGTGCCACCAGGAAGCACCTGAAGAGGTGACGTTTGAATTTAGACCTGATTTGAAGAAATGATGTATATCTTTCAGCTTTTAACTAATAGCCTCATTAAAATGAACATGGTTTCTTTTTAAGTCCAGAGAACTACATCAAGGGATCTGTAAAGAAAAACAGAATTAAATGTACTATTTAAAGTAGTTCCTGTATTCTTTGTTTGGAATATAATTACCAATGTTTCATGATTAATAAGTGTATTCAGTGTTCATTTGCCATAGTGCTAATCTTAGAAAAAAATTCTAAAGAGAGGTACTTAGATTGTATAGCATGTACATTTATTTTATGATTAGACACAAAGGTAGATAAGTGGACCCTATACCTTACAAATGTGGTATTGAGTTCTCAGGAAAACCACTTCTAGGAATGGCTTCTGGAAGATCTGGAATATTTTAGTCCTCAACCCTCTCCATTTTAGAGAAGTGGTCTTGAAACTTTTTGTTATGTTTAATGCATTATAATCAGAAAAGAGTCCATAAATCTATAAACAGTCTTTATGGGGTGTGGAATGTTTGTTAAAACCATTATAATAGAACCTTTAAAATTCACTGTTTGATGCTTTGTAGTGGAAATTGTTAAAACACAAACACAAAAAAACCCAAATGGTGTTTTTTAGAACTTATATATAATTCCTCTGAGAACTTTATGGATTATTTTAGTGCTGTGTTTTTCAGAATCATTTGTGTGGAAGGTCAGAACAGATAAAAAACTGGGTCCGCAATAAAATAGGACTTTCAAAATCTCAGGTTTGGGCTTAGTTTCCTGAGGCTAATTTACTTTTGTTTTGGTATATACCTCTTTTTCTGAGGCCATCTTGTAACCATCTTGTAATCAAAACAATCTTGGAGCTTATGTATATAGAGCACCATTTTCCCTGTATTCACTTCTCTGTATTCACTGTATTTGTAGACATAGAGCTGAGGCAAGGATTGACTCCTGGAGTGGATTCATTCTGGTTTGTTCATAGATTACTCTTTCTGATATAATACTGTTAATAGGTATTTAGTGAGAGTGGTCCTGATCAATACTCATTTACTATCCTCTTCACTGATATTTGGAAGAGTAAGAGTTAATAGTGAAAGAGTTGTAATAAAGTGAGGACATAAAGTGGTGGATAGGCTTTTGAGGACTTCTTAATCATCCTAGCCTTTTAAAAAAGTGTGTCTATAATTATGGACAGTGCAATTTATAGTTTGAGTTTTGACAAAGAGTACACCTGTGTAACCACCACACAAAACAAGCCATGGAACATTTTCATCACTCCAGTGAGGCCACTTCTTTCCCTTTCTAGACAATCTCCACTCCTAATCCTGACCGAGGCAACTACTATTTTCATTTGAATCATCATAGGTTAGTTTATCTTGTTCTAGAATGTCTTATTCATAGAATCATACAGTATATACTCATTTGTGTTTGGCTTCTTTCACTCAGCATGTTTTTGAGATTCACATTATTGCTTTTATCAGTAGTTCCTTTTCTTTATTTTTTAAACTAATATAGTTTGTTCCTTTTTATTGCTCAGTGGTCTGTTGTGTGACTGTACTATAGTGATTAGAGTTCTTTGCCCGTTCTGCTGTTAAGCCCATTCGCTTTTTTTTTTTTTTTTTTTTTTTGTGGTACGCGGGCCTCTCACTGCTGTGGCCTCTCTGGTTGCCGAGCACAGGCTCCGGACGCACAGGCTCAGCGGCCATGGCTCATGGGCCCAACCGCTCCGCGCAGCATGTGGGATCTTCCCGGACCGGGCCACAAACCCATGTCCCCTGCATCGGCAGGCGGACTCCCAACCACTGCGCCACCAGGGAAGCCCAGCCTATTTGCTTTTGATGTTATACTTAAGAAAAATTAAAACTTGAAAGTTCATTTCCTTTTTTTAAAATAAAAACTTGAAATTTCTTTTTTTTTTTTTTTTTTAAACAGAGGAAAAGCGCCCTTTTGACTTCGATTTTTTTGCTCATTTGCTTCAGAAAGTTCTTGCTGAAGAAGAGAAAAGAAAACAAAAATCTGTTAAAAATCAGACTTTAAAGGAGAAGTCCTCTAAATCACGGAAAAATGTAAAAGGTATTTATTTAAAAGAAAATGTGTTATTTTACTTAATAATAATAGGCTTGCAATATTGTCCCTCAAGTCTTAGGGTGTTCATATGTAGTTCAGGTAGTTGAGATCATCAGGACATCCGATTGGAGGGAATTGATTTTTCTTCAGTCTTCTAGTTATCTGGCCCCAAACAGCAGCTCCCTTTTAAATTTTATAATTGGGTGGCTGGGCTGTTTGACATCTTTCTTGCATTGAGGGCATAGTTGTAGCTAATAAAGGAGCATCAGAATATTGGGGTGTCATGTCTGGTTACTTATTATCATTTTTCTCTGTAAAACAAATATGGCACAAAAGTATAAAAAAAAAAAAAAAAAAAGGAACTCATACTTTGGCCTTGTGACTCAACTGTATTGTTTGAGCACACCTTATTTCTGAGGGTTAATGTTGACTTGTACCAGGTAGGAAGTTGTTTATATGTGGGTATTTCTATTTTTAGGCTTATATTTTCTTAACTATTTGAATTCTGACCTGAGGACAATGTTTAGCTATAATCACATAATTTAAAGAATCTTTGAACTACAGGGAACCTTATATATTAGTTATACATTCCAGCCCCTTTTCTTTTGTTTTAATAACCCAGAAATAACCTCAGAGATCCTAAGTCATTTTTTCCTAAGGTCTCACAGTGTTAGTAGTGGTAGAGACAGGTCTCAAGCTAGGACTGTGAGAGCCTGTGTAGGGGGACCCCAAGAGCAGCCCCAGGTTCAATTATTTGCTAGGACTCACAGGATTCAGCATATACTTGTACAGACAACTGAGATTTATTACAATGAAAGTATACAGAGCAAAATTGGCAAAGGGAAAGGCACATAGGTCAAAGTCTAGGGAAAAGAAGTAAAGCTTCCAAGAGTCCTCTCCCAGTAGAGTCACACAGGATGTGCTTAATTCCCCAACAACAAGTAGGAATGAGGTATGTAAAAAGCTGTCTACCAGAGAAGCTTGTTAGAAAGTCAGCACCCAAGATTTTTATTAGAGGTTGGTCATGTAGACACCTTCTTCCTGGAATGTACCAGAATTCAAAACTCCCGAAAGGAAAGCATTTGTTCAGCATAAACCACATTGTTTGTTTAAACAATTTAGGTATAGCGAGCCACCTTTGTCAGTTAGGCTGGTGGGAACTCTCCCCAAACCCAAGTTTTCAGACACAGCCCAAGGGCCAACCTTTTTAAACATTTTTGTTGTTGTACGCGGGCCTGTCACTGCTGTGGCTTCTCCCGTCGCAGAGTGCAGGCTCCAGATGCGCAGGCTCAGCAGTCATGGCTCAAGGGCCCAGCCGCTCTGCAGCAAGTGGGATCCTCTCAGACCGGGGCACGAACCTGTGTCCCCTGCATCAGCAGGCGGACTCCCAACCACTGCGCCACCAGGGAAGCCCCTGAGGGCCAACCTTTTAAGCAGGCCTTGCAAAGGAGAGCAGTGAGGCCTGCTTTGTTAACTCCTGCACAAAGCCAATATAGAACTTCTTTTTCTAGAGCAGAGTGCCCCTATCTTTTTAAAAGTAGTATTGATAACTGCGAAGTTATTTCATTCTTTAGTCATTTTTTTAACTTACATAGCCCTGGGAAATTAAAATAGATATATTAATCTATCACTAATCTTGTGGTTATTATGTTACAGTGATAGCATAAGTAACTCACTGTATCTTATTTAATATGAGAACTTTTCAGGTACTTTGTTACAAGTCTCAAAATTCAAAAATTGCTGATTATTATTCTGATAAAGAATAAATCCAGCATATTTTCTTAGTTTTAAAATCTTGTTTTGACTTTTTTTGAATAAAAATAAATAACATTTTTATTATTTTTGTTTTTTAAAATGTAATTCATTATATTCATCTTTTGATACAGTTAACTATTAATATGCCTTCAAAAAAAGGCACTAGAAATTGTTTAAAAATATTTGTTAATAAGGTTGTTCATTAAAAAACAAAGGATACAGAAAATAAAATACTTGAACTCTCTCTTGTACCCTGCCCTCACAAAGTCTTAGCTTTCTTAGGGATGATTGTTAGTAAACTCTTTTCTATGCTTATATATGTGTATGTGTCTTAGAGTATGTAATTGTTTTTCTTAAAATAAAAGTGTGGTGATACTGTGTATATTGTTCTGCAACTTGATTTTTTTTTTTAAGGCAACAATATTTTTTGAATCTTGTACATGAGTACATACAAACCTACCTCATTGTTATTTGCTGCATGGATTTCTATAGCATAAATGTATTATAACTTATTTAGTCATTCTCTATTGGACAGTTTAGGTTGTCTTTAAATTTTCGCTCAGACATCCTTAAGTGTTTATCTTCTCCACCTTTAAGAATTTTTCTGTAGGCTGTTTTTATATTTATAACAATTTCTCTTACTTTAAGTGAAAAAAGTCTCCAGTGAAAGAGTGAATGATAATCCAGATGAGTCTGTGAGCACTAGAATTTCAGACACAGAAGGATCTCAAAAGGATGCTCAGACAGTTGAAGAAGAACAACAGTCTCTGACTTTATCAGGACAGGATTCAGAACAGAATGCATTAGAACAAGATATAAATCAAAAGAAAAGGAGAAGAAAGAATCAGGATGAAGGTAGTGAACAAGAGGTAAATCTTTCAGGAAATGCCAGTGTTCAGCCAGGCTCTTCTAAAGGAGAAAAACACAAAAGTAAGTGTATTACATATTTTAATAGCCCCTATATTACTTGTGAAGACATGTACACTAATATGATGTATAACTTAACTACTTTTCTTCTGGATAGTAGCAACTAATAATGCTTATTAATTGGTTCTGTATTCACGGTACTGTGTTAAACCCTTTTACTTTTAATTTAAAGAAAAAACATTTATTAAAAGAAGAGTGAAATGGGGGGATATTTCTCTCAAGTTTGTCTCTGAGATGTGTTACCTCCTATGTACTCACTTTAACAATTATTCTAAGTCACGTGCATATAATTAAATGTGTATTGTGTCTGTTAATAAATCACAGGTTTTCATGTTCTGCCTCTACAGAGCACCTCTATGAACCCAAAATAAGTTGTTTAATTTGTATAAAAGGTACTAGAATAAGTATTCCTCTCATTTTTCTTTTTTAAAACTCCCTAGAATACAGACATTTTGACACTTGTGAGTCACTAGGGAATGAGAGCTAAGAGTTTAGGGAAGTCTCGGTCTCTTTCTTGAAGAATTCACATATAGATTACTTAAAGCAGATAACCAAGTAAAGAGAGGAGGAAAATTAGTAACAGACCAGAACAACCTTTCTGTAGAATTTAAGTTTTATGTGGTTCAACTTCACCAATAAGATTTTAATAAGTGAATCCTGATAGATAGCATAGTGTGATTTATAAGCATCATAATATGCTCTTTGTGGCTTACTAGTAAAGACATTACATATAAAGCAGAATAGCTCAACTTTTAAGAAATTGGACTTTGGGATAATTACTTAATCTTTACATTACAGTGTTATATGTAAATTCCGTTGTGCTTTAAATATATGTTTTTGCTATCATTTTTATAATAATATGCATTTTGTATTAATAGATAAATGCCTGTCTTTAAGTCCTGAGATAAATGAAGATGAAAGCAATAAGGAACAAAAGCTTCCCTGTGTACAGAACACAGATGACATTGTGGGTCTATCCTCTAATGAAAAGACTGAGAAAAGAACTGACCCTGCTCTTTCACCAAGGTATTTTATATATCTTTACTCACTTTGTCTACATCTTCTATCAGTTACCAAAGGAGTGGGAAATCTCCACCTGTAATTGTGAATTTGCTTATTTCTCTTTTCAGTTCTATTTGTTTTTCTTCATGTCTTTTGAAGCTCTTTTGTTAGGTATATATATCTAGGATTGTTGTGTCTTCTTGGTGAAATCACCCTTTTATCATTTGTGTGATATCATTCTGGTATTGCTCTTTCTTCTGATGATTGCTATGCCACTACAGTTTTCTTGTGGTTAATGTTTGCATGGGTTTATCATTTTCTATAAAGATTTTCTCTTGATTTTTGGTTTTCAGCAATTTGAATGTGATGTATCCTGCTGAGGTTTTTTTGTTTGTTTGTTTTTACTTGTGATAAAAAACACATAACATGAGATCTGCTCTTCTTACGAGTTTTTTAAATGTACAGTGTTGTTAACTATGAGCACAGTGTTGTACGGCAAATCTCTAGAACATTTTCATTTTGCATGACTGAAACTCTATATCTTTTGAACAGTAACTCTTTATTTCCTCCTTACCCCAGCCTCTGGTAACCACCATTCTACTTTCTATGAGTTTGGTTACTTTAGATACTTCATGTAAGTGGAATCATAAATATTTATCCTTCTATGAGTGGCTTATTTCACCTAGCATGATGTTTTCAAAGTTCATCCATGTTGTAGCATATGAAGGATTTCTGTTTTTATGGTCGAATAATATTCCATTGTAAGTATATAGCACATTTTGTTTATTCACTTATCTGTCAATGGACATTTAGGTTGTTTCCATCTCTTGGCTATTATGAATAATGCTGCAATAAACATGGAACTGAAGATATTTCTTTGAGACCCTGTTTTCAGTTCTTCTGGGTAAATACCCAGAAGGGAAATTACTGGATCCTATGATAATTCTGTTTTAAATTTTTTGAAGAGCCTCTGTACTGTTTTTCATTGTGGCTGCATTTTACATTTCCACCCACAGTTCATAAGAATTCCAGTTTTTCCATACTCTTGCCAGCATTTATTATTTTCTGTTTTTCTAAAAAATTAATATATATATTTGAATTAATGCATTTTTTTTTTTTTTTTTGCGATATGTGGGCCTCTCACTGTCGTGGCCTTTCCCGTTGCCGGATGCGCAAGCTCAGCGGCCATGGCTCACGGACCCAGCCGCTCCGTGGCATGTGGGATCCTCCCGGACTGGGGCACGAACCCGTATCCCCTGCATCGGCAGGCGGACTCTCAACCACTGCGCCACCAGGGAGGCCCAATGCATAGTTTTAATTACATATATATTTTTAAAAAGTAATGTTAGTATAATATAACAGTTCCTAACAGGTGTGAGGTGATACCTCACTGTGGTTTTGATTTGCATTTCCCTGATGATTGTGATGTTGAGCATCTTTATTTTATTTTATTATTTATTTATTTATTTTTGGTTGCGTTGGGTCTTCGTTGCTGCACACGGGCTTTTTTTAGTTGCGGCGAGTGGGAGCTACTCTTCGTTGTGGTGCGCGGGCTTCTCATTGCAGTGGCTTCTCTTGTTGCAGAGCATGGGCCCTAGGTGCGTGGGCTTCAGTAGCTGTGGCACACGGGCTCAGCAGTTGTGGCTTGCGGGCTCTAGAGCACAGGCTCAGTAGTTGTGGCACACGGGCTTAGTTGCTCCACGGCATGTGGGATCTTCCCGGACCAGGGCTCAAACTCGTGTCCCCTGCATTGGCAGGCGGATTCTTAACCACTGCGCCACCAGGGAAGTCCCTTGAGCATCTTTAAATATTACTTGTTGGCCATTTGTATGTCTTCTGTGGAGAAATGTCTATCAATTACTTCTCCAGTTTTTTAATTGAGTTATTTGTTTTTCTGTTACTGAGTTCTAGGAGTTCCTTTTATATTTTGGATATTAAGCCCTTATTCAGTATATGGTTTACAAATCTTTTCTCCCATTCCATAGGTTGCCTTTTGACTCTTGATTGTTTCCTTTGCTGTACAGAAGGTTTTTGGTTTGATATAGTCCCACTTGTCTATTTTTACTTTTCCTGCCTGTGCCTTTTGTGTCATGTCCAAGAAATTATTACCAATACCAATCTTATGAAGCTTTCCCCCATGTTTTCCTTTAGGAATTTTATACTTTAAGGCATTACCTTTAATGCGGTGGGCCTGGGTTCAATCCCTGGTTGGGGAACTAAGATCCCACAAACCACGTGGCATAGCTGAAAAAGAAAAAAAATAAAAGGTGTTACCTTTAAATCTTTATTCCATTTTGAGTTGATTTTTGTGTATGGTATAAGATAAAGGTCCAGTTTCTCTTTTTTTGCATATGGATATCTAGCTTTCCCAGCATCATTTCCTGAAGAGATTATCCTTTTCATATTGTGTAGTTTTGGCACCCTGTCAAAGATCATTTGACTGTTTATGCATGGGTCTGTTCTGTTCTATTGGTTGGCATGTACCCTCTTCTGAAAATTTTGATGAAAGCCATTTATTCTCATGTAGAAAAATACCTATATGCACCTGTGCCAATTTATTCATACAATTCAGAAGATTAATAATTTCTTTGAAGCCAAGCCGTAGACCTCAGGCCCTTAACTTGCTGGGTGACAGACATCTAAATTCTGACCTCAGAGACACAACTAATTTTATAGACTATGCACAAAACGATACTGATGACTTTTTTTAGGGGGGAAAACTACCCTGTAATGACTGTTAAAATACCAGTTGGTTTTGTAAAACAGTGAGTTGATTCTTATTCTAAAGCTAGAGTAATTAAAATAGTGTGGTACTGGAAAAGGGCAATTGAGAGGAAAATTGGATGTAGAATCTAGGAAGAGAAATTTAGGCATCATTTAGATGGCAGAGGTAGCATTAGAAATTAGTGGGAAAGATTGAATTAACCATTCATTAAATGGTGCTTAGATATGAAAAAGATAATAGTAGATCCCTATTTTACCCTATGCACTAACTTCCTCATAGATTAAAGACTACATATATAAAGCAAATCTTTAAAACTTAGGAGAAAATGTAGAAAAATAATTTTGTGATGTGAGGATTTCTTAAGACATAAAAAGCACAAACTTTAAAGGATGAAATTGATAAATTCAACTGCAGTAAAATTAAATACTTCTGTTGACAAAAGGCTCCATGAAGAAAGTAAAAGGGAAGCTGTTGATTGGGAGGTTTTATATGTAACATCTAACCAAAAAGAATATAAAAAGAGCGCTGGGAAAAGACAAACACCCAGTAGAAAAAAAGAACAAAGAAACAAAGCATGGCTGAATGTGAATTTGTGTTGAAACTGAGTGCTCGTTAGTACATGGCCATCATTTATATTATTGTTAGTTGAAGTATTTCCTAATACAGCAGTCCTCTCTTTGCACGCTACAGCATTAACTGCAACTTGTGCATGTTGCAACTGTGTCTTCAATTTCCATGGCTCTTGGGTAACACAGTACCATGCAAAGCAAAGACTGCCAATACAAAATTTTAATGAAAGATAATTCCTAAACATTACTATGATTTTACACATACGTTTGATTTGTGAACCCCATGTAGTTATGAGTTTTTCATTTTGTGACTTCTTGAGCACTTTCCCTGTTCATTTGTGACTGTTATTATCTCCTAAGATACAGTGTTTTAATAACATGGTGCAAGAAGGATCATAGAGAAACCAAAATATCCATTTTGATTATTCCGTGATATGAAGGATCATCTTCCAGAGTTTTGGCTTTGTATATTTTAAAAAAATCTTTTAAATAATTAGTATAAAATGTGCATTACTAAGGGTTCTTTTCTCCTGATATATTTTCATTTCCGTAGTATTCAACAAGATGCCGTATCAGTAGCAACTGAGACTTCAGAATCAAGCACTTCATATTTGCCTTCATCAGAAGGTAGAATTAGAGCATTGTGTGAGGTGAATAATGCTGAGAGTAGTTGTACAGAAGAAGGAAATGTTGACCTAAAAGATAAAGCACTGTAAGTATTTTACATGGTAGGATTTTAAAATTTGTTTTCAAAATTTTGATAATTTATTATCATTTAAAAAATGATAATAATGTTGCTTCCTTTAGGGATTAAGAGAGGACTGTAGACCATTTAATATGTAATTGTACTGTGGTCTTAGTGACGTTAAGGTTTTTCACTTTATATTTCATTATAGAAAGATTATCTTAGTGATATGAGTTATAGCAAACTGGTAACTTACGATGAAATTCTAAAATAATTTGGAAGCCTAAATATTTGCTATGAGATTTAACTTTTACTTGGTTTGAGTTATTTTTCATACCTGTTGTCAAAGTAGTAGATTTTGATATTGATGACTTTAAAGAGATTATGTATTATGTTTTCTAGTATGAAAATACTGATTAAATTAATATCTTCACTAAAAACAATAAAAGCACCACAAGAATCTCCCTTTGAAAAGATATCTCAGAATTTGACTTCCTTTTTATCTCCTTCATAACTCCTCATATGGGCTTAAAAGTTTAGTTTATGAATTCTTATTTTCAGTAAAGCATAGTCACATTGAGAATCAAAATTTTTTTTTTAAAGATAATTTTTAAATTTATTTTTTATGTATTTATTTTTGGCTGCGTTGGGTCTTCGTTGATACACATGGGCTTTCTCTAGTTGCAGCGAGTGGAGGCTACTCTTCCTTACGGCGCACGGGCTTCTCATTGTGGTGGCTTCTATTGTTGTGGAGCACGGGCTCTAGGCGTGTGGGCTTCAGTAGTTGTGGCACGCGGGCTTCAGTAGTTGTGGCATGCGGGCTTCAGTAGTTGTGGCATGTGGGCTTCAGTAGTTGTGGCACTTGGGCTCAGTAGCTGTTTCTTGCAGGCTCTAGAGCGCAGGCTCAGTAGTTGTGGAGCACGGGCTTAGTTGTTCTGCGGCATGTGGGATCTTCCCAGACCAGGGCTTGGACCCCGTGTCCCCTGCATTGGCAGGTGCATTCTTAACCACTGTGCCACCAGGGAGGTCCCAGAGAATCAAACTTAGTTTTTTAAATAAAAATTTAAACTAGTCTTTGGCATAGGCAATATATTCCTGTGGTTCAAACATCCAAAAGTGTAAGAAGGTATAGAGTGAAGTATCCATCCTGTCATGTCCCCATTTACCCTAACAAGTAATCAGTGTTATTTATTTCTTAGTCTTTCAGAGATTAAAAAAAAAAAAAGACATTAAAGCTAATACAAATACATAAAGTTTATATATATTTTACTCTTTTGAAAACCCTAATGGTAGCATAGTATAATACCATTTTGTAATTTTTTTATCTTATATCGTCATATCTTTACTTAAAGACCTTTATTCTTTTAATAGTTGCATAGTGTTCTGTTGTATGGGTGAATCACACTTTATATTATCGGTGCCCTGTTGATGGCTATATATGTTGTTTTTACTAACAATGCTTAGAAACTTATACCTCTATCCTTTCACCTTTGTGCCAGTCTATTTGTAGGGAAAGTTCCTAAAATGAAATTGCTAGCCCAAAGGACACATTTGTATGTGAGTGTGTGTTCATTTATACATTTATGATTTTGATAGATACTTCCAAATGCTCTCCATAGGAGTTATTCTAGTTTATATTTCCACTAACAATGTAAGAAATGGCTCCCTACCAACAGTGTTATCAAACTTGGATTTTTGCCAGTCTTGATAGATTATAAAATAAAATAATATCACAGTATAGTATATATACCCCAGTCCTCCTTTTCTGACAGGGGTAGATAATTCTATTATTTTTTGTTTCCCTTCAGTTGCTTACTTAAAAATTTTCTAACCTAAGGAAAAGTCAAAAGAACAATGAACATCTGTATATAATTCCCCTTAGATTCTCTGATTCTTAATATCTTTTCACATTTGTGCTTGCTCGCTCTACTTTTTTTTTTTTTCAATCTCTTTTTTCTTTTTTGGCCGTGCTGCGCAGCATGTGGGATCTTAGTTCCCCGGCCAGGGATCAAACCTGCACCCACTGTGTTGGAAACGCGGCGTCTTAACCACTGGACCGCCAGGGAAGTCCAGCTCGCTCTACTTTTAATTTGTACATTTCTTATTGGGAGTGAAGCTGAGCGTCTCTTCTAATTTAAAACCTATTTTTATTTTGTTTTTTTTGTGAGTTCGTATCCTTTGTCCAGTTTTCTAATGAGTTACTGGTATTGTTCTGTAGGAGGTCTTTACATTTTAGAGAGGTTATTAGCCTTGTGATATGAGGTGTAAAACATGTTTTCTTGGTTTGTAGTTTGACTTATGACATATGTTTTGGCCACGTAAAAGTTTTTGATTTTTATGTTGTCAGATCTCTCTCCTTTTTTTTTTTTCTTTTATGGCTCCTGATCTTTTAATCAGGTTTTAGAAAGGCTTACTCCACCTCAAAGTTACAAAAGAATTCATTCATGTTTTCTCTATGGTTTCACTTAAATCTTTGATTCATTTAGAATATATTGTGAGTACAGTGCAAGGAATGGAGCTAATTTTATTTTATTCCCCAGTATTACTAGTTTTCCCATCACCGTTAATTTAATTTAACATTTATTTTAAAAAATATATTATTTTTGTGGTCATCTTATTCTATTTGGAAATGCCAACTTTATTGTATACTAAAATCATGTATTTTGGAGTCATCATCTCAGTTTTCTTTTGTGTTTCATTTATCTGTTATTCATGTGTTAGTACCACAATATTTTAATTATTGCTGCTAAGTATGTTTTTAACATCTGATAAAACAAATTAGTTACCCTTCATTGCTCTTCTTGTTCAGTCTTCTTTGCTACGTTTATTGTAAGTAAGCTTAAAGGAGTTCTTTTCTAGCTGTGAATGGATTTTTAAAGAATTTTCCAGAATTTCTTTTGAATGTGCCTGCATGTTGGTACAATTTAAATAATGTTAATTTTCTAGGGAAACTGATCAAACAGAAAGTATTAAACCAATGACAAGAGGACGACTCCAGAGACCTAAACCCAATTTATCAAGGGCAGTTGGGAAGAAATCAGTTCTTTCACAAGGGAAAACAGATGCAGAGAACAAGAGTTTACATACAGAAACTTCAGTTGAAAAGGTATGGAGTAAGAGACTTAATGGAAATTAAAATTATAAAGTATTTTTTCTAAATAGTTGGGAATAAAAATGTTTAACTTGTAATTACAAAGTAATGTTACCAATAGTAAAGCCAAGATATGAGAACTTCACACATTAATATTAAATTTGTCTTACTAGTCTCATGTTGTATACATTTTCTTTAGAATATAGGATATATCATTTCGAATGTTCTTAGCAGTAACAAATATGTCTTTTGTTTACTTATATAAAATATTTATTCAAAATATTTTTTAAACCAGCTATAATAAAATTATAACCACAACCCTCTTATCTATATACAAAATATTCCTCTGTTTGTCCTTCATAAACTTTATTTCTCTTTTTATGGAAGTAAACATTTTTGTAGTTTTTAGCCATATATAACATTTAAAACATTTTTCTCTGAAACTATCCATTTACTTTTCTTGGGGTTAATTGATCTTTTTAATGGCTGCCTCAGGTTAACATTATTATTAATTTACCTAACCATTTCTCTAATGTTTATGTTGTTTCCATTTTTCTAACCCTTGTAAATAAAAGCAAACAATTTTGTAAATAGGCAAAGAGTAAATTTCCAGAGGTAGTGGGATTAATGTGCCAAAGTATTTTAAATATTTTTTGGCTCTTGTTAGGCATTGTCAAACTGTCAGAAAAAGGAATCTTGGGAATTCCCTGGAGGTCCAGTTGTTAGGATGCTTTTACTGCCTGGGCCCGGATTTGATCCCTGGTTGGGGAGCTAAGATCCCACAAGCCCCGTAACCAAAAAAAAAACCAGAATCTATTTACATTGCTTTAAGCATTAAATGAATGTTCCTGTTTCCTTATATCCTTGCCAGCATTATATTATTAAAAATGTTTTATTTTTGCTAAAATAATTTTTTAAATTTGTCTTTTTTCCTCTTATGTGAAATCTTTTTAATCTTAATAATATAACTATAACTATATTATTATAATCTTATGAGATGTTTTTAAATTCTAGAAAATTGGGAAAATACAGATTCATGTAAAAATTAAAACAAAAAAAATTAATTTTATTATCTACATGCAACCAACCTTTTAGACTATATCCTTCCAGCTTTTCTTTTACATTCTTTTTTTTTTTTTTTTTATTCTTGAGTAGTAGTATTAATTCACTTTTGTATCCTTCTCTGGTATTTTAACATTTCATAAATATTTTTCCATATCATTAAATATCTTTTGAAAACATGGTTTTTAGTGACTTCATAATATTCTATCAATGGGTATAACTGAATTTATTTAACCGTTTATTCATTATTGGATATTTTGTCAGTTTACAGTGTTTGCTGTTTTGCATAATGTTCCAGTGAACAACCTTGTACTTAAATCTTTGTCTAGATATTTTTTTAGAGTAGAGTCTTAGAAATGATATTACAGGGTCAAAGAATATGAACATTATTAAAGTTCTTGATTCATGTTGGCAAAAGGCTTTCCAGAAAGGATATACCAATTTGTGCTTCTATCAGTGACGTATGAGATTATATGTTTAAAAGGTTCTCATCTGCCTTTATGATTTTAACAACTCTCTTTTAATAATTAGAAGTACAAAAAAGTGAAATTTTATTGTTTTAATTTCCATTTATTTATTACAAAGTTTGAACTTTATGTTAAGTAGATTAAATATAAAAAATTAAATTCATAGAATCATATGGAAAAGGATAAAATGAATACACTTGGTATTTCTGGAATGGAGAATAAAGAGAAAGAGAATCCAGAAGCTGACACTGCATCTAAGTAAGTATTTAGGAAATAGAATAAAAATAGTTACTCTTAGGAATGATTGTAATGACTTATTTTCTACTTAATAATGTCTGCATTTTATTTTCAGCTAGTGTACTTAAGTCCACTTTTAACTATAGGGATTGTTGAAACATTTTAATAATGCTCTTTATGCTTGGTATTATAGAAATAAATTATAGTATGGATCCACTGGTGAGCAATTACATTTCTCCCTCAACTTACTAACAAGATTTTAACAAAGTCTTGTTAGATAAATTAATGGTTAAGATATATGTTTCTAAATAATTTTATTTATAGCAAGGGGTTTCCAAAGGGAATGTTTAGGGGAATTCCCTAGTGGTCCAGTGGTTAGTGCTCCGTGCTGCTACTTCCGGGGGCACAGGTTTGATCCCTGGTTGGGGAACTAAGATCTCGCATGCTGCGTGGTGCGACCAGAAAAAAAGGGCGGTGGGGAATCTTTAACTTGGAGTAGAGATCTAGAATAGGCCTGCTCCAATATAAATCTGAACCAGTGGATTCTGGACTGTATGTTTATTCCATAATCTGTGTCCAGTGCCCTGGAGGTGTATGTACACAGTGGTGTCCTGAGTGGGGAATATTATTCCATGCTTGTCAGGTATAGATTTTTCCAATTTTGTGGTGACAATTTGATTTTAAAATGCTTTTTTTATAGTCATGCTTTTAGGACTATGTCTTTTCTAGAGGATTAAGGTATAGAGGTGTGTGTATCTTTGAGAGTGTTCTTAAGGAGACTTGTGAATTATTTTGTATTCCAAATGGTTTACTTATTTATACCTGGGAGAAGAGAATACTGAAAACAAGCATGTATGTGATATACAAGTAATTATGTGACTTCAGAATAACCATTGATTTTATTCCTTTGTAATTACTCTAGTTTGAGTGAAAAAATTTGTCTGCAGGAAGATGATCAGCTAAAGGCTTTCAGACCTGCACGCCTAATGAGGGGCTTATTGCAAAGGCCAAAGCCAAATGTAGGTAAAGCTGCTGAAAGAAAAGAAACTGTTACATCACAGGAAAAAATTGGGGCCAGTGTAGAAAAGAATGAAAATGAGTCCTGTATCGATAGATATGTAAGTACTCTGATGCCCTCCAGTTTTTTGTTAAACAAATACATATGCCTCCTTTCATCCCCCTTTTTAAACAGCAATACTGTATACAATTATGTATATTGTTCTTTAAATTTAATGCCCAAATCTCATAGCCAGCAGCTTTGCTAATTGTGAAGGCACTTAGCTCTCAGCTCTGTGGATTTTAAGCATTTATATGATGAATCATCTGCTTTCACCTTACTCATGTTTGGACTTGCCTTCCCCCATCACTCAGCAGGTGTTTGAATTATACTTCCCTTCTGAAAATATAGCTAGGTATATGAATTTTAATCCTGACTTAAACAAAATAAAATGTTAAAAGCTCCCTACTAAAATATTCCAACAACAAAGATGATACATTTTAGATTATTTACATAGTAACTGGTCTTTGTGATAAGAGTAAGAATTGGCATGATTTGAGATTTGAATTTCTTCTATTATGATTCCCAGGGTCTATAATGTGATTGTAATAATCAAAAAGATTTAGAAAGATAGACCCCAAGGGATAATTTTAACAGATCAGACTGAAGCAGTTACTTGCTTCCTGATTAGGAGGAAAAGAATGGGGGCTTTGAGATGAGGTAAAAGGTGTGGCTTGTGAAATTTCCTATATCTAAAGAACAAACATTAAAAAGTGCCCCTTAGGGAATTCCCTGGTGGTCCAGTTGTTAGGACTCCGTGCTTCCACTGCAGGGGGCCTGGGTAAGATTCCGCAGGCTGCACATCGTGGCACCACCCCACACCCCTGTCAAAAAAAAGTGTCTCTTGAATATCATTTTATAGTTTTGAAATGTTTACCATTTTCCTTGTACTCAAGCCATACATAATTTTCAATGAAGTCTTTTATAAATGTGTGTTACATTGTGAGACGTAAAACTTTTTTAAAAATGTGTTTGTTATTAAGACTCCTGAACAAATAGAAGATCAGGCATGTAAAAATTTTGATTGTGAGGACATCACATCACAATCTGAAAAAAAGGATACTTCTTTTCAAAATGTGCAGTCAGATGAGCCCAAGGCTCTTAATGAATGTCTAAGGTAAGCATCATCTTATTAATGATATAATAGTTGAATTATGTGTAAAGTTTTAGAAATTCTTAATCATTTTTTAAAAATAGCAAATCAGACTGATTTTGTTATCTGTATATCAAGTTACATAATATTTACAAGTGTAAATTCACCTTTCAAGGCAGTTTATGTCATTGCCTTCGTGTTGATTTCTCACTTATTGGTGTTTTGATGAATTGATTTACCCATTGCAAATTAGACCTTGAGTTAACATGGATAGTATTATCACTTCACATGCATAGTAAAGTACATGTTTATATCCAGATGTGAAAATGCTACTTACTTTCTTAATATTTGTTTCTTTGGGATTAGATTGATCACATATTACCTTTATTTAAGGTTTATGTAAATTTTAAGTAAAACTCATACTTCCCATAGCCAAAGCTCTCTGAATTTGTTGTTTCCCCTCTGCAGGATATTAAACCAGATCAACGGAATTATTAGTGTGCTTTTAAAACTTTTTTCCTTTTGGGAATATTCAATGCATAAAAGTACTGAGAACAGAATAACAGACTCCCATGTACCTACTATCTAGTTTCAACAATTATTTATATTTTACCAATCTTTACATTTAAAGTCTGGCCTATTGTATACTTTATTACAGCTGTATGAGCCTGTTTAAATACTACCTAACCTGAGAGTGAAAGCTAGGTTTCCTGAACTACTCAAAAGATCTTTATTAGAAGACAGAAAAATTCCTTTATTCCTCTCTTCTTTCTCTATTCCTTTGTACCCCCTCCCTACACCCCCAACCTATTTTACTTCTCTGCCGCACAAACTCTGGGTAGAAGCCTGTATAACTGCATTACTTGTTGCATATCTCTGATACAAATATTAATTACAGATACCTGACAATTTGGATATTTTGTTTGTATTTTTTTAGTTTAAGCTAGACTCCATTTTCATGTGGCTTAATAGAAAACCAAGTTTCCCCTGAGTGGCCTTTGGGTTTTAGAACCCTGCTGGATTGTTCATAACTAATATCCAGTCTGGTATCAACAACTTTCCTCTCCAAAGGCAGTGACCTTTCTGGCCTTTGAATCTCCAGTATTCACAAAAACAATTCTAAGATTCTGTGTTTTATCAAATCATATGCCTGTTTATATCCAGTAGGCAGTTTCCCTCCTCCCCATTCTCAAACACTTTGAACTGTTCAAGATGTTATGTAAGAAACTGAAAGAAGAGAAATATCTACACAAGAAAAGGGCCTCAAAGGTCAAAATCTTAACCACTCACTAAGTGCTCTTTCATTCATTTGTATATTTTTTATTGGTTTTACTCTCTATTATTATGATAAAGCACAAAGCAGAGCATGCTGCTGCTTTTTTGAAGAACAAGGTGCTTATACTAGATAATGATTGTTGTGTGCCCAGTAGCATTCAACAGACTGCAAAATGTTGTTGTTTATTTACTCTTTTCTTTCATTCCCACAATGTATTATGAAATCACAAGCTTTTAGAGAAGTGGCTGTACAGGAAATCTCATTTTTAATTGTTTTTAAAAAGTGAGGAGGGACAGACCTAGTTTTTAGTCATAAGACTACCTTATTCAAATTATACCTCCACCCAGCTATTTGAGATCCTGGTTAGTTCTGGCCATATAAATGAGTTCTTTAACTCACAGCAAGACATATGTCTGGATAAAGGAGAGTAGGAGCGAAAAGGTAGGAATAGAAGCCACAGATTGGTCTAGCTCCAATGTAGAGGACGTGGAGAGACTTTCTCAGCCAGTATTTGCCAAGGTTGATATGGATGACAATTAGAAAGAGACTATTTAGGCCTGATTAGCTGCTACTCTAATTGACCTTATTGATAGATTTCTCTGTATATATGTCTCTATATAATAAATATATTTAATTTTTTAAAAAATTTACTGTAATTTCCAAGGATAGAATTTTTTCTCTACTTTAATTTTTAAATTTTGCCCAGAGATTCCTGGTGCTTCGTTAATTTTTTTTTTTAACTTGAGAATTCCTGGTTTTTCAGTAGTGATTTCTCAACCATATCTCTTCAGTTGGCAGTCTAGTTTACAATCTGATTGTGTATCTTTTTTTTTTAATAGTATTCAAGAGGATAATAAAGCAAATAAACAAGTTCAAATTCTAAAGACTCGATTTCAGAAACCAAAGCCAAATATAAGAAGAAGAACTGGAAGAAGAGAAATTTTCTCAAAGGAACAAGAGGCACCAAAGGAGGTTCTTGCCCCTGAGGAGATGACAACAGCTTTGAGAGAAAGTGCAAGATTGGAGACCTCACCAAGGGAAAAGGTACCTGTGGGGACTAATGCTGCTAAGGAAATGGAGTCAGATTTAAAAGAAACTGAAAGAAAAGATATCTCTCCCAGGGAGAAAATACCAGAAATGATTGATGTCACTGTGGAAATGGAGACAGCTTTGAGAGAGACTGGAAGAGAGATTTTCCCAAGGGAGAAGATAACAAAGGTGACTGATGCCACTGAGGAAAGAGAGACAGATTTGGAAGAGATTGAACGAAGAGAAATATCCCTACAGGAAAATGCCCCAGAGGAGGTCAATACTATTGGTGAAGTGAAGACAGGTTTGAAAGAAACTGGAAGAGAGATTTCCCCGAGGGAGAAGATACCGGAGATGATTGATGCCGCTGAGGAAGTAGAGACAGATTTAGAAGAAACTGAAAGAAGAGAAATACCTACACAAGAAAAGGCCTCAGAGCTCAGAACTATAGATGATGAAATGGAGACAGATTTGAACAAAATTGGAATAGAAATTTCCCCAAGGGAAAAGGTACTAGTGGGGATCAGTGCCACAGGGGAAAGGGAGATTGATTTGGAAGAAACTGGAAAAAGAGACATTTCCCTGATGGAAAAGGTATCAGGAAAGATGACTGCCATTGAGGAAACAGAGGCAGATTTGAAAGAAACTGGAAGAGAAATTTCCTTTAGGAAAAGCCAATCAGAAGAGATCAGTGCTTCTGAGGAAAAGGTGGCAGATTTGGAAAAAACTGGAAAAATAGACATTTCTCTAAGGGAAAATGAACCAGAGGAGACTGGGACCTCAAGACAAACTGAGACAGATTCATTGCAGAGGGGTAGTGGTGACTGCAGTGCTGTGCCTTCACTAAATATTAAAGTATGTATTTTTCTGTCCTTTAAAAATATTTTTTTGAATACTTTTTCAGAGAAAAAAAAATCAAAATAATTCCAGGATTATTGCCCTTAAGTCCAACAACATTTAAAGTCTCTAAAGCATAATGTCTTTCCCAGCCCTAAATTCTGTGTTTCAGGACCTTAAAGAAATTATATATTCTTTTTTTTTTTAATAATTGAAAACACTTTATAATTGTGGAAAAGTTACTGTTCTTAATGTCAGTTTAAAGTTACTCTTAGATAAAAGAAATATAAAAGATTGGACTGAATTTGTGCTAATTCTAGTATGAACATACACTGGAATTATTTCTTTTGACCATATCTGTATCGGTTTTTCTCTTTATTTCCTGTCCCACCCCACTTCACTCCACTTTTAAAAGTTCATCTTATTAAAAGTTTCCAGTTAATTGAAGTTGAAGCTATTCTAACATTTTCCAGTTTTCTAACTTTTTTTTTGGATAGGTAATGGCATTTGTAGTTTGGAGAAAACATATAATAATATGCAATATAGAAAGAAGAGTTTTCCAAATTCTGTCTTTTAGCATTTGTAAATTAAATTTTATTTTACTTAAAAATTAAAAACCCCCAAACTTCTGGATTTTTAAAAACAGTGTGAAGAATATAGGCTTTTGTTTGAAATGTATGACATGCTTAAGGAATATTTTATATGTGCTGATTTATTTCCAGGACATTAGCAGTGAAGTACAATCCGTGGTGCATGTATCTGTAGAAGAAAAAAGAAATTCTGAAAAGGAAATATCAAGTCAGTTGAGTCATTTGAACATTTCTTCACAGACTTCTGAACTTGATAAAATAGAAGACCAGAGGATGCTATCTCCAGATGTTCCAGAGCGGTTTTCAGATATTAATTTAAGGTACAAGTATATAGGTCTGTGTGCTTGTAAAGAGGAAGCATATAAAGTTATATTTGCAGATTATGTTAAACTAAATAAGGTTTTAAGACATATCATCTATAGCATAGTGTTGAAAATTTTAAGCTGGTTTGGGGAAGGCTGGGAGAGATTTGAGGTCCTTCTGACAGTAGATTGTGAGAATTACTAACATACAAAATTGTGTACAACACATACTTTTAAGTCAGTGCAGGTGTGACAAACCTGTATTTTCTTTGTGCGAAGATGATATAATTCCTAGGCTTATACCCGGATTGTACCACTCATGTTTTTCAGGATCTACCAAATAGTCCGATTTGTTTTCCTGTTAAGAATTAGAATTAAATATTTACTGCCAGTCTCTAAGGTTGTGCTAAGACTCTGCTCCCACTGCCCCTTCATTTCATCCTAAAGCTTGATAATCCTTGTTCCAAAAGCAAATCTCTTCCTCAAGAACAGAAGCCATTTGAAGTGAAACCGGCACCTTTTGTGAGAAGTAGATTCAAAAGACCAAAACCAAACTTAGCAAGAGCAGCTTCAAAAAGAGAGACTATAGAAGCAGAAAAACATGCACCTGGGAAGAAAGTGGAAGCTGATAAAAAAGGGACTGTTGTGATACAGCAGAATGGGGAACAAATGAGAACTCTCCCTTCTCAACGTGTGAGTGTTATTTAAGATGGAGGTTTTCTGTTTTAGTTATTATAATTACTAAGGTAAAATACTTGGAATTAAAAATTCACAAATATTTCCTTATGTAATTTTTGCTGTGTGTGATATTGGTGCTGTACTTTATGTACCTCATTGTTCTATGTAGTTTGTGTAAGAATCTTGAATCTATGATGGTGGGCAAATGTGTCATGGAAAGGATTTTAAGAGGCCCAGGCTCTAGTTCAAGTTCTGACCTTTATTCATTATGTGACCATAGCCAAATGATGCAACTAGTTTCTTCACAGGAAAAATGAGAATGAGAGTCCATCTTTATTTCACTCTGTTGTGAAGGTGAAATGAAAAGTTAAAAGCTTGATATGAGTTAAAAGGAGATTATTTTATTTACTTGATTAACTTGGTCTATAAGAGATGAAGATGTGTGATACAGCATCAAAAACCTTGAAATGAAACGTTAACACTCATAAGTTGAGCGTTTAAACATATGAAGTACTTTTTTGAATTAAAGTTCTTCTTTTATATCTTAGCTCAGTTCTTACTGTGCTTGAACATTTGTACTTTTTCCTCCTAATCTTATGTTTAAAAAGGATAAATCATGGGAATTCCCTGGTGGTCCAGTGGTTAGGACTCTGCACTTTCACTGCTGAGGGCCTGGGTTCAATCCTTGGTTGGGGACCACTTTCATTTATTTATTTTATTTTATTTTATATAATTTAATTAATTTATTTTTTGGCCATTCCATGTGGCATGTGGGATCTTAGTTCCCTGACCAGGGATTGAACCTGTGCCCCCTGTGGAGGAAGCACAGAGTCTTTTTTTTTTTTTTTTAATTTATTTTTTTGGCTGCATTGGGTCTTCGTTGCTGCGTGTGGGCTTTCTCTAGTTGCGGTGAGCAGGGGCTACTCTTGGTTGCGGTGCATGGGCTTCTCATTGCGGTGGCTTCTCTTCTTGTGGAGCACGGGCTCTAGGTGCATGGGCTTCAGTAGTTGTGGCACGCGGGCTCAGTAGTTGTGGAGCATGGGCTTAGTTGCTCTGCGGCATGTGGGATTTTCCTGGACCAGGGATTGAACCCGTGTCCCCTGCATTGGCAGACAGATTCTTAACTACTGTGCCCACAGGGGAGGCCTAAGTGCAGTCTTAACCACTGGACTGCCAGGGAAGTACCCAAAGTCACTTTTTATTGATTATTTTAAATGATTATAAAAATTGCAAATTGGGAAAAATATATCATCTAAAAAATTAGAGTTCTTTATAATGTTCCATCTTTCCCTCCCAAGTTAGCAATTTTAAATATGTCCACCTAAACTTTTTTGTATAGATACTTATTTATATAAATAATAAAATGTGCGGGTATTTATTTTCATTGTTTTACAAAAATGGCATCATATCCTGCCGTCTGATTTTTTTTCACTTAACACAGTGTTGTGAACATCTTTTTTTTTTTTAATGATTTATTTATGGCTGTGCTGGGTGTTTGTTGATGATGCACACGGGCTTTCTCTAGTTGTGGCGAGCGGGGGCTGCTCTTTGTTGCAGTGCAGGGGCTTATTGCGGTGGCTTCTCTTGTTGCAGAGCATGGGCTCTAGGCACATGGGCTTCAGTAGTTGTGGGCTCAGTATTTGTGGCACATGGGCTTAGTTGCTCTGCAGCATGTGGGATCTTCCCGGACTAGGGCTCGAACCCGTGTCCCCTGCATTGGCAGGCAGATTCTTAACCACTGTGCCACCAGGGAAGTCCATGAACATCTTTTTGGATCAGTATATAGAAATTAAACTTCTTTTAAATGACTCTGTACTGTTTCATTGTAAAGAAATTTTAATTTATTCAGTTCCCTACTGATTTGTCTTCTTTCCAATTTTTTGTTTTTCCTTTTCTTTTTCTTTCCTTTTTTAGGGTGCTGTTATATTGCTGTAATAAATATCCTTGTGTATAATTTTCTAGATAGTTATTTGAGTGTTTTTATAAGGTATATTTCTAGAAGTAGAATTGCTGGAAATTAAAATTCTTGATAGATATTGCCCTGTTGTCTACAAAGACTGTATCAGTTTATTTTTCTAACAGTTTATTAAAGTTTCTATTTCCCTATACTTTTACCAACCCTCGATGAAATTTTTTTTTTTAATCTACCTTCTAGGATGTGGCTTCCCTAATGGCATCAACAGAAAAAGACAAATCAGATCACAGTCAAGAGGAGGCTGTGATATTACCATATGTACAGACTGAAAAGGACCTTTCCCCTTCGAGTTCTTGTGAACCTATAGAGGAGTCTCAGTCTACACAAGCCCAGGAAAAGGAATTAGTTGTCTCTGTGGGGTAAATAGTGATAATTTTACTAAAATCTTAAATAGGAGAATTATTTCAAATAGTTCGTCATTTTTTTTTTAAGAAATGTGTTAATGTATTTTGAAAGTGAGTATCAAGAATACTTGGTTTATTTTTATTCATATGGCCTAAAATACAAAATCAGGTTGAGTTCAACACCTTTTAACACTTGCCTGCTTATATTCACTGTTAGCTGCTTAAGATCTTATACAAAGCAATGCATTTAAAAATATATGTATATAAGGTATGTATTCATTACCTTTTTAAAAATTGTAGTAAGATACATATAACATAAAATTTACTATTTTAACCATTTTTAAGTGTACAGTCCAATGGCATTAAGTATATTCACATCGTTGTACACCATTACCACCATTCATCTCCAGAACATTTTTCTTCCCAAACTGAAACTCTGTACCCATTAAACAATAACTTCCCATTCCCCCTACCTCCAGTCCCTGGCAGCCACCATTGTGCTTTCTATTACTATGAATTTGAATATTGTAGGTACCTCATATAAGTTCAGTACCTTCTGAGAATTGAAATAACTATTTTTTTATAAAATGAGGTATAATCAGAAAGTAATTTAATTTTCCTTTAATGTAAAAAATATTTTTACAAAGTTTATTGGATTCAAATTTTATATTTTTATAGTAGTTTTCATCTTTTTACAATCAAGCTTTCTCTCTTTTCTCCTGTCCCCTTTTCTAGGACTTATCATATAAACACTTGCGAACAAGAAATGAAGGAAAGCGCTATCCAAACTGCTCCACCAGTAAGGGGCCGACTTCAGAGACCCAGTCCAAACTTAAGAAAGGTTGGACAGAGGCAAGTAATAGAAAAAAGTGAAGCCAAAGAAACAATTAAGGAAGAAAGGACACTACAAAAAGATGAAACTAAAAAATTCCTGACTGTGGTGAGTTATTGCTATGTAATTAAATCAAGCTTTTTAATGCATATTAAAATATCAAATGGTAGCTCAGACTTGGCTTAGAATATAGGCATCTGATACTTACTCTACTTCATACGTAACGTGTCTAGTTTTGTTTCAGGTTTACCATTGTAGATTCTTTTTTTAATGAAAATAGATTTTTTTTTCCTAACTAATGAACGTATTCATTGTGAAAATGTTCAGTCAATACAAAATAACATAATAATTACCCCTAGTCTCACCACTCTGAGGTAACCACTGAAAACCTTTTGACATATCTTACCGGATGTATCTCCATGCATGCATGTGTGCATACTCATGTAAATTTAAATAATAAAATCATTGTAATCATGTTATTTTGTGACTTACTGTTTTTCACTTATTATATTAAGTGGCTTTCCATGTCATGAAATATGGAGATACATCATTTTTAACTGCTGTGTAACATAGTGCTATTTGGAATGACAGTTTAACCAATCTCTTATTGATGGATCTTTTGATATTAGAAACAAATCTAAGTAGTTTAATGCCCATTTCAACAGATCTTGTTTTTCTGTCCTTTTCTCTACCAAGGGAAAATCTACATTTAAAATAAAGTGATTGTAATCCTTATTTGAACCACCCCCCCCAAACTATAAAAAACACATTGAACTTTTTGGGAGGGAGGTTCACAACAGATGGTTATTGTAGTTTTTAAAGCATTATGTGAACATATTATTGCAGTAATCTTTGAAACTTTCTCTGTGAGTAGGAAATTTTGTTTTGGGCAGCAAAACATGAACATTGCATACTCAAGTTTGAGAATTCATTTTAAAAAACTAAATACCTTTCTTTTTTATTATTATTAATTAATTAATTAATTTATTTATTTATCACTGCATTGGGTCTTCGTTGTTGCGCATGGACTTTCTTTACTTGCGGCGAGCAGGGGCTACTCTTTGTTGTTGTGCACGGGTTTCTCATTGCAGTGGCTTCTCTTGTTGTGGAGCATGGGCTCTAGGTGCATGGGCTTCAGTAGTTGTGGCTCACGGGCTGTAGAGCGCAGGCTCAGTAGTTGTGGCACATGGGCTTAGTTGCTCTGTGGCTGCGGCATGTGGGATCTTCCTGGACCAGGGATTGAACCCGTGTCTCCTGCATTGGCAGGTGGATTCTTAACTACTGTGCCACCCGGGAAGTCCCTAAATACCTTTCTTAATGATTGAAATATTTTAGGAGGTATGTTCTGTTGTTAAAAAAAAATAAAAACTAATATAGTTTTGCATTTCAGCCAAATTCTCAAATTGCAATGGAAATTGAAGTTGTATCCTCCAAAGTTTCAGAAGGCAGAATGTATGAAAACCAGAGTCACGTTCTTTTAGAAAACCTTCATGTTAACAAAATAAATGTTTCAGATGAAAAGACGAGGTGAGTTTGCTTTTAATCAGAAAAGCATAAAACTTTTCAAAGATAAAGGTTGGTTATTTGAATAATCGATTTTATGTAATTTCACATTTAGTAAGTTTTATGAAAGAAAAAAGTAATTATGAAACTAGAATAGTTTAAATCTGCTGAACAGCAAAGGGGGCCAGTGTGAAACAGGGGAAGAAAGGAAAAGTAGTAGATATATGACAGGTAAAGGCTGAGTGGGGGGAAGCGCAGATTATGTAGGACCATTGTAAGGATTTTGAGTTTTACTCTAAATGAGCCTTTAAAGACCAGTGACCTTTGAGGTCAGCCTTTCCTAATGCCTTCGTTTATAATTGACTGTATGGATCTAGAGGATTTAAATGGCTTGCTCAAAGTAACATTGGCAGTTTAGTTTTTAAACTTAAGTTTTCAGGATTTATGACTTTAAGACTAGCAAATTCCTATAGTTTATAGGCAGAGCTTCCTGAAAGAAACTTTACATGTTTCCAGAGATTTTATGCTCAGCCTTTGCATTTTTAAGGAGCAAGATCTAACTTGCAAATTTCCTGTATAGAAACGCATTACCCACCCACCCCTCTTTTTAAAATCTTTTCTGTTTATGAAGTTTATTCAAGCTTTTAGCTTTATCATGACTGATACTTCCTTCAGAGTATATATTCTGCATAGTTTTAAGTTAGCTTATTCTTATGTCCAGCAGTTTCTTACCCCCTTTTAACCCCAGTAGCACATTGAGCTTGTATATATATATATATATATATATATATATATTATTCTTAAGTACCATTGTAGAATCACACTCGATTGTAAGTAGCTTATACTTAAGTTAAATATAACATGTTTTCCCAAATACATTAGCCTACACTGGAATGTATTAAACCAGCATCATTACTTTGTTAGAACTTCCTGTGAACTTCCTTGGTATTTCACTGCTGGAAGAACTTAGCAGAATTGGGACATTTGGAAATGTAACTAACTACTTTCTCTTGTAGGTAATTTATTACAAATATTAAGATTAGTCTTTAATACAGATCTTTCAGAGAACTTATGATCAATACTTACAGACCCAGTTTTTCTTTATAAGTATCCAGATTTATATTAGTTTTAAACTTGCTAATTCAGATACTTGCCTTATTAATAATAATAATATTATTAAATATTTTCCAGGAAACCTTAAGGCAGCTGTCTGTGTTGCCTTGGGAGCTATGGCTACTGTATTGAATGTTAAAACCTTGTCTTTCTCTGATTTGGCAGATACAAATGGGTTATATTGAGATCCTTATGATACTGTTGTCAATAAACCCTTTTCTATGAAGTGACAGGCATGTGGTAGGAGAACAGACTCTAGCTTTCAAGCCTGCTCTTGAACTCGAAGGACCAGGGTTGTTGTGACCATTGTGTATTTATTCATGCTTCAGAGCCCAGTTGAAGCATTTGTTTAAAGTATCATTATGAAGTCCATCTTCAACTACTGACATTTTTGTTTTGTATCTAGTTATTTCTCTGGAAATTACTTAAAGTAGCATACAACGACACACCAGAATCAATGAATGAAAGTAAAAAAAGATTAAGTATTATTGTGAAAGTATTCCCCAGGCTATATAGAAAATGGAAGTTATAAAAGCTTCTATGTTCTTTCTTTCATATCAGCATGTGTGGTTTCATTTTATATGTTTAGTTTTATAGCCTATTTATATATAGTTCTTCGAACATGGAATTGGTTTGTGCCCAAAAATTGTTTAACAGCAGATACATCAACAGGAATTCTGATTTTCGTTCTTCAACATGATTTGTATTTCATTCTAGACATGAACATAAAACGTATGTTTCTAGTCCACCACAAATGATAAGAAGCCAATTCCAAAAGGCTAAGCCAAATTTGGGAAGAGCACAAGGTAAGAAAGAGGAATCAGGCATAGGAAAAGACAGAGCAGATCAGAGTAAGGCAAGGAAGCCAGAAGATAATTTGCTGCAGCATGGAGATTCTGACACCCAGCTTCTTCAAAAAGTAAGTTTGAAAAAATTAATTTATTAGTGGGCTCTATTTTATCAATATCATGAAGGAGAACATTAAAAAGATAGTTTTGCCTTCTGTACTATAACTATTTTCATGAAAATTGATTGACTTTCCAATATTATGAAAGTTTAGAAACCAGTCACTTGTGTATATATGTGTAAGCTTAGCGTTTTAGGCCAAACTACCAAACCAAATTACCATACAGATTGTTTCCATGGTAATATTAACTGTTTCTTCTCAAATTTAAGGGAAAAGCTGAGTTTCTTACATCTCTGGAGATTTCAGCAAGAAAAGGTTCAGTAGGTTCCAGGGAGATTGGTTTGGCAAAAAAAGATGCTCAATCAGAAGTTGGACCATCAGGAAGTGTTGGAGAGAAAACCGTAGGCGATAATTCTATGTGTTCAGTTGTCGAAGAGCATGTCAGTAAACCAGCAAGGTAAAGTTTTATTTAACAAGTACTTTCAGAATAGTAAATACAAGTAACTTCTTCTTAATGGATGTCCTACTCTAACTTATTGATAGAGTAAAAAGATGGTTTGTTAACAGAAGTATTGGTTGTTTTTTATTGGCAGGTCTGTTTCTTTCCCGCTTTTGATTTTTATTTACTAAAATTTCCTTTTTTTATGATATTCTCAGAAAGATTTTTCTTTCCTACATTTAAAATTTCTGGGTGTTGAGTATATTAGACATGAGCAGAAGCCTGACGAAAGAGTAGTACATATTACCTAAATAACTAGGGTGCTGATTCAAATTGGTGTCACAAACACAAGTGAAGGGTACCTTTCTTCCACAGTTTTCAAGGAAAGTGGAAGGGACCCTAAGTTCTGAAAAATATTGTTCTGTTGGATTTCCTCATTCTCCTTTTCACTTTTGACCTAATCTGTTTACCCAATAGGATAAACCGTATCACTTTTTGGTCTCATATTCTGTATTTATTGGTCCAGTGTTCTTGATCCCATTTTCTTCTAACAATTTCCAGTGTTGTATTTCATCACCACTTAAATAGCAAGGGGGAAAAATGGCTCAGAATTTAAAACTTACTGTGAAAAATTTGTAGGTAGATAACTAATATTTAACTTTGAGTGAGAAACTAAATCGTAACAGTAAATTCCGTTCGTTCTTGTCATAGCATTAGTGTTTGATAGAATGGGTGGTGGGCATTTTATATTAATGGCTTGAATTGAGATTTCACTTTATAAGTTGGGTTTTCATTAAAATTATCCTTATGCATGTAATGACTATTTTGCTATTTTGATTAAACCTCCAGCTCTCCACAACTGTTAAAAGAATCAAATTATTCTAAAATTGCTGTGGATCGAAGAACAGCTCTCTCTTCTGCCTCTGAATGTAAGATAGATCGTAGTGAAAGGAGAATGCGTCGAAAGATTAAACCAAACGTCCCCAAAGGGCGTGGATCAAAACGAATTCGGAGTAAGACCTCTAAGAAGGAACCTAGAGCTTCTAAGCCTGTGCTGGTGACTCTTCGAGCTTCCCAGGAAGAAGATGAAGATGATGCGGAAGACTTTGAGTCTGACTATGAAGAAGAAAGCTATCATCTTGCTCCAGAAGAAGTAAACAAAGCTCCAGTGTTTGTACCTGTTGGTCTCAGATCTCCTGAACCAGTTTCTGCTCAGATTGAGGAAACCATGGAAGAGGTAGTTTGAATTTTGAATCCTTGGAACTTTATCTTACTTGCTTTTTGCTTTTATTGGATCATTATCTCTTCTCTTAGTGATTATTAGGGTTTGAAGATTATTAGAGTAATTTGTTTGGGGCCTGCTGCATAGCCTAGGAAATCCGTAGAAATAGGCTTGTGTGATCTCCTGTGTTTAATCAACCCCTGCAACCCAGGCCCAGCACAAGGTAATCAGTATAACAATACTGAGAGAAATCTAATTTCACTTGTATCTGGGGGCTACTTAATCTCCTTTCTGGTTAATTAAAAAAAAAAAAAAAATTGGCAGATGTTTTCTATTCACTCTTTGTGGTAAGCTCAAGTTAAGCTCTGGTTGGTAGAGAAGGTAGAAGGGACATATTTCTTCCTCTTTCTCTCTCTCTCTTTTTTTAAAATAAATTTATTTGTTTATTTTTGGCTGCGTTAGGTCTTCATTGCAGTGCGCGGGCTTCTCATTGCGGTGGCTTCTCTTGTTGTGGAGCACGGGCTCTAGGTGTGTGGGCTCTAGAGCGCAGGCTCAGTAGTTGTTGCACACGGGCCCAGTTGCTCCTTGGCATGTGGGATCTTCCCGGATCAGGTCTTGAACCTGCGTCCCCTGCATTGGCAGGTGGATTCTTAACCACTGTGCCACCAGGGAAGCCCTCTCTCTTTTTTTAATTGTGGTAAATTACAGGTAACATAAAATTTACCGTCCTAGCCATTTTAAAGCCTACAGTTCAGTGGCATTAAGTGCATCCATCCACAGAACTTTTTTTCACCTTGAAAAACTACAACTCTGTACCTATTAAACAATAATTCTGATTATTCCCTCCTCTCTAGCCTGTGGCAACCACTTACTCTAGGTCCCTCATGTAAGTGGAATCATACAGTGTTTGTCCTTTTTGTGACTGGCTTATTTCACTTAGCATAATGCTTTCAAGGTTCATCTATACTGTAGCATATGTCAGGATGTCCCTTTTTTTTTTTCTGGCTGCATTGGGTCTTCTTCTGGCTGCACACAGGCTTTCTCTAGTTGTGGTGAGCAGGGGCTACTGTTGTTGCAGTGTGCGGGCTTCTCATTGCGGTGGCTTCTCTTGTAGAGCATGGGCTCTAGGCACGCAGGCTTCAGTAGTTGCAGCGCATGTGCTCAGTTGTGGTGCGTGGGCTCTAGGGTGTGCGGGCTTCAGTAGTTGTAGTGCACGGGCTCAGTAGTTGTGGCTCGTGGGCTGTAGAGCGCAGGCTCAGTAGTTGTGGTGCACGGGCTTAGTTGCTCTGCGGCATGTGGAATCTTCCCAGACCAGGGATTGAACCTGTGTCCCCTGCATTGGCAGGCAGATTCTTAACCACTGTGCCACCAGGGAAGTCCTTTTTAAGGGCTAAATAATATTCCATTCAGTATATACAGTACCACATTTTGTTTATTCTTCTGTCAGTGGACAGTTGGGTTGCTTCCACCTTTTGGCTATTATGAAGAACACTGCTATGTACATGGGTATACAAATATCTCTTCTAATCCCTGCTGTCAATTCTGCAAGTGGAAATGCTGGATAATGCAGTAAATTGTAAATCAATGTTTAATTTTTTGCGCAACCCCCATACTGTTTTCCATAGCAGCTGCCTTATTCTACCATCTTATCAATAGTGTACAAGGGTTCCAATGTTTCCACATCCTTACCAACACTTGTTTTTTCTGGTTTTTTTTTTTTTTTTTTTTGATAGTAGTCATCCTAACGGATTTGAGGTAGAGGAACATATTACTTCAACTTACTTTTTTTTTTTTTTTTTGGTGGTACGCGGGCCTCTCACAGTTGTGGCCTCTCCCGTTGTGGAGCACAGGCTCCGTATGTGCAGGCTCAGCGGCCATGGCTCACGGGCCCAGCCGCTCAGCGGCATGTGGGATCTTCCCGGACCGGGGCACGAACCCGTGTCTGCTGCATCGGCAGGCGGACTCTCAACCGCTGCGCCACCAGGGAAGCCCGTCAACTTACTTTATTATGAAAACTCCTTACTCTTTTGCCTCTTGGTCTAACTTTGTAACTTCAAAGTTTTCTGTTCTGCCTCAATTTTCAGTAACTTATTTTGCTGATAGAGCATCATATCTGAATCAGTTTTGTATTCATGGTAGATTCAAAAGCCATTTGAATTACAAATGGAATTCCAAACTCACCTTTTTTTATTCATTGTTAATAATACCATGCTAAATGTTATAAAGTTAGTTGGAATGGTTGAAGCTAAATAAAAATGATGTGAAGTGGTTTCTTGTAATTAAAGTTCAAAGTAAAGATAATGAATTTAAATTTTGGTTGAAACCAAGAAAAGATAAAAGGAAAGTTAATTTTGTGCAAGGATGGCTGGTTACCACTGCATGAAAATTCATTTAGCTATATGTTTTGTATTTTACAATTTCTTTGGGTGAAAGGCAAATTGCTCATGAAAACTAATACTAGAAATTAACTTCTGAAAATCAGCTTCTAGGATATATCCCTGAATTAATACAGAATGCCTTCTTTTTTTTTTAAATTTATTTTATTTATTTAGGCTGTGTTTGGTCTTCGTTGCTGTGCACGGGGTTTCTCTAGTTGTGGAGAGTGGGGGCTACTCTTTGTTGCGGTGCGCGGGCTTCTCATTGCAGTGGCTTCTCTTGCTGTGGAGCACGGTCTCTAGGCACACGGGCTTCAGTAGCTGTGGCACGTGGCCTCAGTAGTTGTGGCACATGGGCTTAGTGGCTCCGTGGCATGTGGGATCTTCCCGGACCAAGGCGTGAACCCGTGTCCCCTGCATTGGCAAGCAGATTCTTAACCACTACGCCAACAGGGAAGCCCCACAGAATGCCTTCTTAAATAGCATTGATTATAATAATTGAGCAAGGAAAGCTTAAATTGTATTCTTAATGGCCAGTTTACTAAGGCAGGGAAATTTGTTTATATGTTAGAAAATGTCCCCTTTAGAAAGCGTTGAAATGCAATGGCGTATTATTAAATCATACAGGGATCTAAAATATTGATATATACTTCAACATGAACCTTGAAAACCTTGAAAAATTATGCTAAGTGAAAGAAACCAGTTAACAAAAAATCACACATTATATGATTCCATTAATATGAAATGTCCAAAATAGGAAAATCTATAGAGACAGAAAGTAGATCAATGGTTGCTTAGGGATTTGGAAATGAGGAGTTAAAGGAGTCGGTATAGGGTTTCTTTTTTGAAGTGATGAAAATGTTCTAAAAGTAACTATGTTGATGGTTGAACATATCTGTGCTTCCATCACCAAAAAACATTGAATTATACAATTTAAATGGGTGAATTGTATGGAATGTAAATTATATCTAGATAAAGCTGTTAAAAAAATAAAGCTTTGAAACTGTGTAGTGCTTACAGAACCAACTTTCAGTTACCTAGAATATTCCCATTATCCCCCCAATCCCAGCTTTTCAGAAAATATTTTGTCTTTTCAAATCACTCGAACTTTTTTTTTTTTTTTTTTTTTTTTTTTGCGGTACGCGGGCCTCTCAGTGTTGTGGCCTCTCCCGTTGCGGAGCACAGGCTCCGGACGCGCAGGCTCAGCGACCATGGCTCATGGGCCAAGCCGCTCCGCGACATGTGGGATCTTCCCGCACCGGGGCATGAACCCGTGTCCCCTGCATCAGCAGGCAGACTCTCAACCACTGCGTCACCAGGGAAACCCTACTTGAACTTTTAAAATTCATCCCAGGCCTATAGGATATTAGCAAAGATTTTTCTCTAATTTCATCTGAGCAGACAGACACAGAACACGTAGGTGTTACTATAATAAACGTCTCAAAGGTAGATTTTCAAACTTGACTGCTCAGTTTCTACTGAATCACAGTCTTTTATACTCATCTCTCTGTCAATAAGGGAATAGGAGCCAGACTCCCTTGTTTATAGTCTAGGAGATAAATCTTAGTGTTTTTAACCCCCAGACTGGGGATCTTTGAAATAAGCCTGCTAAATGAAGAGTAAATGTGAGTGGGCTCGTTATTTTACATGGCCATTCATCGCTATGAAGAATCATACAGGTTTTGGGGTTGTGGGAGAGAGTAATTGCCTTGGTGCGTCATGTGTATGATCAGTCTTTTTAAGTGCTTTCAACTCATCTCTATGATAGCACTTGGAACAGTGTATAGTTGATTACATGTCTGTTTTTCTTAGATTGTGAGTTCCTTGCAGTCAGGGACCGACTTGTCTTATTGAGCTTTGTATTCTTGTACCTGTAGCCCTCTAGTTTTTAGGAAGCATTTCATAAATGTTGACAGACTGATGAGAGAAACTGTGGGAAATTTGGGACAAACTGGGGATAATGGAAAATGAAATGCTAGGTACTAAGTAGATTAGCTCTGGAAGTTTTGCTTATTGTTTGTAAGAATCACAGACCCCTCAAAAACATTAAATGTTTCACTTTTGCCAAGTTGTTGTCAATCAGTTTAAGAATTACTATATTTCAGTTTTTTAAATCATGTATAAATGTGAATTATTTCTTCAGTTTAATATTTTATTTTATGATTCATTTTGCTTTTCTGTGATAGTATGCCAAAATGAAATAATGAAACTTTTCATTTTGACAGCTTGAAATACCCATGAATATCCCAGATGTAGGATGCATAGCTGTTGTTGAACATCAGCTCTCATCAAACATAGATTTGACTACTCAGGAAATGAAACAAGAAGAAAATCTGAATGCATTATCAGTTGTAAGCATCCATTTTAATATGTTTTGTCTTTAATTCTTTGTTTACTTTCAAAAGACTAAGTTTATTTTGAAAGCTTTAGGTTTACAGATGGTTCTTAACTAGTATGATAGAAATTATTCTATTATTTCTAGGAGCTGTAAGTATGAATGGTAGAAACTAGTGAATAATTCATAGATTTTTATATTTGACTTGTAAATCATAGATTCCTGTGTGTGGGAGTAGCTCAATATCTTCATAGACTTATGTTAAAATTCTGATGCATTAAATATATACTAAATGTAAATTATTTAAAACATATTTAGTTGCCTTTTGCTTGGCATTCTTCCTTATTTAGTTGGTATTTATCTTGTTTTTGTAAATGAAGAGTTACAACTTTTTCAAAAACAGTTTTATTAAGATACAATTCATACACTATACAGTTCATCCATTTAAAGTATATAATTCAATGGCTTTTAGTGTATTTACAGCTATATGCACAATTTTAGAACATTTTCATCACCTCAAAAAGAAGTCTTATGCCCAGTGACAGTTGTTCCCCTATTTCCTTCCAGCCTTCCCCAGGCCTAGGCAACCAATGATCTACTTTTTGTCTCTATAGATTTCTCTATTCTGGAGATATACACACAGTATGGTCCTTTGTGCCTGGTTTCTTTCACTTAGTCTAGTGTTTTCAAGGTTCATTCATGTTGTAGCATGTATCAGTACTTCATTCCTCTTTGTGGTCAAATCATATTCCATATGAATATACTACATTTCCTTTATTCATTCATCTGTTCATGGACATATAGGTTGTTTCCATCTTTTGGCCATTATAAATAATGCTGCTATAAACATTTGTGTACAAGTTTCTGTATGGACATATGTTTTCATTTCTCTTGGGTACATTTCTAGGAGTAAAATTGCTGTGTCATATGGTAACTTTGTTTAATCCTTTGAGGAACTAGCAAACTGCTTTCCAAAGCTGCTGCACCATTTTATATTCCCACTAGCAGTGTATGAGGGTTCCAATTTCTTCACATCCTGACAACATTTATTTGATTTTTTGGATCTAACCATCCTAGTAGGTGTGAAATGGTACCTCATTATGGTTTTGATTTGCATTCCCCATTGATTAATGATGTTAAGCATCTTTTCACGTGCTTTTGTTGGCCATTTTTATGTCTTCTTTGGAGAAATGTCTATTTTGAGTCTTTGCCCATTTAAAAAAATTTTTGGTCTATTTGTCTTTTTTTTATTGAGTTGTAAGAATTTTTTTATATTCTGGATACAAGCTCCTAATCGTATATGTGATTTTCAGATATTTTCTCACATTCTTGGGTTGTCTTTTCATTTTCTTGATGGTTTCCTTTAGAGCAGGGGTCCCCAACCCCTGGGCCGTGGACTGGTACAGGTCCGTGGCCTATTAGGAACTGGGCCGCACAGCAGGAGGTGAGCGAGTGAAGCTTCACCTGCCGCTCCCCATCGCTCCCCATCACTTTCATGACCACCTGAACCATCTGCCCTCCTCCCCCATCCATGGAAAAATTGTCTTCCACGAAACCGGTCCCTGGTGCCATAAAGGTTGCGGACCACTGCTTTAGAGCACTTGGACTTCATTTATCTATTTTTTTCTTTTGTTGCTCATGCTTTTGTTGTCATATCTAAGAATCCTTTCCCAAAGCCAAGGTCCTGAAGATTTACTCCTGTTTTACATTTAAGTCTTTAATCCATTTTGAGTTAATTATTATTATTTTTTTTGGCCACGCCACACAGCTTGCGGGATCTTAGTTCTCCGACCAGGGATTGAACCCGGGCCCCCAGCAGTGGAAGCACCAAGTGCTAACTGTTGGACTGCCAGGGAATTCTCCCTATTTTGAGTTAAGTTTTTATATGGTGTGAGATTAGAGTCCCACTTCATTCTTTTGCATATGACTATCTAGTTGTTGCACCATTTCTTTGAAAAAACTGTTCTTTCCCTTTTGAATGGTTTTTTTTTTTTTT
>NW_006784922.1:2378641-2405436 GCF_000442215.2 Lipotes vexillifer | reverse complement strand
TTTCCCTATTGAATGGTCTTTTATTTTTGTCAAAAATTCGTTGGCTGCAGATATGTGGACTCTCAATTCTATTCCATTGATTTATTTGTCTTTATGCTGGTGAGGCTCTATTGATTTGTTGCTTTGTAATAAGTTTCGGAATTAATAAGTGTAAGTCATCCTATTTTATTCTGTTTTTAGGATTGTTTTGGCTATCATGGATCCCTTGCAATTCCATATGAATTTTGAAATCAACTTGTCATTTTCTACAAAGACATCAGCTGAGATTCTGGTTGGGATTGCATTGAATCTGTAGATCAGTTGGGGGAGCAGGTGTTGTCCTCTTAACAATGTTTGAGTCTTTCAGTCAATGAACATGGGATATTTTCCCATTTACTTAGCTTTTCTTTGATTTCTTTCAACAGTGTTTTGTAGTTTTCAGAGTATGAGCTTTGCATTTCCTTAACTTCATTTTCAAGTATATTGTTGTTTTTGATGCTATTGTGAATGGAATTGTTTCCTTAATTTCATTTTTGGTTTGTTTATTGCAAGTTTATAGGAATACGTTTGATTTTTGTATATTGGTCTGGTGTCCTGCAACTTTGCTGGACTCATTTATTAGTTCTAATAGTTTTTCAGTGGATTCCTTAGGATTTTCTACATATAAGATCATGGCATATGTGAATAGAGATAGTTTTACTTCTGTCTTGCTGTATTACTTTTGTAGGGCTGCTGTAACAGAGTACCATGAACTGGGTGGCTTAAAACCACAGAAATTTATTCTGTCATAGTTCTAGGGCTAGAATTCCAAAATCAAGATGCCCCTGGTGATGGGTGCTTTTCTGGTGGCTCTGAGGTAGAAATCATCTTGGGCCTTTCTCTTACCTTCTGGCAGTTGCTGGCATTCCTTGTCATTCGTTGGCTTGTGGCAACACAAGTGCAACCTTTGCCTCTATTGCCACATGGTGTTGTCCCTGTATGCGTGTCTGTGTTTCTTTTCTTATAAGGACACCAGTCTTATTGGATTAAGGCTAACTCTAATCCACTATTACCTCATCTTCACTTGATTATATCTAGGAAGACCCTATTTCCAAATAAGGTCACCTTCACAGTACTGGGGTTAAGACTCCAACATATCTTTCTGTAAGTCATAATTCAGTTTATAACACATTCCAGTCTGGATGTCTTTTATTTCTTTTCTTGCCTAATTACCCTGTCTAGAACTCCAGTACAATGTTGAATAAAAGTAGGGGAAAGCATCCAGTCTTTCATCATTAAGTTTGATGTTAGATGTGGTTTTTTTCATAGATGCCCTTTTTCAAATTGAAAAAGTTCCATTCTGTTCCTAGTTTGTGTGAGTGTTTTATCATGAAAGAGTGCTGGAATTTGTCATATGCTTTTTCTGCATCTCTTGAGATGATCATGTAATTGTCTTTTATTGTATTGATATGATGTATTACATTGATTGAATTTTGGATGTTAAACCAAAAGTTGCATCCCTGGGATAAATTCTGCTTAGTCATGGCATATATATATTTTTTGATATTTATTTATTTTCTTTACTTTTTTGGCTGTGTCACGTCTTCGTTGTGGCACATGGGCTCCAAGGCGTGTGGGCTCCATAGTTTGTGGCATGGGGACTTTCTTGTTGAGGCACGTAAGCCCAGTAGTTGTGGCACTCAGTCTTAGTTGCCCCGCGAAATGTGGGATCTTAGTTTCCCGGCCAGGGATCAAACCCCCGTCCCCTGTGTTGGAAGGTGGATTCTTTACCACTGGACCACCAGGGAAGTCCCCATAGCATATAATTTTTATATGTTGTTGGATTCAGTTTGCTAGTATTTTATTGAGGATTCTTTTGTCCATATTCATAATAGATACTGGCCTATTATTATCTCTGATGAATCTGACACCAGGTTCTTGTGGTATTAGGAGCTGAAAGCCCTCCAAGTGGGGCCTGCAGGGAGAAGGGACCCTGTTTTCCTGGCCGTAGCAGTCTGAGGTGGAGTCTGCCTCACTGAGCTGGAAGGAGGGAGAGAGCAGTCTTAGCTCAAATACCACAGACTTTCACCTTTGTTACTGAATTTTCGACAATTTTATCGAATATATGTGCATCTTACGCCCTTAGGACCATTTCCAGAGGCTTTAAATGGTGGTTCTTTAATAAATTTTACCAGTTTCATTGTGGAGAGGGTCAGCAGAGCTCCTCATGCTGTCATGCTGGACATAGATCCTATAACTTCTTAATTTATTAAAATTCATTTAATTTTTAAGCCACCTAGTAGTGTAAAAAATTTGTGATATTGTTCAGACCTTGGTTTCCATTGAGTCAAAACTAGCAGCAGATGTGACTAAAGTTGAAGGGTTATGAAATTGAAGAAGTAAGAAAGGCAGATGCTTGTTGCATATGATCAGAATTAAAATTTGCATATAATACAAGCAAAAGGTAAAAGAAGGAGCAAGAGATGAAAATATTTGGCTTTTAAATGATTTCTGGTTTTGTTTATGAATAATTATAAATTTCCACTCCATTGTAACCAAAAGCATAGAAAGACCTGTAAAATGTAGTGCTTTGAGATATGGAACATGTGTTTGGGAAAATACCTAAGCTATTACTTTCTTTTCCTCTTTTAGGAAATGACCACAGGTGAACATTCCCAAGCTGAAACAGGTAACTGTTAATAAGGAAACAGCTAAAAATACTTCATTAACACCAACGAACAGAGTGATTTAATAGTGGTGGTAATTAGTAAATGAGTCAGTTTGCTGGAAAATTGAATGAAAGATCCAGCAGTTTGAATATGTTATCTCTAGGAGAAACTTGTGTTCTTGGAATGCTACTTTAGAGAGTGATTAAATGTTTGATAAAGAAGTATTTATTTTCTCTGATTTGCACAGATGTATTTCCTTTGAAGGTATTAAGTTATTTCACGAGAAGGAGGCATTTTCAGTGAGTAAAAGTCAACAGTTGATGCTCTCTTTATAGTATATAAGCTGAATGAAACACTACCCTAGTAAGGGGTTAGTGGTATGGAGGGTTTTGAAACTTGTTACTAGAGGATAAACACCTAAATTAAAATTCTTTTCTAAGCAACCAAACATAAATTTCTCGATTCATTCTTCTATTTTAATGTTGATCTGGTTTTTCACAAGGTACCAACGATGGAAGCACTGAAGCTGCCATAACTTTACTTACAATGGGAGGTCTGGTGTTGCAGTCAGAGATCAGTACAGAACAGAGTGATGGTAAGAATAAAAGATAAGTCCTACCACAAAAAGAAACCTTTAAAATCCAACTTTTAAGAAATATACCCATATTTGAATATTAAGTGAATATCTGCCTTTTACATTTGAAGTTGGCATCACTGTGTTATTTTTCTGGAAAAGGTAATATGTATGCATTGATCCATCCTACTTACTACTTACTTAGCCCTCTAATGGCCTCCATTTCAGTATAGTGCACTGGGTTTATTAAGGATAATTTGTATTTGTAGAATAGTTAATCTAGTGAATCCTCTACCTTTATCATCATAAACATCATTGGTTAACTGAACTCCTTGATCACTGATCTCTTCACACACGTTTCTTTAGCGAAGGAGCTGCTGCTTTAGATAGTCTTCACAATTACATGACAGTCAAATACAGTATGAAGGGGCAATAGTAGTCACTGAGATAATTTAGACTATTCTGTTTGTTTGGACTGAGCCAAAAAATATGTCAACTCAGACTCTTAGTATTTTATTTTCGGCTATGGCCTTTACTATCAAAGTACCTTCTACTTTACATTAAATGAATAATCATGTCACTTATAATCCTGTTAATCATTTTAACTGCTGATGAGTGACCTGCCGTTTGTTTTAAGTGTCAGATTTCTTGGCCCATAACTATATAGTTATCAGGAAAGTCTCTGATTTGTGTTCCCTATAGGGCTCCTTTTTCAATGGCAGAGTATTGCATTATAGCCTGTCACAAATGTCTAGAACGTAAAATACAGGTTTAAAAAAATTATAAATGAAGATAATCCTATCTGGAAATTCATCTGAGGTTATATAGTTACTGAAAGTAACAAAAAGATTTATTTTTAATTATAATAACAAAAGTTTCAGTCTGTAAGAATTATTAAACTTAGCACATGTCAAATCTGTGGCATGAAATATGAGGTCATAAATTTAAACTTGGAGCCAAAAAGAGCAGACTTTAAAAATAACATAGATAGTTTCTCAAATGTGTTTTACCCATTTTATCATTCTGCTAGTCCTCTCCTAATGAATTGAATAAATCTTTAACACATTGTTTACTCAAAAAAAAAAAAATTAGGGAATTCCCTGGCGGTCCAGTGGTTAAGACTCCCCACTTCCACTGAAGGGGGCACAGGTGCAGTCCCTGGTTGGGGAACTAAGATCCTGCATGCCACGTGGTGCGGCCAGAAAAAAAAAATTAAAAATAAAAATAACATAGAATTTTACTGTTGCTGCATGTTGAAGGATTTATTTGGACATCTATTTGTATTTGGTCAATTTTAATTTTCTGTTTTTTTCTGCAATAGGAGTATGTGTACTTCCTGATGTTCATTCAAACGATAAAAGCCATATTCCTTTTTGCCCAGATAATACAAATCTCAAAATTGTTCATGAATGTCAGGAACCTTCTTCACCTATCAGTAGTACATCTCCGTCAGTAGAAGAAAACAAGATTATGTTGGATGAACAAAGTACTAAAGAAGAAATTGGTTTAATGGAAGAAGTAAAGGAAAACTCTATATCATCCAGGTTTATTTTGCTTTATTAAACTATTATTGTTTTTTGAGTTTTACAAAATAAATTAGTGTTCAATTAATAAGTATATATAAACCAACCATCAATTTGGCCAATATCTTTGAGTAACAAATAAATGTAAGGTGGGCAGTGCTAATTTTTCACCCTTTAAAGTAAGGTTTAGCAGATTTTGATTTTAGTTTAATGGTTTGCACATTAAAATTACCACAGTGGGTGCTTTAAGCATTATTGAAACAGTTTTATGTAAATATAGTCCAGTTTTACAGACATGGTCCAGATTCTTACACAGAATCCTGAGAGAATTCTTACACAGTTGATTAATTTCTCTTTCTTCCCATCTCTTTCTAGGACAACTTCAGAAGTGACCAATAATTTGAGAATGAGAAGTAGATTTGCCAAGCCTAAGCCAAATCTTAAGAAAATTTTAGGAACCAGCAGGTTTGGTGCTCATCAGGAAGTTCCCAGTTTGTTTGTAACTAAAGAATTGGAAATTCAAAGAGGTAAACTTTATTGTTCCCTTGAAAGTTACAAAATTACTTTGGCCCAAGAAATTTCATTAGCATTTCAAATGGAATATTCAGTTTTTACAATTATTTTAACTATTAAAAAGTTAAAACATACAGAAAGTAGAATGAGCTATAAAATAAATACCCATAAACCCACCAACTAGTTTCACTAATTATTACCCTTTCACTATATTTACTTGATCAAACTTTCTCTTCATATATATTTTTTTCTGTGTGTTTATACATGAATACTCAAGCAAACATCTCTTAGGCATACATTGCATGTGGGAAAAAATAAGACAGTACCCAAAATTCAAAAATTTTAAAACCTCCTTCTTCCTTGGTTCCCAGCCCCAAACCCATTTCCAGTATCAGTTTTTATTGTAGACTTCTAAAAATGTTTTATACACGTATGCATCTAAATAAGGGTGTGTATATATACACACAAGCACCCATATATATATACATACACACATACATATATATGTATACACATGTATATTCCTTTCAGCAAGAACAAAAATATATGTATACTATATCATATATACTATTCAGCACTTCTTAAAAATACCAATTTTATTGAGATAATTCACATACCATAGAATTCACCCATTTAAAGTGTACAAGTCAGGATTTCCCTGGTGGTCCGGTGGTTAGGACTCCGTGCTTCCACCGCAGGGGCACGGGTTTGATCCCTGGTCAGGGAACTAAGATCCCATAAACTGTACTGAGTGGCCAAAAAAAAAAGTGCACAATTCAATGGTTAGTATATTCAACTTTTGAGTATTATAAATAATGCTGCTAAGAACAGTCATTTATAAGTTTTTGTTTGGACATATATTTTTATTTCTCTTGGGTTTATACCTACAAGTAGAATTGTTGGGTCATGTGGTAATGCTGTGTTTAACCTTTTGAGGAACTGCCAAACTGTTACAAAAGTGGCTGCACCATTTTATATTTTCACCAACCTTTGGTGAGGGTTTCAGTTTCTCTGCATCCTCCCAGACACTTGTTATTATTTGTCTCTTTGAATATAGCTATCCTAGTGGGTGTGAAGTGCTATCTCATTGTGTGTGTGTGTGTGTGTGTTTTAACTGGGGTATAATTGCTGTTAGTTTTTGTTGTACAATGAAGTGAATCAGCTATATGTATAATATATCCCCTCCCTCTTGGACCTCCCTCCCACCCACCCACCCCCATCCCACCCATCTAGGTCACCACAGAGCACCGAGCTGAGCTCCCTGCACTATACAGCAGGTTCCCACTAGCTATCCGTTTTACACATGGTAGCGTATATATGTCAGTCCCAATCTCCCAATTCATCCTACCTCGCCTTGCCCCCCCGCCCATGTCCACACGTCCGTCCATTCTCTACGTCTGCGTCTCTATTCCTGCCCTGCAAATAGGTTCATCAGTACCATTTTTCTAGATTCCATGTATATGCATTAAAATATACAATATTTTTCTCTTTCTGACTTACTTCACTCTGTATGACAGATTCTAGGTCCACCCACATCTCTACAAATGACCCAATTTCGTTCCTTTTTATGGCTGAGTAATATTCCACTGTATATATGTACCACATCTTCTTTATCCATGCATCTGTTCATGGGCATTTATGTTGCTTCCATGTCCTGGCTATTGTAAATAGTGCTGCAATGAACATTGGGGTGCATGTGTCTTTTTGGATTATGGTTTTCTCAGGGTATATGTCCAGTAGTGGGATTGTTGGGTTGTACTGTAGTTCTATTTTTAGTTTTTTAGGGAACCTCCATACTGTTCTTCATAGTGGCTGTATCAATTTACATTCCCACCAACAGAGCAAGAGAGTTCCCTTTTCTCCACACCCTCTCCAGCATTTACTGTTTGTAGATGTTTTGATAATGGCCATTCTGACCGGTGTGAGGTGATACCCCATTGTAGTTTTGATCTGCATTTCTCTAATAATTAGTGATGTTGAGCATTTTTTATGTGCCTCTTGGCCATCTGTATGTCTTCTTTGGAGAAATGCCTATTTAGGTCTTCCGCCCATTTTTTGATTGGGTTGTTTGGGTTTTTTTTGATACTGAGCTTCATGAGCTGTTAGTATATTTTGGAGATTAATCCCTTGTCAGTTGCTTTGCTTGCAAATATTTTCTCCCTTTCAGATGGTTGTCTTTCTGTCTCGTTTATGGTTTCCTTTGCTGTGCAAAAGCCTTTAAGTTTAATTAGGTCCCATTTGTTTATTTTTGTTTTATAGTCATTACTCTAGGAGGTGGGTCAAAAAAGATCTTGCTGTGATTTATGTCAAAGAGTGTTCTTCCTGTGTTTTCCTCTAAGAGTTGTATAGTGTCTGGTTTTACATTTAGGACTTTAATCCATTTTGAGTTTATTTTTGTGTATGGTGTTAGGGAGTATTCTAATTTCATTCTTTTACATGTAGCTGTCCAGTTTTCCCAGCACCACTTATTGAAGAGACTGTCTTTTCTCCATTGTATAGTCTCGCCTACTTTGTCATAGATTAGGTAACCATAGGTGTGTTGGTTCATCTCTGGGCTTTCTATCCTGTACCATTGATCTATATTTCTGTTTTTGTGCCAGTACCATACTGTCTTGATTATTGTAGCTTTGTAGTATAGTCGGAAGTCAGGGAGCCTGTTTCTTCCAGCTCTGTTTTTCTTTTTCAAGATTGCTTTGGCTATTCGGGGTCTTTTGTGTTTCCATATAAATTGTAAAATGTTTTGTTCTAATTCTCTGAAAAATGCCATTGGTAATTTGCTAGGGATTGCATTGAATCTGTAGATTGCTTTGGGTAGTATAGTTATTTTGACAATATTTATTCTTCCAATCCAAGAACATGGTATATCTCTCTGTTTGTGTCATTTTTGATTTCTTTCATCAGTGTCTTACAGTTTTCTGAGTACAGGTCTTTACCTCCTTAGGTAGGCTTATTTCTAGGTATTTTATTCTTTTTGTTGCAGTGGTAAATGGGATTGTTTCCTTAATTTCTCTTTCTGATCTTTTGTTGTTAGTGTATAGGAATGCAAGAGATTTCTGTGCATTAATTTTGTATCCTGCAGCTTTACCACATTCATTGGTTAGGTCTAGTAGTTTTCTGGTGGCATCTTTAGGATTCTCTGTGTATAGTATCATGTCATCTGCAAGCAGTGACAGTTTTACTTCTTCTTTTCCAATTTGTATTCCTTTTATTTCTTTTTCTTCTCTGATTATTGTGGCTAGGACTTCCAAAACTATGTTGAATAATCGTGGCGAGAGTGGACATCCTTGTCTTGGTCCTGATCTTAGAGGAAATGCTTTCAGTTTTTCACCATTGAGAGTGATGTTTGCTGTGGGTTTGTCATATATGGCCTTTATTATGTTGAGGTAGGTTCCCTCTATGCCCACTTTCTGGAGAGTTTTTATCATAAATGGGTGTTGAATTTTGTCAAAAGCTTTTTCTGTATCTCATGAGATGATCATATGGTTTTTATTCTTTAATTTGTTAATATGGTGTATCACATTGATTGATTTGCATATATTGAAGAATCCTTGCATCCCTGGGATAAATCCCTCTTGATCATGGTGTATGATCCTTTTAATGTGTTGTTGGATTCTGTTTGCTAGTATTTTGTTGAGGATTTTTGCATCTATGTTCATCAGTGATATTGGCCTGTAATTTTCTTTTTTTGGGATATCTTTGTCTGGTTTTGGTATCAGGGTGATGGTGGCTTCGTAGAATGAGCTTGGGAGTGTTCCTTCCTGTGCAATTTTTTGGAAGAGTTTGAGAAGGATGGGTGTTAGCTCTTCTCCAAATGTTTGATAGAATTTGCCTGTGAAGCCATGTGGTCCTGGACTTTTGTTTGTTGGAAGATTTTTAATTGAAGTTTCAATTTCATTACTTGTGATTGGTCTATTTATATTTTCTGTTTCTTCCTGGTTCAGTCTTGGAAGGTTGTACCTTTCTAAGAATTTGTCCATTTCTTCCAAGTTGTCCATTTTATTGGCATATAGTTGTTTGTAGTAGTCTCTTATGATCCTTTGTATTTCTATGGTGTCGCATTGTGGTTTTGATTTGCATTTCCCTGTTCACTAATGATGTTGAGTATCTTTTTATGTGCTTATTTGCATATCTTCTTTAGAGAAATGTCTGTGAAGATCTATGCTCATTTTATTTTATTTTATTTTTTAAGATTTTTTTTTGATGTGGATCATTTTTAAAGTCTTTATTGAGGGCTTTCCTGGTGGCGCAGTGGTTGAGAGTCCGCCTGCCGATGCAGGGGACGCGGGTTTGTGCCCTGGTCTGGGAAGATCCCACATGCCACACAGCGGCTGGGCCCGTGAGCCATGGCCACTGAGCCTGTGTGTCTGGAGCCTGTGCTCCGCAACAGGAGAGGCCACAACAGTGAGAGGCCCGCGTACCGCAAAAAAATAAATAAATAAATAAATAGTCTTTATTGAGTTTGTTACAGTATTGCTTCTGTTTTGGTTTTTTTTGTTGCTTTTTTTTTTGGCTGTGAGGCATGTGGGATCTTAGCTCCCCGACCAGGGATCAGACCCGCACTCCCTATGTTGGAAGGCCAAGTCTTAACCACTGAACCACAAGGGAAGTCCCTCTGCTCTTTTTAGAATTGAGTTATTTGTCTTTTTATTATTGAGTTCTTTATATGTTAGTGCTGTTTTTAAAGATTAATATATTGAAAAAAAATCTGTCCGTATGATTGCATAGTGCTCTTCATTTTTTCAATAGCCTCACTATATTTTCCATGTCCCCTCCCTGCCAAGGTCCCAAGGGTACTAGTGGGAGCAGGAAAAGCAGTGTAAGTGGTAGGCTGCCTAGGTTATATTCAACCCCATATGTAGAAGATCTGGATGGTTAGCATCATCTTTTCCTTGTTTTGGGGTTCTTGATCTCTGGGATTTTCTTTTAGCCAACAATTCCTGGGGTTCAATTAGTTAATTCATTACTTTGGCTTGAGCAGTACCCGGAAGGTCTCTCAGTGTGCAGACCCCAGTTACCTCTTTTATACAGATGTCATTTTCTTCTGCTTTTTGACATTATTCATTACAGAACAGCTCCCTCCCCAACACTTCCCACAAGGTGGAACCAGCCAGGCCTCATGTGTACCCACCTCTAAACCTCTTCTGTATGTGGGTTTCTGATTATACTGCTATTACAGTAAAGTAGAGATACAATAGCTGTGGCTGCCAGGAGTGAAATATGTGCAGTGCAGACTCGTTAATTATCTCATTTATGTTAAAAAGTGTAATTGACGCAGACCACCTTTTTGCCATGTGAATAAGCTTGCTTTTTGGATTAAGAGAAGTTTGGAAGAGCCACTATGTAGTGATCTTTGAAAACAGAATATGTTTCTAATATGGAGATTTTGACTTTACTATTTTGGGCTATATTTTAAATGTATTTTTTATTTAAGAACCTGAGAAAAATGCTTCTAAAGGGAGAGAATTAGAAGATAAAATCCTTGAATCAGTTACAACAGCAGAGAGTAAGGAGCAGAGCAAATTGGCATCTGTACACGGTATTGAAGAAACCAGTATTTCACAAGAAGCACGCCTAACTGGAAGGTAAAAGAGGAAAGATATTTTGGGATTTGATTTATATTCTTTGTCAACTATAGGCATAAGCAGTAGCTGTAAGAATTTGTTCAGTTGCATTAAATCTGTCTTAAAAGTTTGAAAACCATTAAATTAGATGAACTTTGACATACCTAGCTCTAAACATAGTTCTGTGATTGTCTCCTTGATTTCAGATACATACTAATCTGTCTTTCAGAGATGAAGATGAAGAAGGGAGGTCTGCAGAGGTTCAGCTGTCTTCAGTTGCTCCTGTTTCGTCTGAGTCAAGGCCCCACACACTTGGTTTGGGTATGGGTCTTGGTGAGAGTTCTGTCGAAGAGCCCCTGGGAAAGGACTCTAACGGAGACAGTATGCTTATACTTCATGTGCCAGAGGTAAAAGAATGTAAAATATAACGGGGTGGCCAGCTGTTTATTCCTTATTTAAAACGTTAAGTTCTAATTTACACACAATAAACTTTACCCTTTTTAGTGTTCAGTTCTACAGATTTTCATAAACATATATAATCATATAACCAATACATGAACAGTTCCATCACTCCCCAACTTTTCCAGGGTCCTTTTTAGTTACTCCTGTCCACCCCCCCACCCCTGACAACCACTGATCTTTTTTCTTTCCCAAGAACAGTTTTATTGCTCCAAAATAGTCCCCAGTGCAGTTTTCTAGTCAACCATTCTCCCACTCTCATGTCTGGCAATCACTGATCTGTTTTCTGTCCCTATAATTTTGCCTTTGCAAGAATGTATTGAATATGTTTTTAGTCTCTGGAACATAGAGATAAAATAACCAATACCTAGCTTTGCTGTAAAAGCTTTGAAAAAGGAAGTGTTTTGTACAGAGAGAACTCTTGCTTCTTAGCCCCTGGATCTGAGAAGTTCATTCTCAGAGCAAGTGTTTATTGAGATGTGTGTGCAGTACTGTGTGAGATACTTGGAACACAACCTTGTGAGGAACAGGTGAGTAAATGAATGGTTAAACTCAGTCTGATAGGTGTTATGAAAGAGAGTTGTGTGAGACTCAGTTGGAGCGGCCCTCAACCCAATCCAGCAAAACTAATCTGGTGGGGGCAGTGGGCGGAGCCCAGGCATTAGCTTTTTTTTTTTTTTTTTTAAAGTTCCCCAGGTTATTCTAATGTGCATCCAGCACTGAGCAAATCCTTGATCTGGAAGAACAAGTATGAATTAGCCAGTTACAGGGAGAGGAACATGTACAAAGAACAAGTGTGAAACAGTATGACATGCTCAGGGACTGTATAAGTAGCCATGAGTGGAATATAAATGAAGAAAGTGCTTAGAGATGAAGTTAGATAGCCTGGGGACAGATCATAAAATGAATTTTTATGGCTTGCTAAGGAGTTTGGGTTACATCCAAAGTTATGGGATTTTCCCCTACCACCCAACTTTTTACTTTTTACTTTTTATTTTGAAATAACTTCAAATTAGAGAAAAGTTGCAAGAATCTTGCATAGAAATCTGTTAACATTTTGCCTCATTTGCGTGCATACCTAGCTCTGAACATTATTTTCTCTCTGTGCTGCTCTCCATCTTGGTAGGTACTTTAAAACAACTAAACCATCTGAAAGTAAGTTGTAGACATGAGTCTTCACCCACAAATACTCCAGCTTGTATCTAAGACCAAGGACGTTCTCTTACAGAAAAATGACAATACTATTGCCAGACTCAATATTACCATACTACCTAGCATTGATTTAATAATAATGTGTAATATATAGTTGCAGTCAAACCTCTTACAATGCATTTAGCTGTCATTTCTTCTTACTTTTTTAATCTAGAGTAGTCCTCTTGCCCTTTTTCCTCTTTTGTGTACTTGACATTTTAGAAGAGTCCAAGTTAGTCTATAATCTGGATTTCTTTTGCTGCTTCCTCATTACTAGATTCAGGTTAAACGTTTTTTTGCAAGAGTACTACATAAGTGATGTTTTGCTCTTCTTTTGCATCATATCAGGGGACACATAATGTTGGTTTGTCCCATTATTGGTGTTTCTGACTGATCACTTGGGTAGAATGGTACCTACCAGTTTTCTCCATTATAATTGCATCTTCTCCACTTAGTAAGTAATTTAGTATGCATTGATGATTCTTGCCTGAGTCAATTACTGACATTGTTGGTTGCAAAATGAAAGTTTTAAGATCTTAAGCAGTAGAGAATTACAATTGGAATTGCATTTTAGAGAAAACAATGTTTACAGTTTTGTGGAAAACAGATTGGAGGGAACCATGCTGGGGGCAAGGAGACCAGTTTGCTTCCATATACGTGTCACCTACTAATGGTACAGTGGCTGCTGTGATGGGGATAGAGAGAAGGTTGAAGTGTTTGTATCTCCCTTTTCTGTTACTTCAAAAATCATTTCATAGCTTACACGTATTTAACAATTTAGTCATAATTCCCTTGTGTATATATATATATGTGTGTTTATTTAAGTGAATCAGAATTTTATTGGTACAACTAAAAGTTTCAAAACACTTGAAAAATTCTGTATATAGGTTAGATAAGTTGTTGACTTTTGAAACAATACCTGTTCACAGTATCACATTGTCAGGAAAACTTTTTAAAACTGAGATTTGGTCAACCTCACTCTTTCATTTTAATTTTTTATGGCAGTGTAGTATTCCAGAAGTCCAACAAGAGAATATGAACAATCCTCAAGACTTAACAGGTATGATAATCTGCTTCAGTAGAGTCTTAGAACCTAATAGTATGTTTTTTACTGCCCATTTAACTATGGAAAAACAAAGCAGTTTTTGTTGGTCTATGATGGCCTTAAAAAAAAAAACAGACTTGAAGTATTTTGTATATAAGTTTTGTTATTCAGAATTATAAATCTTTAAAAAAAAGGAATTGTAAATCTTCTCCATAGTGAATCATCTTTATCCTTTACGAAATTTTTGTTTATTTGTTTCTTGAGGGGTATAATTTAGTTTTTTATTCTTCGGGATAAGTTGTCATGAGACTTTTTAGAAGTGAAATAAATTAATGATTTTCTGTCATTTCATGGTTCAGCTTTTCATTACTAACTTTTAAACTTTGATAATGAATCTAGTTGCTAATGTACATCAAGAAGGTGAGGATGAACAAGCATTCATTTTAACTCTGGTGGAAATCCCAACCAATGCAGTAGAAGAATTTGCTGATACCACTATGCAGTTAATGCCAAACCCTTTACTGCCAGCCCCCATATTGGTCAAATCAGTGAATACAGAAGAAAGGGGGGACATGAGGTAATGAATCAACTAAACTGTTTTTGCTACGGGGAAGGGATGCTTTATGAATTGAATAGTATTGATTGAACAAGCCATTCACAAACATTATTTGTAATTGTCATGGAGATCTTATTTAGTAATTATGTGGTAAATTAGAGAAGAAATTACTGATTTTATATCTGATAAAGATGCCATTTAAATGTATAATATAATACTTTTGTATGAAACTTTGTTGGTATTTTAAATATTTTGAAAGCCAAAAAAATTTAGCAATCTGAATCATAAAGGTTACTTTGTATACATTTATATATTTTTTAAATTCTGAAATAAATATACATTCACAGAAAGTTGCAAAAATAGTACAAAGGATACATTTAAAAATATTTTTGATATTTATTTTAATTCTTTGCTGTAGAATTCTTAAGTTGTATTTTAATAGTCATTGGTTAAGATGCTTAATTGTCTATCAAGTAACATTAGAAATTGAAGCCTTTTATATTAGGAAGAGACATTTTAGACTAAAATTTAACTTTACTGACGAAGAAAACATTATTTTTATGCCTCAGATTTAATTCAATATTATGGAACTTAAGTTGTGAGCTTTTAAGTATGAATGGAGCTCAAAACTAACATTTTTGTGGCCATGGCCATGTATATATTAGTTACTTTGAAGTTTTTTGGCAGTTTTCACTGGAATAGCTCAGGCTTTAACCTCATAAAATAACTAATTTAATGTGTGTGTATTTTCTATGCAGTATCAGTTTTCCAGTAACTTCAGCTGGTCAGGATGACATTTGTTTATCTAATTCTGGAAGAGATGATTCTGAAAAGCCTCCTGCTAATTTGGATCTTGTATCTAGGAAGAGATTTCACTGTAGGCTTGACGAAAGTGACCATGTTCCTCCTGCCAAAAAAAGTTCACTCACTTTAAGAGATGATTGTCAAAAATATACCTCTGAGGTAAGATGGAATCATTAAGCAAGTAAGACGGCCATATTTCAACGGATCTATTTTTCTGTTTCCTTTAGACTCTTTATATAAAGATAGCTCTAGGGGCTTCCCTGGTGGCGTAGTGGTTGAGAGTCTGCCTGCTGATGCAGGGGAAACGGGTTTGTGTCCTGGTCTGGGAAGATCCCACATGCCGCCGAGTGGCTGGACCCGTGAGCCATGGCCGCTGAGCCTGCACGTCTGGAGCCTGTGCTCCACAACGGGAGAGGCCACAACAGTGAGAGGCCCGCATACCGCAAAAAAAAAAAAAAAAAGATAGCTCTGATACTTTTTACCATAAATAATCCAGATAAAACCAGTTTTGGATTTTTACTTTCAACCAGTTCTAGGTGAAAATTGATGGATATTAATCAGAAAACCCATTCCCAGCTCAGTGTCATTGACTAAAAATTAAGCTGAAAGCATCATACAGATGTGGATCTTGGCTGTACCACTTAACAGCTGTGGGATCTTAGGCAAGATTCTTCACTTCTTTGAATGAGTTCCCTACTGTGTAAAATGGTAATAGTGATATCATCACTACCATTATCATAATGCTTAAAGCTTCCCATTGCTCTTAGGAATAAAACCAGAACCTCTAAGGCACTGTTTTTGTTTGGCTGTTTTCTGTGTCTAATCTCATCTTGTGCTGGTCTCTGCCTTGCTAGCCATATTGACCATCTTTCAGTTTCTCAAATGCGCCGTACTCATGTCCCAGGCTTTTCTTTTGCTGTCTCTTCATTTATGAAACACTGCCTTGCAAAACACAGACTTCTTTAGCTCAATCATCACTACCTCAGGGTTGCCTGACAATACAGTGCAGATTCAGTTACCAGCCACTGTGTTGTAAGTTTCTTAAGCACCCTCTTGTTTTTGTTTCTGGTAATATCATAAGTTACTACACTATAGAACAACACTATGGAAAAATAAGAATCTATATTCTCAAAGGGACAGTTGAAGACCAATAGTCCTTAGATGATAGTAGACAACAGAGGCGGTGTATTCTGCCATATCTGATAGGTTAAAAAATGGTATCCTGGAATAGTTTTTAATATCTCTTATTATGAGTAAGGTTGAACATCTTTTCATATGCTTAAGAACCAGTTGTATTTCCTTTTCTTTGACATGACTCTATACTCTTTACCCATTTTTCAATTGGGTTTGTTGATCTTTGTCTTGTAGATTTGGAGGAACTCTCTGTTTTGTATGTATGTGATATGAGTTGCAAATTTTTTTTTCTCAGATTGTTGTCTTTTAATTCTACTTTTTGTGATTTTCTCATGCAGACTTTTTTTGCTAAACTTTTTAATGTGAAAGTTTTCAAACATTTAAGAAGGTAGACTGGCAAGTATAATGTATCCCTATGTATCAGTCATCCTGTTTCAACATTTTGTCAGCATTGCATGCAGACATTGTTTCATTTTATTTTAAAAGTATATTTAATGACATGGAAAAAAGATCAGAGTACATCACTATATGCAAAACTAGGTCACCAGTTTAAAATAGGCCATTTAGGGCCTCCCTGGTGGTGCAGTGGTTGAGAGTCCGCCTGCCAATGCAGGGGATACGGGTTCGTGCCCCGGTCCGGGAGGATCCCACATGCCGCGGAGCGGCTGGGCCCGTGAGCCATGGCCGCTGAGCTTGTGTGTCCGGCAACGGGAAAGGCCATGACAGTGAGAGGCCCACATATCGAAAAAAAAAAAAAAAAAAAAAAAAAAAAAAGGCCATTTAAAAAATGATGGATATACATTGGTGTGACTAAATATATAAGAAAAGTATGTATAGTGTCTCTTGGGCCTGTTTGTGGCTTTTATTTTCTAAACTGTTTTCAGCATTTTAACGATAAAAAATTGCTTATAAATAGCCGAAGTTATAATTTTAAATTCTAGAATGTATATACACTGTACTCATATAGACATGCAAATACTTTTTATTTTTCTGTAATCAGATATATCAGTCTTTTGGGGAATTCCCTGGCATTCCAGTGGTTAGGACTAGGGTGCTCTCACTGCTGGGACCTGGGTTCGATCCCTAGTAGGGGAACTAAGATCTCACAAGCCATACAGCATGGCCAAAAAAAAAAATTTTTTTTCTTAGTCTTTTTTTAAAAAAATTAATGTATTTACTTATTTATTTTTGGCTGCGTTGGGTCTTCATTGCTGTGCGTGGGCTTTTTCTAGTTGCAGTGAGTGGGGGCTACTCCTCCTTGTGGTGCACGGGCCTCTCATTGCGGTGGCCTCTCCTGCTGCGGAGCACGGGCTGTAGGCACACGGGCTTCAGCAGTTGTGGCACGTGGGCTCAGTAGTTGTGGCGCACGGGCTTAGTTGCTCCGCGGCATGTGGGATCTTCCTGGACCAGGGCTCGAACCCGTGTCCCCTGCATTGGCAGGCGGATTCTTAACCACTGTGCCACCAGGGAAGTCCCTATTAGTCTTTTTATGTATAGCTTATGGAGTGTGTTATACACTGAAGTTCTACCTTGAATTTAATATAAATTCTTTTAATTAATATTATTGATTTGTATAGAATTTATTCTGGTTTTAAGAACAGTGGAACCAACTTAATTTTCACTAGATGCCTATCCATTTGTCCCAGCACCATTTATTGAATAATTCATCTTTTGTCCACTGATTTAAAATTCTACTTTTGGGGACTTCCCTGGCAGTCCAGTGGTTAAGGCTCTGAGCTTCCACCACAGGGGGCAAGGGTTCAATGCCTGGTCAGGGAACTAAGATCCTGCATGCTGCACGGTGTGGGCAAAAAATAAAATAAAGGTGTACTTTTTTAAAAAAAAAATGAAATTCCACTTTTGTCAGATATTAAATTCCCATACATATTTGGGCATATTCCTGAACTTTCCTTTCTTCTTCATTGATTTACCTATTTGTTCTGGGGCCAGTATCACACTGTTTTAATTATTGTAGCTTTTAAGTGCTTTACTATCTTAAAAAAGGATAGTCTGGGGGCTTCCCTTGTGGCGCAGTGGTTAAGAATCCGCCTGCCAATGCAGGGGACACGGGTTCGAGCCCTGGTCCAGGAAGATCCCACATGCCGCGGAGCAGCTGAGCCTGTGCACCACAACTACTGTGCCTGCGTTCTGGAGCCCGCAAGCCACAACTACTGCAGCCCTTGTGCCTAGAGCCCGTGCTCCGCAACAAGAGTAGCCCCCACTCTCCACAACTAGCGAAAGCCCGCGCGCAGCAATGAAGACCCAACGCATCCAAAAATAAATTAATTTTAAAAAAAAGAAAAGGGATAGTCTGTCCCTCTCCCCATCCCCCAGTACAATTTTCTTCTTTTTCCAAGTTTTTCCTAGTCGCTTATGTTTTTTCTTTTTTCTTGGCTGTGTTGGGTCTTCGTTGCCGCGCACAGACAGTCTCTAGTTGCATTGAGCGGGGTTTACTCTTCATTGCGGTGCACGGGCTTCTCATTGCAGTGGCTTCTCTTGTTGTGGTGCACGGGCTCTAGGCGCGCAGGCTTCAGTAACTGGCTCGCAGGCTCTAGAGCGCAGGCTCAGTAGTTGTGGCACATGGGCTTAGTTGCTCAGCAACATGTGGGATCTTCCTGGACCAGGGCTAGAACCTGTGTCCCCTGCATTGGCAGGCAGATTCTTAATCACTGTGCCACCAGGGAAGTCTGCTTATATGTTTTAAAGTTTATATTAATTTCAGAATTAGCTTATTCAGAGCTTAAAAAAAAAACCCTATTGGTACTTGTGTTAGGATCATACTAAGTTGACAGATGAACATAGAGAAAATTGACATCATAAATGTGAGGTTGAATCTTCCTGTACAGAAACACAGTGTGTCTTTCCAATTGTTTAAGACTTCTTATGTGTCTGTCTCTCAGGGGTATTTTAAGTTCTTCTTCATATAAATCTGGTACATTTCTTATTGGATTATATCTAAGACTTTTATCTTTTTTGTTGCTATTATCATTGAGTTCTTTTTAATCTAGAGAGCTTTACTGAATTACCCTCATTGTGTGTAGTAATTTTTCAGTTGGTTCTCTTGAATTTTCTTAGTAAACAGTCATATCATCTGCAAATATAATTTTAATTCTTCTCTTCTACTTTTTACACCTTTAATTTCTTTCTTTTCTAATTATATTGGCTAATATAACTTTAAAAAATCAGAAAATAGTCCTGATAGTGGACAACTTTTTCTTATTCCTGACTTTAATGGGAATACTTCTAGTGTTTATGAAGTGGGATGCTGCCTTTTGGATTGCAATAGTTGTATTTTACGGTGCTAAGAAAATGCCTGTCCAATTTTACATTTTTTTTAAAGAATGATATTATTGGACACTTTTCCTGCAAATAGAGAGACGATATTATTTTTCTCCTCAGATCTGTTGATTTTTATTAATATGTTTTATAATATTAAATCATCTTTGTATTCCTGAGACAAACTGTTTTGTTTTTTTTTTGCCTGTGCCTCCAAGCTTGTGGGATCTTAGTTCCCTGACCAGGGATTGAACCCGCGCCCTCAACAGTGAAAATGTGGAGTCCTAACCACTGGACCGCCAGGGAATTCCCAAACAAACTCTATTTGATCGTGATGTTTTAGTCTTTTGATGTGCTGCTAAATTATGCTTGTCATATTTCATTTGATATTTTTGCACTGATTTGAGACTGGTTAGTTGGTATCAATATGATGCTTGATTTATAAAAGGCATTTGGAAGCTTTCCCTCTTCTGCTATGCTGTGGAATAATTTAAATAGTTGCAGTGTCTTTTTCATAAATGTTTGGTAGAATTCCCATAAAACATGTCTGACCCTAGCTTTCTGGGAAATACAGGTTTTCTTTACTTAAAAAAGAAAAAAGGAAATAAAATAAAGAAAGAAGAAAATAAAATTAATTTTATTTGACATAGATTTCTAATTTTTTTTGTAAATTTTCTTAAAACAGGTGTGTTCAAAGGAATTAATAAATGTTTTGGAGAAAACAGGTGAGTAAAATAAATTTTAATGTGATTGCATTTTGCTAAGTACCCCTGATTATTTTTGATATATCTTGTTTAAATTTGGGATTGAAGCAGAATCTTGCTCATTTTTCTCTAAGAATCATGCCTTTATTATTAGAAGTTTTTCTTCCCTTCTGAGATCTTAGATTTGGCACTTTGGTGGCCATGAAAAGCTACTTTCATCCTGTATTTAATAGAAAATCATATGCCTCCAGGATTTCCTGTAAAAGCTCAACAACTACATTTAAGGAATTAGAAAGCTGGGTATTAAGGAGTTTTTATAGGTCCTTAGCTTTATCCTTTTTTGTTTTTAATTAATTTTTATTGGAGTATAGTTGATTTACAATGTTGTGTTAGTTTCTGCTGTACGGCAAAGTGAATCAGTTATATATGTATAAGTGATACATATGCATATGTATAACTCCACTCTTTTTAAGATTTTATTCCCATATAGGTCATTACAGAGTATTGAGTAGAGCTCCCTGTGCTATGCAGTAGATTCTTATTAGTTATCTATTTTATATATAGTAGTGTGTATATGTCAATCCCAATCTCCCAATTTATCCCTCTCCCTACCCCCCGCCCTTTCCTCCTTGGTAACCATAAGTTTGTTTTCTATATCTGTGACTTTATTTCTGTTTTGTAAATAGGTTCATTTGTACCATTTTTTTAGATTCCACATGTAAGCGATATCGTGTGATATTTGTCTTTCTCTGTCTGACTTAACTTCACTCAGTATGACAATCTCTAGGTCCATCCATGTTGCTGCAAATGGCATTTTTCGTTCTTTCTTATGGCTGAGTAATATTTCATTGTATATATGTACCACATCTTCTTTATCCATTCCTCTGTTGGATATTGAGGTTGCTTCCGTGTCACGGCTACTGTAAATAGTGCTGCAATGAACATTGGAGTACATGTATCTTTTTGAATTATTGTTTTCTCCAGTTATGTGCCCAGGATTAGTATTGCTGGATCATATGGTAGCTCTGTTTTTAGTTTTTTTAAGGAACCTCCATACTGTTCTCCATAGTGGCTGTGCCAATTTATATTCTCACCAACAGTGCAGGAGGGTTCCCTTTTCTCCACACCCTCTCCAGCATTTATTGACTGTAGATTTTGTGATGATGGCCATTCTGACCTTAGCTTTACCCTTAATTAGAAAGTGATCACTTTTTTATTTTGCTAGTTCAAGAAATATTTATGGAGAATGCTTTTCTAAGTCAAGATATATTGATAAGACTATTTTACATCTGAAGGTAGAAGCTGTTACCATAGCTTTTACCCATTAGAATATTCCTAATAGTCCACTCATTTTTAATTTAGCTTACTCTTATTAGGGTAGGTTCATAATAGAATATCATGGGTTTTCTTCTTCAAATATTGCAATTTAATTGGATGTATTAATTTCAATATGTGTGCTTATCATTTATTTTCTTTTTTGAAGGAGAGTCTTACAAGGGACAAGCTATCTTCCCTACCTCAGGAAACACACATACAATCCCAGAACCTCAGAAAGAGCAACTTGAACCAACTTTTCAGAGTATCAGATCTAAACCTCTTGATAAAATAACAGGTACACAAGAAGAGAATACATCTCAGTTACCTCAGGATGAGATAGGGGTGTCTGATAAGGAAAAAAGAACTTGTGCTGCTTCTAAGTCTGAACAAATGGATAGCATCACATCGTCTTCAAAAACCCCACTATCCAGGTATCATGGGAAAATCTTTAATAAATGTTTCTCTCTCTCCATTTTTCTGTCTCAGTGGATAAATATAACCTATATGGAACAGGTGTAACATGTATAACGACTAAGTCCAGTACTAAGGATGGTGTTTTGTAATCATACCCCTCTGTCAGAAATGTAAAGGGAAGGGATGTCACCAGAGGAAATACAGTAAGGTCAGACACTTTTGGAGGACATTGCCTATGACTAGAGCTTAACTTTAAGTGCTGAAACTTTGATTTTAGATAGAAAATCTTTAGAATTTAGTATTGCATACTTTCTTTTCCAGTTTGTTCATGGTTATTATTTTAACAATTATTTATTCTACCATACAGTAGCTGCCAGTGCAGATGTAGATGGTCTGAGACATAGGGCTAACATCAGAAGTAACTCTGTAGGTTGTTTTATTGAAGTCCCAAGTACTGTGTGCGTTTTTCTCTCTTGTGGCATACCAGAGAGATAAACCCTGGCTTTCTCCCTATAACACTAAGTGTGGAATTTAAGCCCAAAGCCAGCCTCTCCCACATTATTTCCTCATACTCTAGAAGTGAGTCTTCTGGGTTATGGATAACTATTGTCTTGTTGGCAGCATTTAAATCATTAACGTGGAGTTGGTGAGTTGGAGAGGGAGGACATGTACTAGTCTTCACTAAAGGAAAGTGGGGGAAAGGACATGTATAACTTGAAAAGGCATATTTAACGAACCTGTGTTTTTGTTATATAAACTACATCTTTTCTGGCGTAGAGATGTGCTGAAAATAGAATGAGGGTAGCATCATGGGGGTTTGGGTTAAAACAGTTGAGAAGCAGTATTCTAGAACAAGGGTCAGCAAATTTTGGGGGCAAAAGATCACGTAGTACATATTTTAGGCTTTGTGGGCCATATATCTCTGTTGCAACTACTCAGCTACTCAACAGATATGTAATCACATCTTTTTACATATATGGTTACATATTACATATGTGGTATGTATATATATAATATACCACATATGTAATATGTAACCATATATGTAAACAGATGAGCATGCTGTGTTCCAGTAAACTTATTTGTAGAATCAGGTGGTGGACTTCACTTGGCCTGTGGATCGTAGCTTGCTGACCCCTGCTCTAGAGCCCTTCTACTCAAAGTGTGGTCCTGGCACCAGCAACAGGGACATCATTTGAGAACTCAGTAGAAATACAGGACTTAGGCCCCACTTCCCCACCAACTCAGTCAGAATCTTCATTTTGATAAAGGTCCCCACGTGATTTGTATGCCTTTCAGGCTTGAGAAGTACTGCTCTAGAGTAAGCTTTGACCTTTGTCACAAATACACGTCATGGCAGAGTGATATCAGTACTTAGTGTATCAGTGTTTAGTAGGTGTGCCACTCCTGTGGTATCATACGTGCCATTTTAGCATTCATGGAAAGAAGTTGGCATTAAGAGTGTGTCTTCCTGGGACTTCCCTAGTGGCCCAGTGGTTAAGACTGTGTGCTTCCAATGCAGGGGGCATGGGTTTGATCCCTGGTCGGGGAACTAAGATCCCACATGCTGGGCGGCATGGCCAAAAAAAAAAAAAAAAAAGTTTAACTATACAGATATAGATGTCCTATAGAACTTGACACATTCCTCCTTTCAGCTTCTTTGCTGCAATATCCTGCCTATGAATAATTTAGTGAATAAATATTTAAAAAAAAAAAAGAATGTATCTTCCTGGATATTGTTGAATATCTTTACATTTGCATTTCTAGACCTGGCAGAAGACCCCTGGGATTTTTGTCTTTAATATGTTCAAAGAATAGTTTGGAGTCTGATGAACCTACTCAGGTTCGTAGCAAGAAACGCCTGAAACCTCTTATACCTGTATCAAGACAGAATCTGAAAAGATCTAATCCGCTCAATACAAGCCAGAAAAAAACTCAAGAGTCCTCTGATCTTCCATCTCCAAGTGTTGTTGTTAATACTCAACCTAAAAATATTGATAGTTCAGCAACTCAGGTATGTGATAACTACTCTTTGTTTATTTGTATAGAATGGGTTGGATATCAGAATCAACTTGGAAAAACATGGCAATTGTTATTTTCATCTGAATATCAGAAATTATTGCAGAGCAACTCCACTCCATCTCCTCCCTATCCTACCCCACTGTACTGGAAGAAGATAAGGTGTTGAATTAGAAAGTTACAGCTAGTTTAATATAGAGCCATTGAACTAACCATAAATGGACACTTAATTGCCATTCCTTTACTGCAGAGACCCTTCTGACCTGTGGAAGCAAAACAAAGCAGTGCTTGCATTTTATTTCCTTTGGGACAAATGTCATGACACCTACAAAAATTCAAGGAACAGTAAAATTAGAATTCGTTTGCATGTTTCATTTCTGTGTACTCTGAAGCTGTAATAGCAAGTACTGGGGCAGAAAATTTTGTGAACTTGTATCAAAGACTTTGGAAGAACATTGGGGTGACTTCAGATCTCAACAAAGAAAAGGCGGGTGACCATCTGTTGGATAGCATGAGCCTCAAAGGAAGGAGTCCTTTTGTAAAGAACATTTTTAACGTTTTAAAAATATTTTAAATTATTTCCTACAACTATATTCTGAAACCAGGATTTTATGAGTCTTTATTATTATTGCCAAATTACTTTGGAGAATAGTTGTAATTACCAGCAGTGTAACAGTGCCGGTTTAATCACATTCTTGCCAGCCTGAGATATTACTCTTCAAAATACATTTGTTTTTCTTATTTAATATAATGGTGGTGGGGGGGGTGGAAATGTCATTTCATTTTTAAAATTTGCATTTCTTCAGTTATTAGTGAGTTTTGTTCTTTCCCATATATTTACTAGATTTTCTGATTTTTTTCTTTTTTTCTTTTTTCTTCCTATCTTCTGCTGATTTATAGGTTTGGGGATCTTAGTAGTTTTCTTACCAATTTGTATGAGATCCTTATGTATGTAAATAAGCCACGTGCCTTTTAGCTCTTTACTGCAAGTATTTTTTCCAAGTTTATTTACTTTTTTAAATTTGGGGGAATTTTTGTTATACATAACTTTTAAATGTTTAGTCAAATCCATTACTTGTTTGTTTGCAATTTGTTAAATTGCTTTTATGATGAAAAGTTTTTCTCCAGAGGTATAAAATTTTAAAGCTTTAACTCTGTTCATGGTTATTGACTTTGGTATGTAGTGTGAGGGAAGAATTTAAATTAAATGTTATCCTCAAATTGCTACTTTAGTTTTTTGAGTAAGCAATATATTCCACGTCTTAAAATTCATAACCTACAAAAGAGAGTTTATAGGAAAAAGTTTCCCACATCTGTCCTTTAGCTTCCTAGTTCCTCCTTTCCACAGGTATATGGTATTATCAGATTTTGGTTTACTTTTCCAGAGACATTTTAATATACACAAATATAAACATTTTTCTTCTTTTTTACATAAATAATAATGTATCAGTCTCTGCTTTGCTTTTTTCACCTAATAGTATGTCTTGGAGACCTTGCAAAACAGTAGATAAAGGGCTTCCTCCTCTCTCTTGCTCTCTTTAAAAAATTTAAATTATTAACTTCTTATTTTGAGATAACTGTAGTTTCACATGCAGTTGTAAACAACTATACAGAGAGATCCCATATACCCTTTACCCAGTTTTCCCCAGTGGTAACATCTTAAAAAACTCTCCTATAATATCACAACCACTATATTGCATTGCTGCAGTCAACATACAGAACAGTTCCATCACCACAGAGATCCTTTGTGTTGCCCTTTTATAGACACACCTACTTCCCTCCCGCTCCCTACTCTCTCTTTATCTTCTGGCAAGCTGGTTGCCATTAAATTCGTCATTGCAAGAATGTTATATGAATGGAATCATATATTTGGGATTGGCGTCCTTTCACTCAACGGTAGTTCCCTAGAGAGTCGTCCAGATGATTTTATGTATCAAATAGTTTGTTCCTTTTTATTTCTGAATAGTATTCCATAGTATGGATGTACCGGTTTTGTTTATTCATTTACCCACCAAAGGACATCTAGTGCTTGCTTTTATGAATAAATCTGTGAACTTTTGTACACAGCTTTTTGCATGGACATAAATTTTCCTATTTTCAGGACTAAGTGCCCTCATTATTTTTAATGACTACATAATATTCCATTGTTTGGATGTACCATAGAGTGATACTGGCCTCCCACTGATAGGCATTTAGGTTATCCTACTTACTACAAGTAATGTGGTAACAGCTAACTTATAAATGGATGATTTTTCACATTTATAGGTTAAATTCCTGGAAATAGAATTGCTGTTCTAATGGAATGATTTTTCTTTTGCCAGACACTGCCTGATTGTCCTGCATAGGAATTATAGAAGTTTCTGTTCTTATCAGCAGTATATGAGAGGGCCTTTTTCCTTACATTAGCGTATTATCAATGTTCATTTTTGACATTCTTCATAGACTTAATGAACACATATGTCTGTGATACAGGTTGTAAATTTTTTTCCCTCTATGGCATTTATCTTTTGATTTTGTGTATGGTGGTTTGTGCCATGCAGACATTTTTTATTTTTACATATGTGAATTTATCAATCTTTTAAGGCTTCTGGCTTTCATGTCATTGCTTCACACTCTCTCTCCCCAACTCTAGGATTATAAAAATATTTTCCCATGGTATTTTATAGTAGATTTTTTAAAAATGTTTTTACATTTAAGTTTATTGATTCATCTAGAATTTATTATATATTGGTGAAGTATAGGTCTGACTTTTCCTTTATGTGAGATAGTTATATAGTTGTCCAACATTATTTATTGGATCATCCAACTTTTCTCAAATTTTTTTGGAAATATCACTTTTATCAGATACTAAATTTCCATCCATATGTGTTAGGGATATTTCTAGTCTTCTATTCCATTGATATGTATGTCTGTTCCTTTGTCAATACCATGCTGTCTTCATTTTTTCTAGATTTATAAGTATGCTAATTTTTTTTTTTTTTTTCGGTACGCGGGCCTCTCACTGTTGTGGCCTCTCCCGTTGCGGAGCACAGGCTCCGGACGCGCAGGCTCAGCGGCCATGGCTCACGGGCCCAGCCG
>NW_006784922.1:2346176-2378459 GCF_000442215.2 Lipotes vexillifer | reverse complement strand
GGGGCACGAACCCGCGTCCCCTGCATCGGCAGGCGGACTCTCAACCACTGCGCCCCCAGGGAAGCCCAGTATGCTCATTTTTGATAGGATTGCTTTAATTTCTGATATTTCCTTACGTACTGTTCTGTTTCATGGGTCCTTCTATTCTGGTCATTAAAACGTTTTCATTATCGATTTAATAATGTTATGTTTTTCAGTATTTATTTTTTTCACAGAAATTAGGGTGAAGTAATCATGTGTACACTACAGTCAACCTAATCATGTTTTGTGTTGTATATTTGTTGATTTTAATTTTATTATTATAACGAATGCTACAAAGGTTATCTCTTACTATGTTTAGGATTATTTCCTTAATATAATGGCATAGAAATGAAATTATTGGGTCAGTGAGTATAAACATATTTAAAACTCTTAATATTTATTGCTATATTGCTTTTCAAACAGATATCGATTTAGAATACCACTGTCAATATATAAATGTTATACTGCCTACTTATTTTTATTATCTTTTTAGGTTTCTTGTAATCATCCCTTACCGAAAGGAGAATGTAAAGATGTCCAAAACCAGCTACCGGAAGAGGAGCCAATGACAGTCTCTGAATATTTCTTTAGTGATATCTTTATTGAAGTGGATGAAACAGAATAAAAGTCTTCTCTTTTTTTCTTTTTTCTTTCCTAAGGCTAGGATTTCCACAGTCAGTCATATCAACAAAGCAGTATCTATAGCAAAAAGCCTCACTGGCAATTTTTCTTTAGGTTGATTTTGAATATTTGATAGGCTTGATTTGAAGCTTTTATAATCAGTGAAAAACATTGCTGAGGTTCCTTTCGTTCTGATTGATTCAGCATTTTGGAATTACCAAGCAATTAAGACTGCTTTCTCAGACAGAAGTAACAGCTCTTGTTTACATTTTGACTCTTCCTGTGTTGAATACACATGGACACCTTGGAATGTTGTGGATAAATGTCTGTATAAATCACAGTCCCGATGTATTTGGAGATGGATTGTAGTTAACATTTAGCAAACCTTTTGTGAAGGTTTTTTTCTGTTTGTTTAGTGTTTTTTGGTTTTGTTTTTTGTTTTTTTGGATGGTGAAGGCCTTTTCAGTTGCCTCTAAGTGTGTGAAAGGAAATTGTGAAACTCCACTTTAGTATGGTAAATGTTAAAAACTTTTCTATTATCAGCTATTTGACTGAAAAATGTGTATTTTTCTAATTCATGTTGATGTAACATTAGTCCTAATTGAAGAACTAGTATTTAAACTTACTATTTATAAAGATAAAACATCAAAAAGCTTATTTATTTTTAAATTTTTTATTTAAAAGAATATTCAGTTTTAATTATTTTTACCCCTGAGATTATGGGTAAAGAAAGCATTAACAAATTTATGTTTGTCTCCTTTCCCTCTTTAATTTTAAAGGTATTTAAAGTGATGAAACTAAATTGTTTGGATAGTATATACGTTTTGAGTACCATTTTTTTCTCATAGTTTAGTATATTGACTTTGTACTGTGAATTTTTTGTTTTTCTTATTTCTTGGATAATCTCAGGATTTGTATGGGAAAAAAACCCTTAACTTTATTTATGAGGCAAATTTCCATACAAAACTCTGTCTCCATTACACACACATATGCTCACATACACACATTCCTTTTTTAAAAAACAATTTCTTGGTAGTTTTTTTTCCCCCATTAAATTCTCCATGAGGAACTAAGTACTTAGACCTTTATGCACAGAACATAATTGTGATGTTAAAAACAGAAAATAAGATAATAAGACTTTATTAAGTCAGTGATTATCATCAATATGAATTTAAGGGTTGGTTTTAATTTTGAGATTTTGTGATTTACATAGGTAATTCTGTTACCCACCCAAGCAAATCTTTGGTGGTTCAAATTAAACTTCTGAAAGAACAGATTTATTCTTTTATTTGAAAAGCCTTCTGGGTTGATAATACATTAGATCAGGAGTCAGAAACATTTTCTGGAAAATTTTTCGAGTTTGTGGGTCAGATGCCCTATGTGGTAACTACTCATCTCTGCCACTTCAGTATGAAAACAGCTACAGGCAATACTTAAATGATGGACATGGATGGGTTGGGATTTTAGTTTGACCCATACATTAGACAGTAGTTTTCTAACCTTAAGGTGCTGATGTCATTACCTATGAGCTATTCTGTCACTGGAGTTGTGAGTTGTGCCTAACACTTAAACCCTTGATTGCATTATGAAATCAGTATTTCAGTTGGGAAGATATTTTAATGTCTAATTCTGTTTGTAATTTGAAAAAAATGGTGGCCAGTTTTCAAGTTCATTAGTAAAATTGGATTTGGCTTGGCAAGTATAACAGTAATCCTAATTTATGAAAACAATTCATATTAGAGCATTTCTTATTCATTGCCTTATAGTGAAATTTGCAGTTTAAACTTTTTTGTCATAAAGGAAGATCTGTAAGGAAATTCTCTATAGATACGCATTTATTTATTTCATGGGGTTAATATGTCACAGAAATCATAGTAGCAAATCACATAGCTATTTTAATGCCCTGTTTTTATAGATTTTAAAAATCTCATATTCTGAAAAGGCTTCTTTCATTTAGTTCATGTTAGTTTGGGTGTTAGGTTGTCATAGCTAAACTATTATTTTATCCCTTGTTTAATATTACTTTTTAACTTTGTTAACATCTGTCTCTTGTTCATCTACAATGAGCTAATTTTATGGAAGATGTAACTTCTTACTGTATGAAGGATAATTTTGTCTTTGGGCATTCATTGTGTTAGAGAATCAAGTCAGACAACTAAATTATCCTACTATTATATCCTTAAAACTACTCTTGGAAAAAGAAACTTAATCAGTGTATTTACCTTACAAGGTGGAAAGACTTGTTCACACCTGTGTTTAATCTGACTCATGTAAAGATGATGTTGTGAAGAATTTGTATTTTATAAATTAAAAGAGATATGATTAAAGGTCTGTATTTTTTTCTTGACTTTTCCTCCTAAACACTTACGTCTTAGCAAGTGATCAACATGATGGCTTCAAAGCCTAATTGTTGGTAAATGATTGAGGCACATAAAAATATGAATATCCACTGTTTACCACCATGTTTTTTGAAATAGAAGTGACCATGTATACTATCTTGCTTGAAGAAGTCTTTGACAAAAAGCAATATCTGTCATTGTAAATTTTCTTGTTCTAAAGAAAGCAGTTATATTCTATAGATGTAAATTATGTAAATAAAAGTTATTTTATATTTCTGTTGTGTCCTTTTTTTTCAAATTGACTTAATAAAGATATTAATGTGTTAGTGAGCAAAAAATAGTTTTGTAAGTACAGCTTACCCTTCCTTCCTTCCATGAGAGTATAGTATATTTGGGAGAATTAATTTTTTTCTTATGTCCATGCTCTGAAGGATATTATTTTGATTTTGCAAGAATAAAAATAGACTTTCCCCCACATTTGGGACATAAGAAGAGTCGCTTACTTTTTTGTTTATTTGCTCCTTATGCAATGAATTTTTGGCTAAAAGAACTCAATCTCTTTTACTCTTTTTTTTCTTCCCACTTTTTTTTCTCTGTAGAGAAAGACAAATGGGAAACTTTAGTTATGGATATACTATAAACCTGAACTTTTTATATTGTCAGTTGACCTTTTATTATGGTATATAAGGATTTTACTTTTTTACAATTCTCCTCACACGTTTCCTGCTTTCTCCCAATGTTAATCACAATTTGGGGTTAATCCATATTCAGTATTTGTACTGTTTTAATTGTAATTTTTCACTGCTGTACCACCTAATGAACTAAGACGACATTTCCTTTCTGGTACAACTTTTCGTTTTTCTTGGAATTAAGAATTGTTTCACTTTTTCCTTTGCTTTGGGTTTGTTTTTGAACCTATGGCTTAACTTTCAGCATCCTCTGGCAAGTCTGTTTATACTTAGTTATAAATGCTCTGTTTATACTTTTCACATGGTCAAGCTGTCAGATAAACTGTTTCCTTCTCTTTTTTCCTGGAAAACTTTATGGAGCTCTTCCTTCCTGCTTTAATCTGGACTGAGGCTTCACAGGTCTCCATGTGCAATGCAGCTGCCATGCTGTGACTTCTCTGAATTCCCTACCCATCTTTTCTGGTTTGGATTCCCTATTCTGGAGCCAGTGTCATTGTCTTTCTTGAGGAGATGCACGTCTTCCACTGTTTACTGCAAAAGGGTGCATGGATGATAACATAACTTGAGACTTTACATGTCTGAGAGTTCTTTATTCTACTCTCTCACTTAGTTGGGCTCTGAATAGAATTCTTGAATAATTTGAAAATAATTTCCACTTCATTTCAAAGTCATGCTCTGGTTATATTCTGGTTTTCAGTGTTTAAAAATCTTTTGCCATTCTGATTCTCTATCCTTCGAATGTGGCCTATATACGTATTCTTTGACCCTGGTATTCTGCTCAGTAATGTGCACCCACCCTTTCCTGCCCCTACATTCATGCTGCTGGGCATGTCATGGGCCTTTTTAAATATGGAAACTCATTTCCTTCCCTTCTGGGAAATGTTCTTGCATTATTCCTTTGATAATTTCTCTCTTTCACTTTCACTGTTCTTATATCTGGAATTCCTATTAATCAGATTTTTTAATCTCCTTTACTTGTTCCCTAAGTTATCTTTTCTCTGCTATTTTCCATTTCTCCACCCCCTTCTCTCTCTCCTCATTTTTTTGTTCGCCCCTTTTTTTGCGGGGGGGGGAGATTTTCTCAATTTTTACTTCTATTGGAGAAAAATCAAGTGTCAATTCCTTTTTAGAAGTAACTTTGTTAGTCACAAAAGCCGTACAGAGAAGGCTAAGAATCTTGATGCTTCTGATTAACAAATGTGCAGAACCAAAGTCACAGAATGGGAATCATCCTTTGACCTTAGTTCATAATTTTGAATCAACACAGTTTTCTGCAATGAACGTTTTTAAGGCATAATTTACATTTAATAAAGTAACAGATCTTAAGCTTTCAGTTTAATTACACCTGTGTCCCACCCCACAAGACAAATAGACATTTCCATCATCCCAGAAAGTTCCTTTAAGCCCTTTCCCCACTGCCACCCACAGATTAGTTTTGCCTGATCTTGAGCTAATTTATATATATATGCAGTATATGAACTTATGTATACTTTTGTATCTGTTTACTTTTGCTCAACACATTTTTGGGATTCATCCATTTTTGTAGCGTAATAGTAGTTCCTTGTTGCTAAGTTGTACTCCATTTTATCCATATACCACATATGAATATACCATAATTGCTATCAATTTTCCTACTGATTGTTTCCGATTTTTGGCTCTTTTGAATAAAGATACTATAAATGTTGTACAAATCTTTTTGTAGACATGTTCTTATTTCTCTTGTGTAAATGCCTAGGAGAGGCACATCTTTTAGATTTATTTTTTAAGTACTTGATGTTCTCTGACGCCTTTATAAATGGTGTTTTTTAAATGCTTATTTTCATTTGTATGTTTATTGCTGGAACATAGAAAAACAGTTGATTTTTGTATTGCAGTTAAGATTTTAACAAATCGGGAATTCCCTGGCAGTCCAGTGGTTAGGACTCCTCACGCTTTCACTGCCGAGGTCGTGCGGCATGGCCAAAAAAAAAAAAAAAAAATTTTAACAAATGTACTTTCGTTTTTTTTGCGGTACGCGGGCCTCTCACTGTTGTGGCCTCTCCCGTTGCGGAGCACAGGCTCCGGACGCGCAGGCTCAGCAGCCATGGCTCACGGGCCCAGCCGCTCCGCGGCATGTGGGATCCTCCCGGACCGGGGCACGAACCCGTGTCCCCTGCATCAGCAGGCGGACTCTCAACCACTGTGCCACCAGGGAAGCCCTGTACTTTCTTTTTTAAAAAATTAATTTATTTTTGGCTGCGTTGTGTCTTCGTTGCTGCACGTGGCTTTCTGTAGTTGCAGTGAGCGGGGGCTACTCTTTGCGGTGTGCGTGCTTCTCATTGTGGTGGCTTCTCTTATTGTGCAGCACGGGCTTCAGTAGTTGTGGCTCACGGGCTCTAGAGCACAGGCTCAGTAGTTGTGGCCCGCGGGCTTAGTTGCTCCGCGGCACATGCTATCTTCCCGTACGAGGGCTCGAACCAGCGTTCCCTGCATTGGCAGGTGGATTCTTAACCACTGTGCCACCAGGGAAGTCCGCAAATGTACTTTCTCTAACATCCTCTCACAGCCTAGCCCTTGGAGCTATTAAAGCAAGATTTTTTTTTAAAGTATTATAGGAATGCTCTTTGTTCTTAGCAAACAGAAACTGAATTATAATGATAAGATAAACAGGATAAATATAAACAAGTAAAATTTTAAGTAACTATAGCATTAAATAAGTATAAAATGTAATGCCAATGGGAAATATTTGCTAACCTCTCATTTATTTAATAAATTTAAAGGCTAGTAGAGCATCTTATCTCCTTAGAACATCTGTTTTCCCATCCTTTTAATAATTTCTCCCTAGGGAGTTCCCTGGCAGTCCAGTGGTTAGGACTCCCTGCTTCCACTGCAAGGGGCACACGTTCAATCCTTGGTTAGGAAACTAAGATTCTGCATCCCGCGTGGCACAGCCAAAAACAGAAAAAGAACTTTCTCATTAAATGGCTAATTAAACTCTGTAACCTCTAGCTTTCGTTACATTTTCTAGACAAGGAATTCTTATTTATTTATTTATTTATTTGGCTGTGTTGGGCCTTAGTTGCAGCACAGGTGATTTTCGTTGCGGCACATGGGGTTCTTCGTTGCAGCATGCGATCTTCTCTCTAGTTGTGGCATGTGGGCTCTAGAGCGCACAGTCTCCGTAGTTGTGGCACACAAGCTCCTTAGCTGCGGCACACGAACTTAGTTGCCCCGTGGCATGTGGGATCTTAGTTCCCCAACCAGGGATCGAACCTGCGTCCCCTGCATTGGAAGGCTCTTTCTTAACCACTGGACCACCAGGGAAGTCCCCCAGCCAAGGAATTCTTGATTTTATATTTTTTTCAAAAGCTTTTTAAAATTTTTTCATAATCCTGGTCTTTGATGGATGCAATATATTTTCATTTCTCCAAGGATGTTATAGTTTCTTCTGTTCCTTGCCCTGATGGTTTCTTTTTTTTGTTTGTTTTTGTTTTCTTGGTGGTAGTGGGTGTCTTTTTCTTTTCCTTTTCCTTTTAAACATTTCTTTCTTTCTTTCTTTCTTTCTTTTCTTTTTTCCGTATTGAAAACTTTCTTCAAAGTCCAGAGTGTTAACCATTATGGAACTGCAACAGAAAGCTTTCTTCAAATGCCCATTGATCCTTGGCTATCCATGCATATGTTAAAGAAAGTGTCTAAAAAAACTGATTAGGAGCTTTTACAAGCTTATTGGAGGGTAGGTAGGATATGTCAATTTGTAGGTTACACTGTAGGTCAATTTTCTTCTTTTTTGTTTTTTTTGTTTTTTTGCGGTACGGGGGCCTCTCACCGTTGTGGCCTCTCCCGTTGCGGAGTACAGGCTCCAGACGCACAGGCCCAGCAGCCATGGCTCACGGGCCCAGCCGCTCCACGGCATGTGGGATCTTCCCGGACCAGGGCACGAACCCGTGTCCCCTGCATCGGCAGGCGGACTCTCAACCACTGCGCCACCAGGGAAGCCCCAATTTTCTGTTTTAAATGTTGCTTTTTTTCTTTTTTTTAATTGGCTGCACTGGGTCTTAGTTGCAGCATGCAGTATCTATTTCCCTGACCTGGGATCGAACCTGGGCCCCCTGCATTGGGAGCAGGGAGTCTTAACCACTGGACCCTCAGGGAAATCCCTATAGATCAATCTTCCAGGGAGTTTTTTCACTGGAGAACCTCAAATGTCACTTTGTAGATCTTTTCTGTAAAATAGTAAGGTTTCTCTAGACTCCCTTCTATGTAAATCTGGTAGCCAGCATTTTGGAACTGGGTGGGAAAAGAGACTTGCGGGGGGAGGGGGCTCTCTTGATTTGGCCTTCAGACTGTCACTTAATCTCTCTGGTCTCAATTTGGCACTTCACTAGTGCCTAGTGTCCCTAAATTTGGAACATTTCAGATTCAGTTTCTCCAGGGAATATATATCTCCTGGACAGACTTGGGGGTGGAAACCTGGGGTTTTAACTACTACTTCTGCAAATTTTCAAGTAGTTCCACCATTTCTTGTTCTCTACCACCTTTCTCCACTTCCATGCACGTATTTCTCTGTACCTGGTACCACCAATTCCTGGTACCACCAATTCTGAGAGGCAAATTGACTTGTTACTTGTTTGTATTTTCCACTGCAAGCACTTAGATTTCAAGTTCCTTTATTTTGCTAAATTTATTATTCCAATTTTTGCCTATTGTCTTTATATATCCCCTAGTTTAATTGAAGGTGGGATATGAATTATTTTTTGTGTTCCTTTGTTGCTCTGGGATCATTTCTGAGAGAAGGAAGTAAAAAGTATCTTTATTTTCATGATAAAAGTTGAATTATTGTATTCCTGTAAAATGAAAATTAATAAAGAAAAATGTAAAAAGTAAATCTGAATACTATGGACAACTGAACAACAAATTGGATTATCTAGATGAAATGGACAAATTCTTAGAAACAAAACCTACTAAGACTACATCACAAAGAAATAGATAACCTGAATAGACCTATAACTAGTAAGAAGACTAAACAGTAATCAAAAAATCTCCCCACAAAGAAAATCACTGAATATGATGGCTTCACTGGTGAATTCTACCAAACATTTGAAGAAGAACAAATACCAATCTTTCTCAAACTTTTCCAAAAACTTGGAGAGGAGGGAACACTCCCTAACTCATTCTATAAGACCAGCATTATCCTGACATAAAAGCAGGACAAAGACACTACAAAAAAACAAACCAAACAAACCCAAAAAAACTATAGACCAATTTCCCTTATGAACACTGATGCAAATATCCTTAATAAAATACTGGCAACTGAATTCAGTGGCATACTAAAAGGATTATACATCATGACCAAGTGAGGTTTATTCCTGAAATGCAAGGATGGTACAACATAGAAAAAAATGATCAATGTAGTTCACAACATTAACAGAATGAAGGAACAAACTTCACATGATCATCTCAGTTGATGCAGAAAAAGTAGATGACAAAATTCAAACTTTTTCAAGATAAAAATATTCAACAAACTAGGAATAGAAGGAAACCTCCTTAACATCATAAAAGCCACATGTGAGGGGCTTCCCTGGTGGCGCAGTAGTTAAGAATCCCCCTGCCAACTCAGGGGACATGGGTTCGAGCCCTGGTCCGGGAAGATCCCACAGGCCGCGGAGCAACTAAGCCTGTATGCCACAACTAGTGAGCCTGTGCCCTAGAGCCTGCAAGCCACAGCTACTGAAACCAGCTCTCCACAACTACTGAAGCCCACGCGCCTAGAGCCCGTGCTCCGCAACGAGAAACCACCACAATGAGAAGCCTGTGCACTTCAACGAAGAGTAGCCCCCACTCACCACAACTAGAGAAAGCCCACGCACAGCAATGAAGACCCAAATGCAGCCAAAAAAAAAAAAAAAAAGCCACATGTGAAAAACTCACAGCAAACATCACACTCAATGGTGAAAGGCTGAAAAGTTTTCCTCTAAGACCAGGAAAAAGGCAAGGATGTTCACTTTCACCACTTCAATTCAACATAGTACTAGAAGTTTTAGCTGGAGCAATTAGGTAAGAATGAGAAATAAAAGACATTTAAATTGGAAAGGAAAAAGTAAAATTAACTCTATTCACAGATGACTTATTACAAAGCCCTAAAGATTACACACACACACACACACACACACACACACAAAACCTGTTAGAATTAATAAATGAATTCAGCAAAGTGGCAGTATACTAACTTAGCATGCAAAAATCAGTTGCATTTCTATACACTAATAATGAACAAACTGAAAAGGAAATTATGAAAACAATTCCATTTACAATAGCATCAAAAAGAATAAAATAGGAGTTAACCAAGGAGGTGAAAGACTTGCACAATGGAAACGAAAAAACACTGCTGAAAGAAATTAAAGAAGATATAAATAAATGGAAACACATCCCATGTTCATGGATTGGAAGACTTAATATTGTTAACATGTCAATGTTACCCAACATGATCAACAGATTCAACACCGTTCCTATCAAAATCCTGGCATTTTTTGCAGAAATAGAAAAACCTACCCAAAATTAATGTGGAATCTCAAGGGATCCTGGATAGCCAAAAAAATCTTGAAAAAAAACAAAGCTGGAAGACTCACACTTAATGATTTCAAAACTTACTACAAACCTACAGTAATCAAAAAACTGTGTGGTACTGGCATGAAGACAGACATACAGACCAATGGAACAGAATACAGAGTCCAGAAATAAATCATTGCTTATGAAATACTTTTTCACAAGGGTGCCAAGACTATTCAATGGGGCAAGGACAGTCTTTACAACAAATGGTATTGGGAAAACTGGATATCTACATACAAAAGAATTAAGCCACACCCTTACCTAACACCATATACAAAAATTAAATCTAAGACTTAAGTGGACTAAATAAGATTAATTTTTTCTCACTGTCCAGTGGATGAGAAATTCTGAGGAAGCTCAGATTTGTTATAGGCAAAGTTTTAGAAGTACGTTATAATTGTACATCTAAGTTGTAATTTATCACTATTAGAATTTTTATTTTTATTTACTTGTTTATGTTCTCTCCGCTTTATAAAAGAGGACACTTTGCCTGTTCTCCACTGTATTCCCTGCTCCAGAAGAGCACTTGATAGGGGACATTAAAGACATATTTGATTAATGAATGGTTATCCCCTTAAAGAGTTTCTTAGGGCAGCTTAATAAGCCTGTTCAGTTTCCAGCTCTCATATAAGGATAAGCTTTTTCACCCTTTCTAGCAGCAGGGGAAGAAGAAAACAGCACATAGAAAAAGCACAGAGGCCGGCAGCAAGCAAACTGAGCCGCAGCTCCTAAGCTCAGCATCTCGGGAGACCGGGAGGCCGCAGTAGGGTCGCTCCACCCCGGGAACCGCAAAGCTCCGGGGATCGCGATGGGACAGGCCTCGCGGGGCTGCACTTCTGTCCCTTATTCGCTAAATTCGGGGGGCGTGGTGCTCAGCGCTGACCAATCACTGGCGGCGTACGCCGGCACGTGCCGAGGCTGGCCTCAGAATCGGGGAGGTTTCAGGCGGGTTGGGTTTGCAAAGGCCTGGGCTGAGCTATATCCCGAAGCGTGGCAGTTGGAGGGGGAAGCCTCGGCCCCGGACCGGCGCAGGCCGCTCTCTCACGCTCCTTCCTGCCTCTGTGCCTGCTGCCATGTGGGCCGCCCTGAGATTAGCTTTGCGGCGGTGCGCCCGCGCCGCTGCCCCCGCGCCGCGCGCCTATCATGGGGACTCCGTGGCGACGCTGGGCACCCAACCGGACTCGAGCTCTGCCATCTACCAGGTAGGGCGGGTGAGCGGCCCGGGCCTGGAGTACCCAGCCCGAGTCAGTGATTCCTCTTCACCGACGGCACAAGGCGTTGGCCAGACTGGGAAGCAGGTACAGGGTAGGCACACTTCAACAGTCGCTGCTGTTTTCTCTGGATCCCCAGTCATGAGTCTGGGACGCACCAGGGGGTCGTGAAGTTTGAAAAAGAAAACAATTCCAAATCAGGTACATTTTAGTTCACTTTTAGCACTGGCACTGTACTTTGTATCTTTTAGATCATTGGTTCGCAAAACCAGTGGCTCTCTGGTTTAGCAGTCACCTGGGAGCTTGTTGAATATACGGCTGCCTTAGCCTCACCCTGGAACTTTTCTGTCTCTGGGGAGGGGTCCTGGTGTTTGCATTGTTAATGAAGTTGTTGAGAGGGGAGGGCTTTGGGAACCACTGGCCTAGCACAGCTGACCCTGGGTTGTGCTTAGCAGACTTGAAATGGTTGGTTATGTTAATAGAAAATATTTATCTTTAAATGACTTTTCTTGGAACTGGGAGGTATCACAACGTTAAAGAAACAACTCCTGGTTTGTGAAATATCAGAGCTGGGAATTTTCAGTCTGTCCCATGGTTTCTAAGCCTGTACAGATAACATTTAAATTGTGCAAATAACTTTCAGAGAAGACTTTTTCTGGCTGCGCTGCTGCGGCAGGTGGGATCTTAGTTCCCCGACCCGGGATCGAACCCGCACCCCCTGCATTGGAAGCTCAGAGTCTTAACCACTGGAACGCCAGGAAGGTCCCTCAGAGAACACATTTTAAATAATTCCTGCCTTTGGGAAAACAAGGAGGTTGAAAGGAAATCAGCAGGCTGAGGCAGAAACAGTATCCAATGGGAGACTTCCAAAAGTCTTTAGATGTCCTGGGATCAGGAGAGGATGTTTAATTCAGAAACATTAAGTGGTTACTGTGGTCTAGCCACTATTTTAGATATTTGGAATAGATGTGTAGGAATGGAATCATAATTTTGTGGGGGAGACGACAAGAAAGCAATGCATTGTGATGAGTGATGTCTAAAGCTTAAAAAAGGTGGTTGCAGATAGGAGGCAGTGAGTGAGTTGGATCTTGAGTTGGGTAAGAACTGGCCAGGTTCAGCATGGAGAATGGGAGGCAAGATTATACAAACTAAAGGAGTTATGAGAACATAAGTACCAAGTTATGAAAGTGGTTAGTGGGAGTGGGAACTTGGAAGTCCCGGCCAGGGTGTGGAATTCATGGGGTAGATGGGATTCCTTATGCAGCCAGGTAGAGGAGGGAAGCCCTGTGTAGAAGCCACATTTAGATTTCACTTTGCAGTCTGTATGCTAAGATATTTAAATAGAGAAGTGGCATGATCCTATGGACATGGTAGAATAATCAGTGTGGCTGCAGTGTGGAGACTGGGTTTCCCACCATTTTGAATATGGCTTCTTGGCTGGGTGTTCTCTTGGTTGCTGTAGACCTCTGAGTGTTTTCCAGAGCTCCTGTAAGGTTACTTTAGCCAGTTTTGGGTTGTTTTGTGATGTCTCTGTGGGGAAATAAGGGCCTGGAGCTTCCTGCTCTGCCATCTTTTTGAAGTCAGGTCTCGGCTGATGTATTTGATGGTGGCTGCTAGCTAGGGGTTAGGGAGTGTGAGCCTGAGATTATAACTTCTTTCTCTATGTAAAATGTTTTATGTACTGTTTCATTCTGTGCGCCAGTAATTAGAATAAGAAAGTAGCTGTGCTATGGTGGAAAAAGCACTGGCTTAGTATTTCATGTATGTTTAAAAGCTAACAAGCAACATATTTCCATAGGGGGAAAAAGACCTGGTGGAAATGTGCTAAAGTGTCAACAGTGGCCCTTTCAGTGGGCAGAAGAGACATTGTAGCATGTTGCTTTAAGAGCGAGTTTCTGGAGTTGGTGGATTTTGGTTTAAACCCTAATTCTACTACTTGTTAGCTGAGTGACCTTGGACTAATTACTATATTAGCCAGATTTTGCTTCAGTAATGCTGAGTAGCAACCAATCCCAAGATCTCAGTGTTCAAAAGAACAAGTATTTATTTTTTGTGCTTGGATCTATGGGTTGGTTGTGGCAGTTCTGCTCTAGGACTGTAGTAGATTCAGGTCTGCTCTACTTGTTTCTTATTCCAGGACCCAGAATGAAGGGGCAGTGGCTGCCGTGGGTTGCTCCTCTCATAATGGAAGGCTGGGGCACAAAGAGGAGAGCATGGAAACACTTTGTCCTTCTTAAAGCCTCTTCTTGCAATTGGTACACTGTCACTTTTGCCCACATTCCACTCATCAAAGCAAGTAATATGGACAGATTCAGAGACTGTGGGGTAGGGAGGTATAATCTCACAGTGAACCTTGGCTAGGATGGGAGGGAAGGAAGAATTTAAAATAAGTAGTACAGTTTACCTTATGGTCTAAGATGGCTGCTTAAGCTCCAGCTATTGTGTCTGAGTTCCACGTGCAAAGGAGGAGAAAGGGTGAATAGGTAAAAGGACACCCTCACCTTCTTGTCCTTTTTTTTAAGGAGCCTTTCTAGAAGTCATACCTAACAACTTCTGCTTATATCTCATTGGTTAGAGTTTAGTCACATGGCCACACTTGTCTGAAAAAGGAGGCTGGGATTATTTTATTTTTGTATTTTTTGCCCGTGCCATATGGCTTATGGGATCCTAGTTCCTCAACCAGGGATTGAACCCATGCCATTGGCAGTGAAAGCCCGGAATCCTAACCACTGGGCCACCTGGGAATTCCCCCCTGTTCCTTTTGAAACATAAAATAGGATCCATGTTCCCCCTGGGCTTTGTTTTTAATTACTTACTGTAAGTAAGTAATTACTGTAATTTGTCAGTAAGTGTAAAACAAGTATTTCTGCATTGGTTGGAATCTCCTCACGATAGTGGTTGAGGGAAGAGAAAAAATAAGATGGCATTCTAACCCTCAAAGGGCTTATATTCACTGACAAAAGAAAACAAATACTAGAGATCAATTGAGTTCTGTAGATGTGTAAGGAAGGAAGTTGTTAAAATGAGTGGGAGTAGCCAGAAATTGTGTTGGAGATGAGATGGAACATCAGTTAGGCTTTAAAAGGGGGGTGAGATTTGGATAGATGGACCAGAGAGGGGGGTGGTAGTGCAGAAGAGCTTGAGCAAAGACAGAGAGGCACGAATTAATTTTTTTTACACGTTGGAATTGGCCCAGCACGGAGGCCACACGGGTGGCAAAGTGGCCTAGTGTGGAGGCCACATGGGGTTGGCATGTAATGCTGTTCTCCTTAACCCTTATTATGGTAAAAAAAAAATCATTGTTTTCCTATAATACTCTCCCTGTTTTTCTTTGCTTCTGTTTTAGGAAAACTACGAGCAGATGAAAGCACTAGTAAATCAGCTCCATGAACGAGCACAGAACATCAGACTGGGTAAGCACTCATTTATTCTTCAGTTTATGCTTTTAATTAAGATGTCCCTTATAATTATTCATTTTAGGAAAAACTAGTAGCATCAGGCTTTTGACTCTTCAAGACTGTGCATTTGCTGTTGGTGGGAATGTAAATTGAGGCAGCCACTATGGAACACAGTATGGAGGTCCTTAAAAAACTAAAAAGAGAGCTACCATATGATCCAGCAATTCCACTCCTAGGCATATATCTGGAAAAGAGGAAAACTCTAATTCAAAAAGATACAGTGTACCCCAGTGTTCATAGCAGCACTATTAACAAGAGCCAAGACATGGAAACAACCCAGATGCCCATCAAGAGGCGATTGGTTTAAGATGTGGTATATATATCCACATAAATATATGGGTGTATACTCAGCCATAAAAAAGAAGGGAATATTGCCGTTTGTAGCAACATGGATGGACCTAGAGAATATCATACTAAGTGAAGTAAGTCAGGAAGAGAAAGACAAATATTATATGATATCACTTATACATGGAATCTAAAAAATAATGCAAATGAATCTATATACAAAACAGAAACAGACACACATAGGAAACAAACTTGTGGTTACCAAAGGGGAAAGGGAAGGGGGGAGAGATAAATTAGGAGTATGTGATTAACAGATACAAATTACTATATGTAAAATAGATAAGCAACAAGGATTTACTGCATAACACAGGGAACAATATTCACTATCTTGTGATAACTGATAATGGAAAATAATCTGGAAAAAAACCCAAAATGGAATCACTTTGCTGTACACCTGAAACTAACACAATAATGTAAATCAACTATACTTTAATTAAAAAAAAAACTGCATTTGTTGGCATGCAGACATCTTATTTTTTCCTATTACTTGGCCAGTTTTTCTGCTCTTATAGCACTGTCATTATTTGGGGGAAAGTAGAAATTCAGGTTCATCAATTTCTTTTGTGGCTGCGCTGTGTGGCTTGTGGGATCTCAGTTCCTCTACCAGGGATTGAACCTGGGCCATGGCAGTAAAAGCACCTAATCCTAACCACTAGACCACCAGAGAACTCCCTCATCAATTTTTTTTTTTTTTTTTTTTGCGGTACGCGGGCCTCTCACTGTTTTGGCCTCTCCCGTTGCAGAGCACAGGCTCCGGACGTGCAGGCTCAGCGGCCATGGCTCACGGGCCCAGCTGCTCCGCGGCATGTAGGATCTTCCCGGACTGGGGCACGAACCTATGTCCCCTGCATCAGCAGGCGGACTCTCAACCACTGCGCCACCAGGGAAGCCCTCCCTCATCAATTTTTAAAACTATTTCTTCTTAAGGTTTTTATTTCAGCCACAGCATCACACTGAAAATTTTGTTTCACTAGAAGCAACTAAAACATTTTCTGTCCATTAGTCATATTCACATACTACATTTTGCGTAATTGTGCATTTTCTGCTGTGTCATATAATTTGGAAATAATTTCTATCTGGGTTTATTGCTAATTAAATAAATGAGATATCCTAAAAACTTTGTAAATTGTCATTATTTTTTTTTTTTTATTTTTTTTTTTGCTGTATGCAGACCTCTCACTGTTGTGGCCTCTCCCGTTGCGGAGCACAGGCTCCGGACGCGCAGGCTCAGCGGCCATGGCTCACGGGCCCAGCTGCTCTGCGGCACGTGGGATCCTCCCGGACCGGGGCATGAACCCGTGTCCCCTGCATCGGCAGGCGGACTCTCAACCACTGCGCCACCTGGGAAGCCCTTTTATTTTTATTTATTTTTATTTTTTTATTTTTTTGCGGTACGCGGGCCTCTCACTGTTGTGGCCTCTCCTGTTGCGGAGCACAGGCTCTGGACGCGCAGGCTCAGCGGCCATGGCTCACAGGCCCAGCCGCTCCACGGCATGTGGGATCTTCCCGGACTGGGGCACGAACCCGCGTCCCCTGCATCGGCAGGCGGACTCTCAACCACTGCGCCACCAGGGAAGCCCAGCCCTTTTATTTTTAAATTGTGGACATAATAGACATTTTTTTGCTTAGAAGAAATTGCATCATAGGGAGGAATATAAAATATTAATGTATAAACAAGTACCACATCACATTCTATTGTGCCCTTATTGGTATATATGACAATTTAGAAGGCTATGTGACGTGAAACTATTGGCCATGTCCAAAGTAAGAGTCTTAATGTATTACAAGTACCTAACTGAGAAGGAACTATATGAATTTTACAGCCTTCATTTAAAAAGAATTCTCCCCAATGTCCTCATAAAGAATCTATTTTATCTGTAAACCTGTGGTTTAAGGGTATTGTTTCATTCCTGGGTATGATCTTATCACACTCAGAGGACAGACTTTCAGTAGAAGTCATTAGTGAAATAATTTAGCAAAACCTTGATAGATTTCTCTTTAGTTTAAATAAAAATTTTTTTATATTTTTCTCCTCTGAGGATTTTAAGGATGGAGGCAAGGTAATTAATTAATGGCAGATGAACAGAAAGACCATCCAAAGTTGTATATTCACTTGTGTAGGTGTTAGGGAAGAAATAAGCTCAGTAATTTGGTCCTTTGTGGAATTTAAAGGGTGGAAGTCTGGACTGGTTACTCTAATAATGAAGCAACTTTGGTCCAGTTATTTAATCCCTCTTGTAAAATTTCAGTACCTCATTCATAACTTGAGACTTAGGAGTGGGACTGTGAATTATAGGCATTATTCATTCCAAGCACACATTGCTGTCTTCTTTTGACTTAATAGATTAATCAAAATTAATTGAAAAGACCAGAAATTAAATCCATTTGGAATATCTTGGTCTCTGTCTTTTGTACTATAGTAGTTTAGGGTCAAAATGAATTAAATCCTGTAAAAGTTACCATGACATGAACAAACAGATATGTAACTCAGTGTGGGACCAGTTGAAGCAAAGACCTCATTCAGATGGCAGTAATTGCTCCCATTCTATCTATGACAGTGCAGGGGAGAATTAAAAAAAAAAAAAAGTGAAGAGCGTAAACTTCATATAGCTCCTTCTAAGTTAGGTATTTGTAATATATGAAGAATACTGTTTTGATGATGGCTGTATTCAGTTCCTTTGGATTTAAGTCACAGAAATCCAAATCAAACTTGTTTAATCCAGAAACCAACAACCAAACCGTGGAAAGGAAGTGCTGAATGAACCGGGGGGCTCCAGCCCCAACAGGACTCACTGTCTCTGCCCATCTTCTCTCATTTCAGGATGTGTATATATGTGTGGACTGCATTCTCTCTGGCTTCTCTGTGAGGTGGGGAACTATGTTGCTGGCAGGTCAGGGATTACATTCTTACAGTTTACAATCTGAAGGAAAGATCTAGTTATCCTTTCATCTCCGATTTGGAAAACTTTGATGGGTTCACTTGGGTCCCATGTTCATTCTTTGGCCCAGCCACTGTATCCAGGGGGATATAGTACTTAATGGTGCCAGCCTGGACCCATGTCCACCAGGGCTCAAGTGTACTGTGGCTGGCAGCTCCTGGAACTTCATGGTGGTGGCAGTACTGTTTTCAGGAAAAGGGGAAAGGAAAGCACGCAGTCAAAAAGCAAAGATGTCAATTACACTGTCCCCAGACCACCCTAATTTCTCTCTAGGGAGAGAGGGGTGTAATAGGAGGATGACTTGTGAAAACAGGGGTAGTGGATATCTGCCATCCTTTTTGACCAGGTAGCTCTCGAATCCCTGTTCTAAGTGTGAGGAAATGGTGTTTAAAAATGACATGAGTTTTTGTCTACTGGGTATGATTCGAGAGGCAAAATATCCTGCTGGTAGGCTTTTCAGAATGATGACTAGACGCCATCTTGGAATAAGGTCTTGTCTCCTGAAAAAGAACCAAAACCCTTTTTGAAATGAAAGTATGTTTTGTTAGGGAGCAGAATTGATGAATTGATCATTCCCTTTGGATATTAAGACTAGAGGGTTTGAATAAGAGGTGGTAGAGTCCTCCAGCACTGAGCATCTGCTGGGGATGGCAGGTTCTGATCATCTGACGGTCTGGTCTCTAAAGGGGAAGAGGACTGAGCAGGGCTTCTTGGGAGGGAAGCCAGGAAAGGACAAAGCCTTCTTCACAGTGTTGCCTGGAACTCGTACTGTTATGCCAGGAAAATGGATATTACACAGATATATATAATTTAAAAGTAATATATGCTTATGTTATATAATATATATTATACTTATAGAAATTTTGGAAAATAGAGAAAAGTATAAAGAAGAAAAGAAAAAAAATCACCAATCAGTAATACCTCTAAACACACATTAAAAAAATTATATTATTCAAATATTGTTGATTTACAATGTTGTGTTAATTTCTGCTGTATAGCAGTGATTCAGTTATGCGTATATATATATATGTATATATATACACACATTCTTTTTCATATTCTTTTCCATTATGGTTTATCACAGGATATTAAATATAGTTCCCTGTGCTATACAATAGGACCTTATTGTTTATCCATCCTATATGTAATAGTTTGTATCTGCTAATCCCAAACTCCCAACCCATTCCTCTCCAACCCCCTCCTCCCTCAGCAACCACAAGTCTATTCTCTGTGTCTGTGAGTCTGTTTCTGTTCGTAGATACGTTAGTTTTTATCATATTTTAGATTAATATGTGGTATTTGTCTTTCTGATTTACTTCACTTAGTATGATTATCTCTAGGTCACCCATGTTGCTGCAAATGGCATTATTTCATTCTTTTTTATGGCTGAGTAGTATTCCATTGTGTGTGTGTGTGTGTGTGTATACACACATATATATATGTGTGTGTGTGTATATATATATATATATATATATATGTATATATATGTATATATATATACACACACACCATACCTTCTTTATCGATTCATCTGTCAGTGGCCATTTAGGTTGTTTCCATGTCTTGGCCATGAATAGTACTGCTGTGAACATAGGGATGCATGTATCTTTTTGAATTATAGTTTTGTCTGGATATATGCCCAGGGGTGGGATTGCTGGATCATATGGCAACTCTATTTTTAGTTTTTTGAGGAACCTCTGTACTGTTTTCCATAGTGGCTGCACCAGTTTACATTCCCACCAACGGTGTAGGAGGTTTCCCTTTTCTCCACACCCTCTCCGCCATTTGTTATTTGTAGACTTTTTAATGATGGCCATTCTGACTGATGTGAGGTGGCACTTCATTGTAGTTTTGATTTGCATTTCTCTAGTATATAATTAACGATGTTGAGCGTCTTTTCATGTGCCTGTTGGCCACCTGTATAGACATCCTGACTTATTTATTTATTTATTTATAAAATAAATTTATTTATTTTATGTATTTATTTTTGTTTGCATTGGGTCTTCTTTGCTGCATGTGGGCTTTCTCTAGTTGCGGCGAGCACGGGCTACTCTTTGTTGCAGTGCGTGGGCTTCTCATTGTGGTGGCTTCTCTTGTTGTGGAGCACAGGCTCTAGGCGCGTGGGCTTAGTAGTTGTGGCGCATGGGCTTAGTTGCTCCGCGGCATGTGGGATCTTCCCGGACCAGGGCTCGAACCCACATCCCCTGCACTGGCAGGCAGATTCTTAACCACTGTGCCACCAGGGAAGCCCCATCCTGACTTTAAAATTCATAAGATTTCCTAAGTAATTTTCAGATAAGAAGGAAGGACAGTGTTTCAGGTTGCTTTGAAAGTTAATCCTTGAAGTTTTCATTTGATAGAACTTGTGATAAATAAAAAGGTTGACAATAATGAGTGGACTGCTGTCCTCCTTTTTGTCTTTTCCTTTCTTTCTGCCTCACTGCTGCCTTTGTTTCAGATTTCTTCTCAGGGCACCGTCTTTGCTATCCCCTTTGGTTCCTGTTGGAGCATGTAGGATTGCTAGGAGTGGTTTAGTCATTTCTGTAGGTGGAACAAGGATTAACCCAGCTGTGTTATTCGTGGTAGCCTGAACTAAGTACTTTGATTAACACAAGTTAATTGAAGGGCTCTAAGTGTTTTGATAGATTCAGAAGTGCTTAGTTTTTCTAAGACTGGGTAATAACTTTATTGATATAGAAAAACAAATAGTTTTTGGTGGTTGAAAGGGGGTCTTTTAATGACCTTAAGATAAGGCTTGTGTAGTTTTTAAAAAAATTTATTTTACTGAAGTATAGTTGATTTACATGTCATGTTAATTTCTGCTGTACAGCAAAGTGATTCAGTTATACATATATATACATTTTTCATATTCTCTTCAATTACAATTTATTACAGGATATTAAATATAGTTCCCAGTGCTATACAGTAGGACCTTGTTGTTTAAGGCTTGTGTAATTTTTGAAAACATGAAAATTCAAGTTAAACTGCATGCAGGTAGTTCCAGCAATGCATATAGCACCATTGAAGTGACCACAGTTAGACATTTGAGCTGTGCACCCAGAGGCCGACAGCTGTGTCGCGACTGCCCCCTGGTGACAGAGATGAAAAGATGCTATAAACTGTAAAATGCTTCCTGATTTTAGGGATGTTAAAATGTGAACAAAATGTGTGTTTTAGAATCAGTGCAATATAGTAAATGAGATAGAAGGAAAACATTAGACTTTTCTGGCTCTGAGTCTGTGGGAGTGGAGATAGTTAAAGCAAAATCTTTTAAGAGTAATCCTTGGAAAACTAAGGTGCTGTGACGTTCTGTCTTTTTGTGGTGGTCCACATATCCTAGGCCAGTTTAAATGCCAGAGGAGCTGAATTCTGTGACCTGAGAATCTGTATCAGGATAGCACTCTTTCTGTTTTTTCCTAATAAAAACAGAATTCACTAGGTGCTCGGAATAGCAAAGTGAAGCTCTAGGCAGAATTAAGAATAATGTTGCTCTAAGTACTAAAAAAAAAAACCAAAACACAGATATGTTTTCTTATCTCTTTTTCATCCCACCCTACCCTGCCATGCTTTTTCCTGCTAGCCCCTTAGTGGACGCTTATGTCGCCAAACTCTCCAAAGACCTTTACCCAAGCCTGGTCTTCTTTGCAGTGTCTTAGGTTTATTTTTCTTTAATACTTACTTTTAAACAGCTTTATTAAGGTATAATTGATATACAATAAGCCGCATTATTTAAAGCTTACAGTTTGATGAGTTTTGACATATGTATACACCCGTGAAACCGTCACCACAATCAAGACAATGAATGTGTCACTCTCAGAAGTTTCCTCTGCCCTTTGTCACTCTCTCGTCCCCCCTCTCTCCTATAACTATACACACTTCAGTAGTGTTCTTGGTGGCTGAGTTCTTGGTGGCTGGGAGAAAAGATGTTTGATTTAATTCATACTATCTTGTTAGGCTTTCCCTCCCAGAATTATTTTCATTTTAAAAGATTAGATGTATGTTATGATTTTCTTGGTTACCTTAAGGCAGATTTAGTCTTAAAAATATACCCTCTACCTTTTCAGGAAAAAAAAAAAAATCCCCTTAGACATAGGAAAGTCCTGATTTGAAAGTAAGGTTGCGCTACTTGGAGGCTTGTTTGAAATCTGTATGAACTTATTTTCTCACCTAAAAAACAAATGGCTTTCTTCAACAGCTGAACATTTCAGTAGACAAGGAGTATATTAAGATGGAATTCTTGGGCAACAGTGAAGGTAAACATATTAAGGTACAATTTGATCGTCTGTTCTGATTATTTACCTTGGTTTGCTGAGAGTGGATTGTGGATATTCCCCAGGTACCGAACCCAGCTGTCCTCAGGCTGGGTGAGGTTTGGTGTACCCCTCACCTCAAGCAGCCTCACTGGGTTGGTTACCCCAGCGGACTCTTCAATTATTGTAATTTCCTTTAGTCTGGAGCAATGTCAGGAAACATGGAAGATCATCTCTGATTCAGGATACTAACAAAAGGGGACTTTTAAATTGCTATATAAGGTGTTCAACTCTCTCCTATTTGTGGGCCTAAAAATAGCACCTTTAGCTAAGTTTTGTTGTGCTTATTATGGAAATCATTTCTAAAATAATGCTTTTTACCTGGTACAAATGAAGTTAGGAACTTTTCAAATTTCACATAGCATATAGGACAGTGCTAGTATTTATAGTAGGTGTAATAAGTGTGGTGGCGATGAGACAATATTTGCAATGTATGAGATGCAGAGAAAAGTACTGCGTTATTTCCTTAAGTAATTACTACTGAATTTAGAAAATGTATAATATACTGTGGGCTCAGGGATAGATTGATTTTTAAAAATGCCAGTTTCAATGATCTGAAAAATTAGCTGTTTTTCATAGAATATGTTAAATTTTTTAAAAAGTACCATATTTTGGATTGTTATATGTTTTTCTGATATTAAGTTAAATGGAGACCTTATAATGAATTCATCTAATCTAATCATATTTTTTATCGCAGGAGGTGGTGAGAAAGCCCGAGCACGTCACATATCAAGAGGAAAACTGTTACCAAGAGAAAGAGTTGACAATCTTATAGACCCAGGGTTGGTACATACCCAAGTGCTGGCTCAGGGTATTCTCTATTCCATGGTGCTTTCTTAGATAGTTTTCTTTGTTTTTGTTTTGTTTTGTTTTGTTTTTTGGCCGTGCCACGTGGCTCGTAGGATCTTAGTTCCCTGACCAGGGATTGAACCCAGGCCCTCGGCAGTTACAGTGCAGAGTCCTAACCACTGGACCACCAGGGAATTCCCATCTTAGATAGTTTTATAAATAAATGATTTTAAATTCTGGTTTTTATCGTAAGATTCAACAACAGATGTTTATTGCGAGGCTACTATGTGTCAGGTGCTATTCTAGGTGCTAGTGATACATCACTGAACAAAATAGACAAAGTTCCTTGCCCTACTGGAATTTACATTGTAGCAGGAGGAGATAGAAAATAAACGATAAGTGTCATAAATTATATAGTATGTTAGAAGGTGATAAATGTCATGGGAAAAAGAAAAGGTAGACCAGAGTACGGGAGAGAAAGATGAAGGTCAAGTTGTAGTTTCAAATGAGGTGGTTAGAATAGGCCTCATTGAGGTGGTGACATTTGAGCAAAGATTGGAAGGAGTGAAGAGAGATGGGCTCTAAATATCTGGGGAGAGAGCGTTGCAGGCGGAGGGGAGTGGCCAGTGCGAAGGTTCTGCAGTGGGGGCAGGTCACAGATGCTGATATGGAAGGGGCTGGAAGGTGGTGGGGTGGCGGGAATAAACGGGGGAGTAGCAGGAGATGGGTGATTTCGGTAAGGGTTTTGTAGGCCAGTGTAAGAGTTTGGGCTTTTACTCTGACAGAAATGGGGAGATTTTGTAGGACTTATCTGACTTAGGTTTTAAAAAGTTATTTTGGCTGTTGTGTTGTGAGTAGACTGTGGGCCTTGAGGGTGGAAGCACCAAGACCAGTTAGAGAGAGGGACTTCCCTGGTGGTACAGTGGCTAAGACTCTGGGCTGCCAGTGCAGGGGCCCGGTCAGGGAACTTAGATCCCACATGCCACAACTAAGACCCAGCGCAGCCAAATAAATAAATAAATAAACAAACAAATAAATAAATCATAAAAAAAAAAAAAAGACCAGTTAGAGAGAGAAATGAAGGCTCAGAAGTATTGTTTCGGGGGACATGCACACAGACGCCCAACCTGGAGAAAAACACCGCTAACACCTAGTGTGTATCCTTCTACACTGTTTTTATGCAAACGTGAATCACTTTTTTTTCTTTTAAAGAAAAATGGAATCATACTAAATGTGGTGTTTTATAACTCCCCGCCTGCCCCTGTCCCCCCAGTGTATCCTGAACATTTAAGTGAGAAAAATACAGTGGTTAAGAGCCTGGTCCCTTATTACAGAGCTTATTAAAACCCAGCTCTGCCACTTACTAGTAGTTGTGTGACCTTAGACAACTGACCTAATCTCTGTGTTTCAGTTTCCTCATCAGTCAGTGGGGATCATAATAGGATCCATATCAGGAGGTAGTTCTGAGGAATGAATGAGTTAGTGTTTCTGAAGCTCCTAGGAGAGAGGCTGGCATGTGGTAGGTGCTACGTAAGTGTTAGGTGCTATTCTCTTTCTATATTAATAAACACATGTGTACAACATCTTTAAAAATAAGAACCTAGTGTTCCTTTGTATGGCTGTACTGTATAAATCCCCAGGGTGGTCACACTAGATTTTTTTTTTCTTTTAAATTTGTTTTATTTATTTTTGGCTGCATTGGGTCTTCATGCTGCACGTGGGTTTTCTCTAGTTGAGGCAAGCGGGGGCTACTCTTCGTTGCGGTGCACGGGCTTCTCACTGCGGTGGCTTCTCTTGTTGCGGAGCACAGGCTCTAGGCATGCAGGCTTCAGTAGTTGTGGCGCACCAGCTTCAGTAGTTGTGGCTTGTGGGCTCTAGAGCGCAGGCTCAGTAGTTGTGGCACACAGGCTTAGTGGCTCCGCGGCATGTGGCATCTTCCTGGACCAGGGCTTGAACCCGTGTCCCCTGCATTGGCAGGTGGATTCTTAGCCACTGCGCCACCAGGGAAGTCCCCTAGATTCTGTTTTTGACATTCTTTTTGTAGATTTTATGTCCAACACGCATATTTGAAACATGGACCCATTAAAGAAGAAAATTTCCTTTTCCACGTGTTAACTGTTTAAATATGATTTTTTTGAAAAACGACATTAATTCAAGCAACATCTTTTCTTCCGTTCAGGTCTCCATTCCTGGAATTATCCCAGTTTGCCGGTTACCAGTTGTATGGTGATGAGGAGGTCCCCGCCGGTGGCATTATTACAGGCATTGGGAGAGTGTCAGGGTGAGTATTTGGCCCACACTCAGCCATGTGGTTCAGGAAGCAGGCCGAAGAGGCAAGGTGTCTAGCACTCAGTGCTCTGCATATGAGCATGTGAGTTTTATGCTCGTGATATTATTTAGGACTGAGACTTCCTACCTAGACATGTGTTAGATTCATCTGTGGGGTGTGTGCATTTTAGCTCTTGAGATTCCATGGAGGCAAGGGCCAGGGCAAGACTGATTTTATCTTTTCACTAGAGCTGCTCTAGTGTTGGATAGTATGACTGAAAAAGAATTCACTCGTTTAAAAGATCTAAAGTAGTGCTTCATAGTAATTGAAATTGACCTTTCTTACATAATCATATGGTTGAATATGGTCAGCACTCTTTCTCTGGCAGATGATAGGTGTGCAAACTAGTTAAAAGCAAAAAAGAATTTATTGACTCTCTTAACTGATGAGTCTGGGCCTAGCTGGGTCGAGGAGCACAAACAGTGTTACCAGGTCACAGGCTGGGTTTTGGTTTTGTTCCTAGGCAGGCCGAGCTGGCCACAGGCATCCCCGGCTTCTGCGCTCTAAGCTTAGCAGCTGCAGTGGGCTGAGAGCTCTTGAGGGTGAAGGCCTGGGACCAGAGCCCATCATTGAGCCCACGGTGTGGACGCTGAGTAGAAAGGCCTGGTCCTTGTGCTCACGTCTGAAGATGGGCTTTGGGGTCAGTCCCGCTAGAACCTCAGGGATCAAAAATAGAGAAAGGGCAGATTTCTGAAAGAAAAGTTTAGTTTTGTTGCCAAAATAATAGATGCTCGGTAGGCAAAACCAATAGATGTCTAATACAGTATTTTTGTGGACTAATTTTATTTCTCATTCTGTAACATGTCTGTAACCTTTTAATAAGACAAGTAAAAGTGGTTATGTCTCTTGTCCAAGGTCGTATATATAGCAAGTGGCAGAGTCAGAATTTCAGCCTAGCTTTGTCTGACTTCATAGCCTGGGCTCTTTCCTGTACCAGAGCTTCTTAAGCTTTTCTAGTGCAGCACCCCCAGGACGGAGGAGTGACCATACTCTGGAGGTGTGGGGTTATGGCCCAGCATAAAAGCCAAAGCCTAAATTCCTTTTGAAGTCTAGTTTGTTCAGTGTCAAAGTCATTAGAAGTATACATCCCACTCTATAAAATGTTAATTATAATGTGGAAAAAGGCTTTATAGATAACCTAGTGAATAAAATTGATGCTCAAATGAGAGGAGCCACATATCCTAATAAAAGAAGTACAGCACTACCTGAGGCTATGTGCTCGGTTGCTCTTCTCTGCTTCATTTTCAGCAAGGATTCAATCAGTTTCTTTCTAGAATATTCTAGAGAATATAAAGTGAGGTAACAAAAACATCATAAATATAAAGATCAAATTTTGTAAAGACCACACTGTTGTTCTCTCCAGTTTCAAGTGAGCCTCTGATCTTTGGGTTTCCTGGCAATACTAAGCAGGTTCCCTTACTGGCCCTCTTCATTCACTTCCCTGCTTCTTGCGTGTTACTTGTGGGCCGTGGTACCTGACAGGCTGGTTTTGGTGAGAAAGTGCACCACTAATGACTCATTATAGTATATGCTTTCAGACTACTATTTTAAAGTTTGTACCTATTGTTACTTTAAGCAAGATAAGTGTTGTACTTTAAACTTCTTTTAGTTTTATAGAAAAGCATATGGCAGTGACATGAAGAAAATATGAAAAATAAATACTTTTGATGGATAAGTTTTCCTTTTTGAAAATTACCTTCCTAAAAGGAAATTTTAAAGGTTTACCATGAGGGATTTTCTCACCCCGAGACTTGGATTCCTTGTTGTTGTTGTTGTATTATCTTGTTAGGACCCCTTCCTTCAAAGAACCATTACAAAATGTGGCTTAGGTTGTTAGTTTTCCTCTACTAATATGGGGTGATGACTCTTTAAAAATCAAGTTAGAGTTTGTAAACTTATTAAAAGTGATTCATTTTATATAAATAAATATGTGAACAGTGATTAAAACTTTTATATCATAAGATTGTCTACTAATGGTTGTCACTGGGGATATGTACTAGAAATTGCCAGGCTGTATTGGGAGTGTCTTGTAATGAGATGCAATTGGTCTTTACTTTGAAGAACTCTCTCATGTTCTCTTTCCGATGAAATTTCTGCCTTTCAGAGTAGAATGCATTATTGTTGCCAATGATGCCACTGTCAAAGGAGGTACCTACTACCCGGTGACTGTGAAGAAACACTTACGGGCACAAGAAATTGCGATGCAAAACAGGCTTCCCTGCATTTACTTGGGCAAGTCACGAGAATTGTAAAATAAACTGTTATTAGCTAGAAAAATACGAGATTGTTTAGAAGTCTATATATATATGACATTATCAATGGATATTTTAAAAAAACTGTTGGCTTCTCTTATAATTACAAAAGAGATGCATATTCTTTGCTAAAAACTCTGGGAGAAAAAATAAACAAACATTACCCATAATAACATCACTGAGGAAGAATCCCTGACAGTATTTTGGGGTTTGCCATTTTTTTCTCTACATGAGTGGTGTTTTTTTCTTCTATATATTGGATGGGCCAAAAAGTTCCTTTGGTTTTTGAGTAAAAATAAAAGACATTTTTGATTTTCACCAAGAACTTTATTGAACAATGTAGTCACCATTTTGTTCCACTACCTTCTGCCATTTTTCAGGCAACTTCATAATTCCATCTTCCCAAAACTTTTTATTTTTTGAGCAAAAAACTGTTCCAGGTGCTTTTTAGTGTTCCAGGGAACTGAAATTTTTTCCATTAAGAGAATTTTATAGAAACCTGAATAAATGGAAATCCGAAGGTGCAGTGTCTGATGAATATGGTGGATGAATCAGAACTTCCCAGCCAAGCTGTAACAGTTTTTGCCTGGTCATCAAATAAGCATGGGGTCCTGCATTATCCGGATGGAAGGTTATACCTTTTCTGTTAACTAATTCGGGACGCTTTTCCTAGAGTGCTGCTTTCAGTTGGTCTAATTGGGAGCAGTACTTGTTGGAATTAATCGTTTGGTTTTCCAGAAGGAGCTCATAATAGAGGACTCCCTTCCAATCCCACCATATACACAAAATCACCTTCTTTGGATGAAGACTGGCCTTTGGTGTGGTTGGTGGTGGTTCATTTCCTTGCCCCACGATCTCTTCCGTTCCACATTATTGTACGGTATCCACTTTTCATCGCCCATCACAATTTGTTTTAAAAATGGCATGTTTTCATTACATTTACGTAGAGAATCGCATGTAGAAATACAGTCAAGGTTTTTTTCACTTAACTTACGTGGAACCCAAACGTCAAAGCGATTCACATAACCAAGCTGGTGCAAATGATTTTCAACACTTGATTTGGATATTTTGAGTATGTCAGCTGTCTCCCGTGTGGTATAACACTGATTGTTCTCAATTAATGTCTCGATTTGATTGCTATCCACTTCAACTGGTCTACCCGACCATGGACCGTCGTCCAGCAAGAAATCTCCAGCACGAAACTTTGCAAACCACTTTTGACACATTTGATCAGTCACAGCACCTTCTCCATACACTGCACAAATCTTTTTTTGCATTTCAGTTGCGTATTTACCCCTCTTGAAATAATAAAGCATAATATGCCGAAAATGTTGCCTTTTTTCTTCCATCTTCAGTATTAAAATGGCTACACAAAAATTCACCAATTTTGATAAGTTTTTTTTTTAAATGCACTGCTGATATGACAGCTGTCACAATACAATTGTCACAACAAAATTGTTTCGAATGAAGTTAAAGTCAACTAAGCACTAGTTAGAACCATGTTGTGGAAAAAAACGAACAAACTTTTTGACCAGCCCAATATTTTGTTTTTCTGTTCACCATAATGGGTTCAAACCATGAAAAAATAATAGCTAGTATATATGGGTCTCTTGAGTGCCAGGTGCTAGGTTAAATGCTTGATTACATACATAGTTTGAGCAGACGTAATTTAAAGAAATTTAATATTCAGTGAAAGTAAATTTATATTTGGAATGAAAGTACATTTAAATCTAAGGATATTTTTAAAAGGACATAAAAGTAAGGCAGTTTAAAATTGGTACTTCCTGGATATTGGCTTAACTTGGTTTGTAAAAACGCCAATATATACTGTTCATTTTTATGGATATTTGAACAGCTACTGATGAGATTTTTTTCTCCTATGAAAGTGAATTTACCTCGTTGATTCAGAGTGTGAACTGCATTGCACGTATAGAAAACAGCAAATGAGGCCCCACTGCTTGCAGGTGCTGTGCCCAACACTGTAGGGGATGCAGTGAAGAGTATTGTGTTGTCCCTGTCTTTAATGTATTAAATATCAATAGAAGACTTAGTGGTTGCAGGCAAGAGTGATAGGTATAAGACTAGCTAACTTTTTGTAACGTTCACTCTGTGCACTCACAGTATGTGCTGATATGAGTGCTTCACATACACTATTTCATGTCATCCCAATAACAACCCTATGGGATAGCCACTGTTACCTTCATTTCACTAGTGGGGAGACCGAGGCAGTAGACTGGTTCGGAAACACACCTGTGATCACACAGCTGTGAAGTATTGAAGCTCTGTTTTGAACTCAGCTGACATTCTTATCCACCACTGTAATCTGCAGTAAAAAGAGTACCAGAGGCGATGTGCAATAAAACTATCACATGAATTCTGTAGATGATTTTCAGATTGTTTTACAAGAGAGAAAGATCCAATTTTAGCTGAACTGGTTAAGGAGTTTTGGTGTTTCTGGGGCTAATCCTCAAGGGAGAGAATGTCCTAAACATTTCAAGTGGAATTCTGCACAGGGGTAGGAGAGCCTAATGTGTTTGAAGAAAACAGTACATTTTCGGGGGCTATGTTGAAGGATTGGAGAAAGAGGCTGTACAAGAGTTTAGAAAGATATAGGGCAAATGTTTTGCAAATGTAATTAAGAACTGATGTTTGGGCTTCCCTGGTGGCGCAGTGGTTGAGAGTCCGCCTGCCGATGCAGGGGATGCGGGTTCGTGCCCCGGTCCGGGAGGATCCCACATGCCGCGGAGCGGCTGGGCCTGTGAGCCATGGCCGCTGAGCCTGCGCGTCCGGAGCCTGTGCTCCGCGACGGGAGAGGCCACGGCAGTGAGAGGCCCATGTACCGCAAAAAAAAAAAAGTAAATAAAAACGGACTGAATAGTCATTTCTCCGTATAAGATATATAAAGGGCCAAACAAGCACAGCAAAAGATGCTTAATATCATTAGTCGTTAGGGAAATGCAAATCAAACTGTAATTAGATACCACTTCACATTCACTAGGATGGCTATAATCAAAAGAGGGAAAATAAGTATTGGCAAGGATATGAAGAAATTGGAAGCCTCATATATTGCTGATGGAAATGCAAAATTGTACAGCCACTGTGGAAAACAGTTTGGAGGTTCATCAACATGTTAAACATATAATTACGGGGCTTCCCTGGTAGTGCAGTGGTTGATAGTCCGCCTGCCGTTGCAGGGGACACGGGTTCGTACCCCGGTCCGGGAAGATCCCACATGCCGCGGAGCGGCTGGGCCCATGAGCCATGGCCGCTGAGCCTGAGCGTCCGGAGCCTGTGTTCCGTGACGGGAGAGGCCACAGCAGTGAGAGGCCCGCGTACCGCAAAAAAAAAAGAACTGATGTTATCATTGAGATAAGTATTCCTGTGTGTAGCATGTTTTGTTCATTGAGATGTACTTATTTCTCTTCAGTTGATTCGGGAGGAGCAAACTTACCTCGACAAGCAGAAGTATTTCCAGATCGAGATCACTTTGGCCGCATATTCTATAATCAGGCAGTTATGTCTTCTAAAAGTATTATACAGGTAATTTCTCATTAATGAGACGTATTGCTTTTTGCATCAAATGTCTTTGCTAATCAGGTATTCTGAGATGACTTAAAACAGAATTTGGTTTTTTTTTTTTTTTTTGGCTGTGCCATGCAGCTTGCAGGATCTTAGTTCCCTGACCAGGGATTGAACCCAGGCCCTTGGCAGTGAAAACATGGAGTCCAAACCACTGGACTGCCAGGGAATTTCCAGAACAGAATTTAATACAGAACTTAGTCTTTTTCCACAGAAAGCATCATAAGGGTATCTCCAGTCAGATTCATCTGCTAAATATGGGAATACTGTTATGCTATAATAAAGGTTATTTACCAAAGGAAAAGAGTTTTTAAAAAGAAAGAACACTGAGTAAAATTGCTTTCTTAGGACTATACTCTGGAGGAATTCTAGTATATGTATGAGGAGACATGTACAAGAAAGTTCCTTGTAGCATTGTTTGTTATAGCAAAAGTTAAAGAGCAAAGTAAATGCCCATTCATAGGAGAGTTGTAATAGTTATAGCTGTTAAAACGAATGAACTAGAATTGTGTGCGTCAACAGAAATAAGTCTCAAAGAATATGTTGGGTTAAAAAAAAAAGTGTAGAATAAATGTATAGCAAATCGCTATGTATGCAAGTGTTAAATATGTCAAATAGTCTATTATGTATAAACAGGTACATGGGAATGATAGACTCAGCTTTAGAACAGTGGTTACCTTTGAGGTGGGAGGGAGAACAAAGGCCAAGTAGGTCCATAGAGGCTTCAACTGTATCTGAAATATTTTATTCCTTTAAAAAAATTCAGAAGTAAGTTTGACCAAATGTTAAGATTTATTAAGACTGGGTATTAGGGAA
>NW_006784922.1:2323040-2346128 GCF_000442215.2 Lipotes vexillifer | reverse complement strand
GGGAAAGAATATTTATTTTGCTATTCGAATCTTTTTTGTATGTTTGAAATACTTCATGATACTGCTGCAAGTCCTTTGTTTTTGTTTTGTTATTGAATTTGTTAAGTTTGTAGTATTTTTATTAGTATTCTAATTAATTGGTCATCACTTGCAATTATTCTCTCTCTTCTTTATAATCTACCAATACAATGTGTTGTTATTATTTATTATATATTTTACTCTTATGTGGCGACCATGCATGTATCTATGCTTTGTTTATCTAAATAGAAACTTCAGCTTTGCTCACTTTTGCACAGATGGCCCTTGCATCCATTATCTATTATGAAATTCTTATCGTGATCTTTTGTCTTATAGGGGAAGTCAGCCCATTTAACCTGGTATTATAGTTTATATAGCTATATGAAACTTGTATTAGTTTCCTAGGGCTGCCGTAACAAATTACCACAAACAGCGTGGCTTAAAATAACAGAAATTTATTCCCTCAAGTTTCTGGAGGCTAGACGTCTGAAATCAAGGTGGCGGCAGGGCCGTGCTCCCTCAGAAGGCTCTAAGGAAGATTCCGTTCCTTGCCTCTTTGAGCTTCTGATGGCTCCAGGCGTCCCCTTGGCTTGTGGCTATGTGACTCCAGTCTCTGCCTTGGTCTTCCCATGGTCTTCTCCTCTGCGCCCTCTCTCCCTTACAAGGATACTTGTCACTCAATTTAGGGCACCCCTGGGTAATCTAGAGTGATCTTATCTGAAGATCCTTAACTTAATTACATCTGCAAAGACCCATTTTTTTTCGAATAAGGTCACATTCACAGGTTCCGGAGATTTGGGTGTGGACAAATTTGGGACGCTGAGGGGCACCATTCAACTCACTGTAGACCTCTGCCACCTTGCATGCTTATTCTGTGCTCTGTCTTTCTCTTCATGTAGCTTTTGTGGGACTATATAAAACGTCAGCCAACATCTAAGAGATATTTATGGAGAAGCTACTCTAAGCCAGGCCCTGTACTAGATGAATAAAACCAGGTAGGGTCTCTGCTCCTGTGGAACCTGAAGCTTGAAGTGCTTTAAGAACTAGGTCTTTTTAAAATTAAAATTGTCCTTATAATTTTGAATAAGCAATATCTGCTTATGATAAAAAAATCTAAAATATCTAAGGGGCATTTGACTGAATGCCTTCAGTTTGCCTATTTAATTTTTGTTTCCTGAAAATTTTAACATCAGTATTTCTTTAACTGAGCCACTTCTCAGCATTTATTTTTTCTATTTCACCCCAATAGGAAGTTTGTGGTTGAGGTTTGCCTTCTTATATTCTCATGAACCTCGTGGAATTAAAAAAAAAAATCTAATTGTTATTGTATCCTAGTGTCCATGGTGCCTCTTCTCATCTTTTCCCCAATATATGAACTATAAACCTGATATCGCCACTGAAGCTATTGCTTCGTACCTTACTGAGAAAGCCATATGTGAGCCCTGTTCTATTAAAAACAATACTGCTTACTCTGTCTTTTTTTTAAATCCCAGGAAGAATTGTCTCTCTTCTCCAAGACTAGACTTGTCATTTATAATCTTAATACTGATCCCTTATTTGTGCTTCATCATTAATCCTCTTTCTCTCTTTTGCTTTAATATTTCACATCCACTTAATTTTTTTTCTCACAGCCAATAATCATGTTGACATCCTTTTTTTTTTTTTTTTTAAAGGAAAAAGTAGCAAAAAATGATGCACAAAGAAAAGGACCTTTTCTAGCTTCTGCTGTTTTTGAAGCTTCTCTCCCTCCCTGGATTACCAGACTTCTTAAGGATTGGCCCAGCCATCTTCGTTCCTGACCACTCACTTTCCTAAAAACCTCGCTGCCCTCGGAGGGTCCCGCTAACCTTAACCTCCTAGAGATTCTCACGCTGTACAACCTGTTGGTTTTGTTATTGTTCCCTTTCTTGAAATTCTCCTTAGGCTTCGTGCCATTGGTTTCCTTCTCCCACTCTCTTCATTTAATCCTCCCAACCCCATCAAGGACTTGTCCTTAGTAGTATAATAGAATCTAATGACATACCTGTCATTTCCATGATCATTCTGTGGTCCTGGCCTCCCTCTCCCTCCACCTCCACCTACCCTTGGGGTTCTGTTGTTTGGTTAGATTTCCTGCTGGTACCAGAGGCTCAGAGTAGACATTCTGTATTTAGCTGCCCCTGCTGATTTGTTCCTTCACCCATGTTTCTGTGTGCTGTTGATGGTACTTCCTTCTTGCTCTTTTCTCTAGGATTGAAACTTTTGATGTCATCGTTGACTCTTCTCTGATTTTTCCCCTACTTAATCCTTTTAGGTCAGAAATATATATCTTCCTTATTTTTGTACCCCTGGGAGCTCCTTTGATGCTGGGCAGATAATCAATACATAGTAAACCTTTGATGAATCAAGTCATGTTGGTTTTTACCTTTGGATTGGTCCTCTCCACTCCATTCCTACTGCCATCACCATAGTTAGTTCAGGCATTTTCTGTCTATTGTACACATTACTGTAAGGTTATTCTTTATCTAGTTCCCTTGTTCCAGACCAGACTTCACAGCCTGATACTTAAGACCTCGTGTGATCTGGTTCCAACCTAACTTTCTAGCCTTACTGATCATGCATTGTAAACTGCCGTCAGTCTGAAGCGCTTGCTATTTTTCATGTGCATCGTGACCTTTATGAGTTTCTGCTCAGGTCCACGCCGGACTCTCTTTCCCCCAGTCCTTCCATATGGGTTGATCTGAGTCTCCAACCCATTTTCCAAGGTGCATCTCAGATGCCACCTTTTCCAGGAAAGCTTCCCAGAATCCCTTACCGGAAGTAATCTTCCCCCCCCCCCAACTCCCATAATTCTTGAGCTATACCTTACTAATGGCATTTATCCCTTTTATCTAGACATATCCTGACTAATTTCCTTTACTAGACTCTATGCCACTTTAGATTAGAGACAATATTGGATTGTTTATATCCCAACGCATTTACTTACCTACTTAATAATTTATTATTTGAGTGAAACTCCTTAATAACCATTAAAGTGATACCTAACATACTGAGTAGTTCTATTTCCTATATTTTAATGTATGTTTATTATTATTATTATTACCATCATCATCATTAATTTTGGCTGCGCTGCATGGCTTGCAGGATCTTAGTTCCCCGAGCAGAGATTCAACCCGGGCCATGGCAGTAAAAGTGCCGAGTCCTAACCACTGGATGGCCAGGGAATTTCCAATATATTTTATTATTTATTTAGGACTTTGGTTTAGGTGGACTGTTAACAATTTTTTGTATTTCCTACGTAAAGCAATAACTGTTGTAATTGCAGTTATGTTACGTGTGCATTTTTTTTTTTTTTAATTTTACTTTTTGGCTGCGGTGGGTCTTCATTGCTGTGCGTGGGTTTTCTCTAGTTGCGGCGAGCGGGGGCTACTCTTCGTTGTAGTGCACGGGCTTCTCATTGCGGTGGCTTCTCTTGTTGCGGAGCACGGGCTATAGCACGCAGGCTTCATTAGTTGTGGCTCATGGCCTCTAGAGCACAGGCTCAGTAGTTGTAGCACACGGGCTTTGTTGCTCCGCAGCATGTAGGATCTTCTCGGACCAGGGCTTGAACCCGTGTCCCCTGCATTGGCAGGAGGATTCTTAACCACTGATCCACCAGGGAGGCCCACATGTGCATTTTGATAGTGAGCACTAGCTTCCCTTACTTGTTCAATTACTATTCCTCCCCAAGATTGGTTTTTATTTAATGTTATTAACCTTGCCCTTTGTAAGTCCATTTATCCACTGATTTCTAAGAAGTATGTCTCTTGACAACCATATCTCTGTTTTTTCCTATATTTTTGCAGCTGTAAAGCTGTGGCCAGATTCCTATAGACCTCCCAGGTTCAACAATTTTGTTTTTGCACTTGAGAAAAAACAGTTAACTAGGTAGTTACTTTTGTATTCTCTTCTGTGTCATTTTTCCTTACTTTCTGGTAGGTTTTAGGACCCTGGTTTGTTTTGAAGTTTAAAGACTTGGCGTATTGGTGTCCAGTGGTCTTTCTCTGAGCCTCGTGTCCCGAGGATACCTTCTCTGGTCCTTCTCCAAATCCAGGCCTGATGCCGTGATGATCTTGGGGCTGTGCTGCTTTTATTTTCCTGATGTGGTTCCCATGTTGCTGGCTTTTTAAATATGAGACTTATAGTTCTCTTCAGAAGTGGGATCTTGGTGTTTGTTTTCTTTAAGTCTTACATTACCATTAATTTTTATAGTCTAGCGAGAGTCTAGTCTAGACTGGTTTTGCTCTGATGCATTAATTCTCTTCCTCATTTTACTGTGATCCTTACCACACCAGCAGCAAATGTTTCTGTTTTTAATTAACGGTTTATTTCTTCTGAAATAGCTGTTATTCACCTAGCTATGCTTAGTTGCAGCTCCTCAGGCCTTTCCCCCTTTTTTCTTCTTTGCACTTCTGCCTGTTTGTTCTTCTTTTTGGAGATGTGCCTAAAACTATTCTCAAGTGTCCCTCCCTTCCTCTTTTCCCTCTTCCCTCCTTGGCTTAGCTCATTATTTTTGAAATTTATTTTCTTTGCTTCAGAACTTGGTAATTGTTTTGAGGGTCGTAGTTAGGATAAACACTGTATATTATTATTTTTAAAATGCATTTCAACCTGCTCATGAAGCCAGATAGGGTCAGGGCTAGAAGAAACCACTCTTTTTTATTTTGTTTTGAGGCTCTCTGATAAAAAGATTGAGGAAGAAACAGAATGTTCTGGGTGAGATGGACTTTTTGTTCTCTGTGTACACTTCATCCTACCCAGTGAGCACGGATAAGCATGCACATTCTAGGATCAGCAGTGTGATCGTCGGTATAGTTGATAATGTTCTTAAATTCTGGACAGCCATTGAATAGATATGTGTGTATTATGGCTTTTATTTTTTAATGGTGACTCTTTAGGTAGACGAAGAAAAAAGTGATACAGGCAGTATTTGCTTTCTACAGTACTTTGAATAGAAAAAGAAGAAAGATGAGAGATTTAAAAAACATATTATAATTTAAATGGCTTTTCCACCAAGCAACTGGAAATCTCCCTCCCCAAGTTCTATTACATTTATCAAAGAGAGCCTTTGAACTAGATAATCTTTGGCAATTTTTCAGTGGAAAGATGGAGGTCTAAAGTTCACACAGCTTCTCAGAATTGGGTATAAAACCTCTTGACTCCCTCTCAGACACCCCTTCCATAGGGCAGGCTGCTGACCTACAATATGTAATTTGTTTTTGGTGTGACAAGAACCAGTCTCTACTTGTGCAGGCAAGACCTGGAGGGTAATGAAATTTTGTCCAAAGTTTTTCCAGACTATTACCTCTGTTTTGTAGCCTCTCATTTCCTTTCACTTCCAGCTTTTGCTGTGCCGTCTGTGCCAGTGATGACAAAGATTGTTACTGTCAGTTACACATCATTCTTAGCCTACTTGCTGTTTTCTTGCTCTGGATTCAAGTTTTTGAGTTGCCATGTGCCTCCTGACCCTGCAATAGGGATCTCTTGGCTTGTCCTTGTCACAGAGCAGGCCCACTTCTCTGGTGACAGGGTGGATGGTGGCCTCTCAGTGGAACTCGTGGGAGCTGTCTTTTGTTCTGATGCAGATGAGGGGCGCAGTCATGTCTCTCCTGACATAGTGCCTGGGATTCGCCCACACAGCCAAACCTGTACTCTGAGCACGGTCAGAACAGCTTGTGGTCACGCAGCTTCCTTATGTCCCTTTAATTTCCCTTTAGTAGAAGAAAGCAGCAGAATTATCTTTCTGGGGTTCTGAATCATTTGTCCAGTGTGGCCCAGTGTAAGGTCTTCATTGTACTACACACGAATGCTTTGGGATGTGGAAAGTCATCGGTGCTCTTTGGGCCCTGGGGTCCCCATGCTCTGTGAGAAGCAGCTGTAGACACAGTGGCGGAGCTCTTGGTGCCCGTTCACTCTATTTTGTGAGGGAAGGGCTCAGAATTAAATGCAGAAGAGGAGATTGTGGTGACTTAACTGTGTTCTTTTATTTCTATTGAGCAATATATATATATATATTATAAATTTATTTATTTTTGGCTGCATTGGGTCTTCGTTGCTGCGCGTGGGCTTTCTCTAGTTGTAGTGAGCGGGGGCTACTCTTCGTTGTGGTGCGCGGGCTTCTCATTGCGGTGGCTTCTCCTGTTGTGGAGCACAGGCTCTAGGTGCGCGGGCTTCAGTAGTTGTGGCACTCAGGCTCAGTAGTTGTGGCTCACGGGCTCTAGAGCGCAGGCTCAGTATTTGTGACGCACGGGCTTAGTTGCTCTGCGTCATGTGAGAGCTTCCTGGACCAGGGCTCAAACCCGTGTCCCCTGCATCGGCAGGCAGATTCTTAACCATTGCGCCACCAGGGAAATCCTTGCTTTGGCAGTAGTAAGTTTTGTGTCTGTTAGACACAAAACTGGAACTAGAATAGCCTCTCTTTCTTATTGATGAAAAATTTGAGAATTTTGATTCCTGTATACTTAGTAACTCTAGCTCTTGTATTTTTTTTTTAATTTTATAAGTTTTATTGAGGTGTAATTTATTGAGCTATAATTTACATACCATAAAATTTACTCATTTAATAGATATAATTCAGTGGTTTTTAGGGTATTTACAGGGTTGAATCAATTTTAGAACACTTTTATCACCCCAGAAGGAAATGCCATACCCACTGGCAGTTAATCTCATTTTTACCCAGTCCCTCCAGCCCCTGGTAACCTATGGATTTGCCTATTCTGGACATTTCATATAAATGGAATTGTACTAAGTGGTCTTTTGGGCCTGGTTTCTTTCACTTAGTGTAATGGCTTCAAGGTTTATCCACGTCCTTCTCTTGGTTTTTCATCATTCTCTGGGTGGGATGGTACAGAATGCTAATGCTGGTCTGTCTCCCATCTCTGGACTAGAGGAATAGTTCACAGATACATTAAAGAGCAACAACAAAGCACTTCAGAGACTATCCTAGGTCTTCAGATGGGCCTCAATTGCAGTCACTTAAGGGAGATGTTTTTTGATCTCTGTATTAGTTCTCTATTACTGCAGAACAAATTACCCCCAGACATAGCAGTTTAAAACAACAACATTTATTATCTCACAGTTTCTGTGGGTTAGGGGTCTGAGCACAGCTTAGCTGGATCCTCGAGCTCTGCACTTAGCTGGATCATGTGACTGACAGCAGTCCTCTTAAGGCTCCGCCCCCTACCTCATTCATGTGGCTGTTGGTAGGATTCAGTTCTTTGCAGAAACCCCTCAGTTCCTTATGAACTGTTGTAGGTTCTTTCCTTTGTGAGCCTCTCCATACAGCATGTCACAGCATGTCAGCTAGCTGCATCAGAGTGAGCAAGCAGGTGTGCGAGAAAGAGGGCCAGCAAGACAGAAGACACGGTCCCTCATACCCTGAGCACAGCAGTGATGTCCCATCACTTGCCATATTCCATTCATTAGCAGCATGTCACCAGATCCACTGCACACTCAAAGGGACGTGATCACACAGGAAGTGAATACCAGGAGTCTAGTATGACAGGGGGCGGGCGGGTGGTGTTTTAGAAGCTGCCTACCACAGTCTCCTACTCTGTTACTGAGCAAAAGTCTTCTGTATATGTTTGTGATGCCTCACCTGGTGTCTGAGAAGTGGATTGTTGATTTCCTTGATTGCAGAGATTCTGTGGCGAAAAGGCATCTGAAGTGTTCTTAGGAATATGGTAAAATTCGTTTTGTGAGAGAGCATTTGTCATAGTTAAAAAGGGGCTTGGAGGTCTCAAGCCATAAGTTTTAAAAACAAGATAGGGGAGAATACAAAGTGAGTTGGGTATTCTCTTCCCCACCTGCCCCCCCACCCCCAGTCTAGGTTCAGAGATGGAGGAAGATCAGCCAGCAAGACAGAGAAGAATCAAAGGAGGTGGGACTGGGGTTTAAATGGGTCCCTGATGTGGAGCCCGGCAGCACTGCCCCTTGGAGCTGCGGGGTACAAAGGGGCTGCAGCATGATCGAAACCCTGACTGCCCATCTCAGACGGACACTGGAAGATCTGAGGGCTGGAGAGACTGTTGTTTGCCTTATGTGCTAATAATTTGTCAGCTATTCTCTTGAGAGACTTTTCTGCTAAATTGGTACATCTTTTTTCTCCACCCTGAGATGACAGGATGACATTTAGTTTCATTTCCCTCATTTTTGTCTTGTGACATTTTGACAGGATAATTCGTCTTTGTTTGCTCCATCCCCACCCCCCAACCCCCAGTCCTTGGTCTTGGGACACCACTTGCTGGCATTTGCTCTTCTTTTCTCTCCTTTTGCTCAATAGTTGTTTTCATGGAACCCTGCTGTGCCTCTTTAGTTCTTTAGAGCTTACTTTTGAAAATTGTCCCCTTTCATATTCTTACATCATTGTGACTCTTCTTTAGTTCCTTGACTTCTTTTTTTGATAGTGGATTCTAGTGTTCTAGTGCAGAGAACAGGGTGATAAGGTGAAATTGTGTCCTTTGCTTCTGATATAAACTTAAAGAAAAACCCATAAAATATTTCAAACTTGAAGAAAGTACAGAGAATAATAGACCAGAACACTCATGTACCCTCCACTTGGATTTATGAAGTACTAACCTTTCCTGTGTTATTTTTTGCCCCAGATTTTTAAAGAATTTATTTATCCACAGTATCCCTTTCAAAATATTGTGTTGACGGACATGTTGGCTATTTGCATATTTTGCTATTATGAACACTGCTATGATGAATGTTTCCTTGTGCTTGTGGGCAAGAGTTTTTCTAGCCATAGATATCTTCAAAACAGACCTCTGTGGGGAGGTGGGGTGTGGGTGGAGGGAGAGAAGTAGGTGAGGGGGATTAAGAGGTGCAGATCTCCAGTTGTAAATGAGTGGTGGGTATGAAATGTACAGTGGGGGGAATATAGTCAGTAATTATGTAATATCTTTACGTGGCGACATACTGTAACTATACTTATTGTGGTGATCATTTTGAAATGTATAGAAATATCAAATCCCTCTGTTGTATTACAGTAACTAACATAGTGCTGTAGGTTGATTATACTTCCAAGCCAACCAAACAAACAAGCCCATAAAAAAAGAGATCAGATTTGTAGTTACCAGAGAGGAGGGATGGGGGAAGGGGAATTGGATGAAGGAGGTCAAAAGGTACAAACTTCCAGTTTTAAGATAAATAAGTAATGTGATGTAATGTGCAATATGAATAATATAATGAACACTGCTCTTTGTTATATATGAAAGTTGTTAAGAGTAGATCCTAAGGGGTTTTTTCATCATAAGAAAAACATTTTTCTTCTATTTTAAAAATTTTGGGGACTTCCCTGGCAGTCCAGTGGTTAGGCTCCGCTTTTTTTTTTTTAATTTGCCACACGGCATGTGGGATATTAGTTCCTCCACCAGGGGTTGAACCTGAGCCCCCTGAAGTGCAAGTGCGGAGTCCTGACCACTGGACCGCCAGCAACGTCTCTGATGGATATTTTCTAAAACTTACTAAGAATCATTTCATGCTATATGTAAGTCAAATCATTATGCTATATACTTTAAACTGATACAGTCCTGTATGTCAATTATATTCCAATAAAACTGAAAGAAAAAAAACTGGGTGATTGATAAGCAAAACCATAAGTGACAAACACTTCTGTAGTATGTTGACAAAGAAATGTTGTAGCCGTTTTTCATAATAGGGGAAAATGCCTTTTGTGACAGCCATTTAGATGGAAAAATGTTAACTCATGCTGCCTTTCACTTTTGGATTAATACTACTGTGGCTTTTTTTTTTTTTTTCAGAACAGATACTTGTATATTGGAATTAGCAAAGTCTACTTTCATGTGATAATTTAAGAAAATATTCACCACATACTTCTCTTATTTTTCTCTGTGATATTGTTTATTCCTGTCTAGGGGTAATCAGCAAAACCCATATTTATTATGTGTCATACTAATCTCTAAGCAAGAATTTTTTTTAAGCTTTTATCATGGAAAATTTCGAACACACACAAAAGTAGAGAAAATAGTACTGTGAACCCTCAGGTATGCATCACCCAGCTTCAACACAATGGACTTTCTTTTCAGCAAGATTTTCAATTGTGATGCTAACATTAGTTTTATATTTAGAAGGTCTGATGTTCAGGATAACACAAAATTAACATTACTCATTTGGAGAATTATTTCAGTATTCCTTTGAGATAAGTGGCAATTGTTTAGAAGACTTATTATTACTGTTATTATTATTAGATTTAAAAGTTGTCCTTTTAATATAATTTTGCTAATTTATGGGTGGATTTTGAGTTTCTTCTCTCCATTAGTTGCTCAGGGTAAAGGTCTGTTTGGCCAGTCTTCTATTTAACAGGGAGATTGTCCACAAGCTTTGTAAAGTGTGACATAAGTCCTTCAAAATGCTTTGATACAAAAGTTAGGAAACCATTCTAAACACTTAGAGGACTCCATTTTAAAAATGAAACACAGGGAGTTCCCTGGTGGCCTAGTGGTTAGGATTCCGGGCTTTCACTGCCGTAGCCCTGGTTCAATCCCTGGTCGGGAACTGAGATCCCACAAGCCACATGGCACAGCCAAAAGAAAAGAGAGAAACACGGGTACAAGCTAGTAATATCCCCTGGTACTGCAGTGTTTGTGGAACTGTAGATCCAGGGACTGTGTAAATTCACTGTCTGAGCTGTACTGCATGAGTTTCTTGTGTGCTTGGATTCCAGGTAGCAGTGGTCATGGGCTCCTGTACAGCAGGAGGAGCTTACGTGCCTGCGATGGCTGATGAAAACATCATCGTACGCAAGCAGGGTACCATTTTCTTGGGAGGACCTCCCTTGGTAAGAAACTAGTTGTTTGTTTGTTTCTTTTTGGTAAGAACATAGTCTTGTTTGCTTACTTGCTTGCTTGATTGAAGTAAAACATGCATAATATTAAATTTACCATTCTAACCATTTTTAAGTATACAGCGCTCTGGCATTAAGTATATTCACTTTGTTGTGCAACTATCACCACCACCCACCTCCGGAATGTTCTTATCTTCCCAAACTGAAACTCTGTCCCCAGTAAACACTAACTCCCTATTCCCCACTTCCTTCACTGCCCCGACATCCATGATTCTACTTTGTCTGAATTTGGCTACTCTAGGAACCTCATTTAAGTGGGATCATATAATATCTGTCCTTTTGTGTTTGGCATATTTCACTTAGCAAAATGTCCTCAAGATTTATCCATGTTGTAACATGTTTCAGAATTTCCTTCCTCTTTAAGGCTGAATAATACTCCAGTGTAGGTACTTACCACATTTTGTCTACTTATCCATCAGTGGACTTTTGGGTTGCTTCCACTTTGGGGCTATTTGGAATAACGCTGCTGTGACCATGAGTATACAAATACCTGTGTGAGTCCCTGCTTTCATTTCTTTTGGGTATATGCTCAGAAGTGGAATTGCTGAATCGTGTGGTAATTCTATGTTTAAATTTTGGAGGAATCACTTCCTTCCTCTTTATGGCTGAATAATATTTCATTGTATGGATAGGCTGCATTTTGTTTATCCATTTATCGGTTGATGGACATTTGGATTGTTGCCACTTTTTGGATATTATGAATAATGCTTCTATGAACATTCATGTATAAGTTTTTATATGGGTATGTTTTCATTTCTATTGGATATAAACCTACAAGTACAATTTCTGGGTCATATGGTAGCTCTAAGGTTAACATTTTGAGGAACAGCCAAACTGTCCAGAGCATATTTTACATTCTTGCCAGCAGTATGTGAGGGTTCTGATTTCTCTACATTCTCTCCAACACTTGTTATTGTGTGTCTGTTTGACGGTAGCCATCATAGTGGGTGTGACATGGTACCTCACTGTGGTTTTTTTTTGTGTGTGTGTGGTACGCGGGCCTCTCACTGTCGTGGCCTCTCCCATTGCGGAGCACAGGCTCCGGACGCGCAGGCCCAGCGGCCGTGGCTCATGGGCCCAGCCACTCTGCGGCACGTGGGATCCTCCCGGACCGGGGCACGAACCCGCGTCCCCTGCATCGGCAGGCGGACTCTCAAATACTGCGCCACCAGGGAAGCCCCTCACTGTGGTTTTGATTTTCATTTCCCTAATGGCTAATGATACTGAGCATCTTTCATGTGCTTGTTGGCTATTTGTATATCTTCTTTGGAGAACTGTCTATTCAGATCCTTTGCCCATTTTGTAATTGGGCTCTTGTCTTTTTATTGAGTTGTAAGAATTCTTCATGTGTTCTGGTTACGAGTCTCTTATCAGATGTATGATTTGCAAATACTTTCTTCTATGGGTTGTCTTTTCACCCTCTTGATGGTATTTTCCTTTGAAGCATAAACATTTAAAATTTTGATCAAGTCCAATTTTCATATTTTTTTCTTTTTTTTTTTTTGCTTGTGCTTTTGGTGTCCTATCTGTGAAGGTATTGCCTGTTCCAAGGTTGCAAAGATTTAATCCTTTGTTTTCTTCTAAGAGTTTTATAATTTTAGCTCTTATGTTTGGGTCTGTGATCCATTTTGAGTTGTATTTTGGTGCGGTTTCAGGAAGGGGTTCGACATTTTTCTGTACGTGGACATGCAGTTGTCTCAGCATCATGTGTTGAAAGGACTGTCCTTTCCCCCTTGAATGGTGCTGGCTGAAGAAAAATACTTTTACTTATCTTTTCTTCTACTCAAGGTCAATAACAAACCAATAAATTGTTAAGTGAAAACAGCAAGGTGCTTACACATAGTGTGTTAACTTTTGCGTAAAGTGCAGGGGGGGAATTATACATTTGTAAGCTTGTATATGCATAAAGAAACTGAAAAAGATAGAGTAAATGTTGTTGAAGCAGGGTGGGAGAGAGACCTTTGACTTTCCGAGTCTTGTGAAAACATTATCTTTTCAAAAGGTTAAGTCCCCCCACCCACCAAGAAAAAAGAGTTAGAATAGCTATGAGTGGTGCTCTAAATTTTTTTTTTTTGCGGTACGCGGGCCTCTCACTGTTGTGGCCTCTCCCATTGCGGCCTCTCCTGTTGCGGAGCACATGCTCCGGGCGCAGGCTCAGCGGCCATGGCTCACGGGCCCAGCCGCTCCGCGGCATGTGGGATCTTCCTGGACCGGGGCACACACCCGTGTCCCCTGCAACGGCAGGCAGACTCTCAACAACTGCGCCACCAGGGAAGCCCTAAATTTTTAATACTTTTCAAGCTTTATGGATCACTGGTAGGGCAGCTACATGATTTGCAGACCCCAGTGCAAAATGAAAATATGGAACCCTTTGTTCAAAAAGGAGAAAACTACTGTAAAAGATACTAAAATATGAAACATGTTCCCTTCTTTGTGGTCTACTGAAAATATGGAACCCTTTGTTCAAAAAGGAGAAAACTACTGTAAAAGATACTAAAATATGAAACATGTTCCCTTCTTCTGTGGTCTACCAGTCATGGTGTTTTTATTTGTTATTTAACGACAGGCCCCACCCCACCCCCACCCCCACCCCTGCCCCCGCCAGGCATCTCTACTTCCCATGTCCCCAAGGATGTGCTGCCTCCATGTGAGAATGTGCTTGGTACCCAGATGGGGAACGAGCAAAAGGCTAGCCCTTAGCATCCCCCCCGGCCCCACCTCCCCCAACACGCAGAGTGGCCTGTTGGAGAGCACACCTCAGCAGCACACCTCAGCACTGCCAGCCCAGGACAGTGATGGGGCTGCCATGCTCTTCCCTGAGACACCATGGGGGGCACACCTGGCCTCTGATCCTCCCTACGCCTGTGTAAGGCCCCCACTGGGGGTGGGTGTAACAGGTGCTAGGCAGGGGTGGGGAGGAGAAGGTGGGGCAGGACCCAGGGCCCAGGCACCAGTCAGCAGGGAAGCAGGGAGCCAAGAACCCATCCCAGGGAGATGGGGGGAGGCAGACTGCACAAGATCTGAGGCTCTAAACCTCAACACACATGCTCCGTTGTCCCATCAGACTTCACTTACAGAACACAGATTCAAAGATAAAGTTAGTTAGACTTTCCCTAGGGTGACCACTGAGCATTAAACTCCAAGCACAGGGCCCTTCTGAGAGTGGGGCCCTGTGCAACTTCACTGGCCACCTGCCCGTGATGCAGGCACTGAGGACTGGATTATGTCATCCTCGGCTCTTCCTCGTCTCTCCTTTGGACACCTCCATTGTGATTTTCAGGAAAGCAGTTGTCGCCCTGCTTTGCTTATGTCACAACATGATCCTAGACTTCAGAGTGATAAAGAGAGGCTGGGTGAAGACACAGGTAATTTCTACTGGTTACAACAAAACATCCCATTACGTAAGTAAAATCCAAGAATATTAAACAGGTACAAAGAATAATGTCAAGGAACTTCTAAAGCTATAATAAACCTACAAGTGGAGTAATTCAGCCATAAAAAGGAAAGAAGTTTTGACACATCCTACAACATGGACAAACCTTGAAAACATTGGGCCAGACACAAATATTGTATAGTTACCCTTCTATGAAATATGTAGAATAGGCAAATTCATAGAGACAGAAAGTAGATTAGCTGTCGCCAAGGACTGGGAGCGGGTAGAATGGGGAGGGACTGCTAATGAGTATGGGCTTTCTTTTGGGAGCGATGAAATGTTCTGGAATTAGGTGGTGGTGATGGTTGTTATACAGCCTTGTTAATATAATAAAAAACACTGAATTGTATTCTTTTAAATGGTGAATTTTGTGGTACGTGAATTATATCTTAAAAAGTAAGTTTATTGCTTCAAAAGTCTGTCAAAGAATGATCTGGTTTTGGAATATTAACTCAAGTTTATTAAAAAGAGTATGTTAAAAGGTGTTATACTTTGATGTTAAATAAGTGTATTTTCCAAATGATTGTGTTAATTTTTAATAACTTTTACTGAGGATCAGATAAGCCTGAAGAGTCAAACGAATTAAAAGTCTCAAGGCATTATTCAAAACCCCTACAGCATAATATTAAATATTATTCTTCAATATTTCTCTAGCTATGTGTGATAGCAATCATTGGTTAATTTACCTATGTGTAGTAAACTTTCCTGGGTAATTCTTGTTTATTTTTCACTAGAGAATAAGTAAAGATATGACTAAAATTTTAAAACATCTTTTTGGGAATATAGGTAGTATCATAATACTGAAATAATGCTAACTGTTTTCAAGAGAAGATTTTGTCTAAAGGTCAGCATTACAATGTCTATTCAGTGGATTCAGATTTAACTTGTGCCTTAGAAAGAAGCAACCTAGCAGCTAAAGTCTGCAGTTCTGTTAGAGAACTAAACCTTGTTCAGTAGTCTACCATCAAAAGGCTGTATTTACAGGTAGAAAAAGAAGCAGCAGCAGCCTTACCTGCTTGAGAATTCTAAATTTTGTTGCTTGTTTCACTGAAAATTGAGAAAAGGCTTTGTAGGTTTCACACATAATGTGAGGTTGTAGCTTTCAGTAGTTTAACGTGGTTGGAAAAAAATGCATACTAATAAGGTAAATTTTTTTAACTTTTTATTTTATATTGGAGTATAGTTGATTAACAATGTTGTGATAGTTTCAGGTGTACAGCAAAGTGACTCAGTTATACATGTACATGTATCTATTCTTTTTCAAATTCTTTTCCCATTTAGGTTGTTACATAATATTCTATTGAGCAGAGTTCCCTGTGGAATAAGACAAATTTTTGAAGGAGTTTTTTACTTTTTTTTTAGTTCTCCTACCTTTTGTTTATCATCCGAACTTGTTATTTAATAGAATGAGCAGTTTTAATTTTCTCTTTGACTTTTATCATCTTTATATATATCACAGTTTCAAACATTGCTGTGGGTGTTCCATAAATATTAACTGATGACAAATCTTTATTTTTTCAGTTGATATCAGTCAGTTCCCTGAAAATGAATTATCATATATCAGATGTTTATTCGTTTTTACAACTTTAAATATCCAGACATCTCTTATAAGTAGTTGTTGTCTGGACTGAATGTTATTTTACACCAAATTTTTTGGGAAGAAGAGAATCAAGAATTTATTTCTGGGGTGCATAATTGGAGGTGAAAAATTTAATTACCTCTCCCTGTGGAATAATATTTTATTTAAGACAGAGCTTTTGATGTAGTAAATAAGTCATTTCTATGCTGTATTTTAGATTAGTGTTCATTATTCTCATAAAAGCTTTTCTTTTATTACTTGAAGAAAAAGAAACAAATCGACCAACCCAAAGAAGTAGGAATCAGTAAATGATTCCTAAAAGGGATCAGGTTGGCATTTAGCAGTAAATGATTTTTCTTGCTTTTTCTTGTTTGAATTTCTCAGGCTATAATTGTCGTTCTTTTTAAAAATTATTATTAATTAATTTATTTATTTTTGGCTGTGTTGGGTCTTAATTGCTGTGCGTGGGCTTTCTCTAGTTGTGGCAAGCCGGGGCTACTCTCTGTGCGGTGCATGGGCTTCTCATTGCGGTGACTTCTCTTGTTGTGGAGCACAGGCTCTAGGTGCGTGGGCTGCAGTAGTTGTGGCGAGCAGGCTCTAGAGCACAGGCTCAGTAGTTGTGACGCACGGGCTTAGTTGCTCCGCGGCATGTGGGATCTTCCTTGACCAGGGATCAAACCCGCATCCCCTGCATTAGCAGGCGGATTCTTAACCCATGCACCACCAGGGAAGTCGCTATAATTGTCATTCTTAATTTATTACGTAAGGTTTCTTTCCTTTTAGTCATATTATGCTGAATCTTAGATGTGGGTAATCATGGAGATTTCTTTCCCCCATCTTAAAGATATTATACCTTTAAGAGTTTGTTTTTGATAGTCACTGGAATTTTTCAGCGAAGGTGAAAAAATAGCGTTACTTCAATATATGTATTGTATCCAAAGATGAATAAACCACAGTTTCTGCCATCAAGGAACTTACAGTATAGAGGAGATGACAGAGACACTTGCAAATTACTGACATATAGTCTGGTAGGCGCCATGTTGGAGGTGTAGGTGGAATGCTCTTGAACCACAGATGAGCAAACATTGCTCTGTTAAAGCCATGGAGTGTCGTTAATGGTTAAAAGGCCTGGGCAGGTCAGGGAAAGCCACACAGAGCAGATAGGACTTGAAGGATAATTGGGTATTCACTGGGTGGGTGAGAGGGAGAAGGGAGCCCAGCAGTAGGATCAGCATGTGCACAGACACAAAGGCTTTAACATGGGTGTGGAGGCAGAATAATGTAGGGGAAAGAGAGTGTGCTTTCAGACCAGGAATGTCTGGATTCAGATCAGGTTCCATTCCTTGCTCAGAGGCTGTGGGCAGGTTCCTTAGTGACTGTGGGCTCACATTTCTTGTCAGTAGACTAGAGACAATATTATCTAGGTTTACCTAGGTGGGTGGGATGAGAAACAAAATGTCTAGTTCTATGGAAGAAAGAATGGTAGATATAATCAGGTTAGGAGGTGTGTAGGACAGCATTTTAATACAGTAATTCCCCTACATACGAACTTGAAGTTGAGAACTTTTGAAGATGCAAACATGCCCCTGTATGCCAGCTGTTGTACTGTACTGCTGTACTTTTCAAGGTACTGTACTGTAAGATTAAAAATATTTTATTTTTTGCGTTTGTTTGTTTTTTATGTATTATTTGTGTGAAAAGTATTATAAACCTATTACAGTATAGTACTGTGTAGCCGATTGTGTTAATTGGATACTTAAGCTAACTTTGTTGGACTTAACGAACAAATTGGACTTACGAACGCGCTCTCAGAACGGAACTTGTTTGTTTGTAGGGGACTTTACTGTATCTCTGATGGAGAAAACTCACCATTGACTTTTATCCTTGTTGTAGGTTAAAGCAGCCACTGGAGAAGAGGTGTCAGCTGAGGATCTCGGAGGTGCTGATCTTCACTGCAGGTGAAACAGAAGCAGTTGTTTCTTTCCAGGATTGATTGTCACTTGTCTGTTTAAAAGAAGTGTTAAATTATTTTTTCCAGGTGTTAAACTTGTCAGATCAAACCAGTTTATTTGTTCTAGATCTGCTCTTTTAGGGTCCAATTCTTTAGAGTTCCATTTCTAAGCAAGAACATCAACTTTTTCATTATAGCCTAGAAAGACTGGAGAAACAGGTTTCTTATTTATTTAACAAACATCCATTGAGCACCTGTTATGTGCCAGGCACTGTTTAGGTATTTGAGATAATACGACAGACATTGTCTTTGATCTCAAGAAGGTTATAGTCTAGTCAGAGAGGTGGGCAATAAAGAAATCAGCAAAAAATTATATAAATATGTATACATGATAAGGGCTACAAAGAAGTATAGGCATATAGAAGGTGGGGCTAACCCAGTGGTGTGCAGGCATCATGCCTTTGTTTAATTAACACTTGTTAAGTGGAGCACAGGGTGCTGGATGGTGAGCCGTGGTTTAACAACAGACCACAAGAGAATTTGAAATAGAGGTTTATCAGTCACAGGTCCTGGAGGAAGTACACAGCACACCTTGAGGGGCCACATGAGGCAGTCTAGGCAGAGTGCCCAGAGAGAGAGACAGGACCTGGGGTACATGTTTTTATTAGGGTCCATGGTTGGAGTGCTTTGGGGTCCCCTGACTGCAGTTGGATTGGTCAGTCAAACCAGAAGATTGGGGTATTGGTAAGTTCCATGGGGATTTTATCTAAGCATACAGGTGCAGAGAGGCAGGGGAGACTGTTGATCTTAAGGGCTGTTGGGGAAGTTATATGAGGACTTACATTTGCTTGTTACTGAGCTGCTATCTAGGGCTTGCTTGAGGGGCTAGTGTCCATTTAAGGTCCCTGCAGGCTGCTTGCAATGCTGGGGAATAGCTTAGCTAAATGCTCAATAGCAGGTAAATGCTTAGCTGATTCACTGAGGAGGGAAAATGTCCTGCTTTGTGGCATCTGCCAATATCTGTGGTATGAATTATCCCGCCATAGCTGATTTTAAGCTACCAGTGGGACATCACTGAACATGGAATCAGGAAGAGATGCACACAGTTGGCCCTTGTGACTCAGGCATGAGCCGCTCCATCACATTGCTGGTCTTCCCATTTCAGGTTAGAGTTCAGGAGTAAGAAGATCATCTACCTCCTAGAATTTTGTGAGAATTAAATGAGATGGTATGTGTAAATTGCTTGAAACAATACCTGCTTTAAAATAAGTACCTGTAATTGTTAACTGCCATTATTATTATTGTTTATCATCATAATTGGTCATTCAGTGTTTTGGGCTTTTTCTTTTATGAGCAATTAGGAAACCATCGAAGAGTTTTAAGGAGAGTTTGTGCTATTATTAAACATTGCATTAGAAAAAAAAAAATCCCTCTGTCTGCTAAATGGAGAATGAATGCTTAGAGGGTTCGCAACAGTGTGTGTGAGGGACCAGCTGGGTGGTTGTATCAATAGCATACAACTATTGCTAGAGTTGGCTGAGAGGTGCCGGTGCCTTAGGTAATTGTGGTGGTAGTGAACAGAGGAGGGGGGTAATCAGATTTGTGCTCTATTTTAGAGGTGGAATTGAGGGACTTGTTGATGGATTTCATATATGGGGCACAGGAAAGTGAGGTGACAAAGATGATGACATGAAATGGTTTCGTTTCCTGAGATTGGGAAGACAGGAGGAGGGGCAGAGTTGGGGATAGGGCAGGGGGATCAAGTGTTGCTTTTGAACCTGCTAAGTTAGAGATGATCCAGACATCCAAGTAGAGATGCTGAATAGGCAGTTAACTATAAGAGTCTGGAGCCCAGATTCGTACTCAAGAACCATCAATATGGAGGTGGAATTTAAACCATAGGACTAGGTGAGCTCACCTTGAGGTGAGTGTAGATAAGGAAGAGGACCCAGGACTAGACCCTAAAGAACCCAGACAAAACTGACAGGTAAATCTAATCATTGAGCTCAGTGGCCTGGGAGGTGCAATAAACCTTTCTTTGCTTTGCCAAACCACAAACCAGGGAGGCGGGTGACTGTGGGAGCAGTCCAGTAGGTGGGAGATGGAAAATAGGTACAACATTTCCACCCTCCTATCAAAGAACACTGCCTTGCCTTTTGAAGAGTTGGCTAAGGAACCTACCTTTGCCTCAGTTTTTCATTCACTCCTTTCTTTTTGAGCACTTATTTGTGGATAGATTGATTGTACTAAGTGTTATGAGTAATACAGAAAAATTTCAGGCCTAGTCCGTGCCCTCAAGGATTTATAATTTAACTCGGCAGATAAGAGATATAAATGAATGAACTAAAAAACAATTACAAAACAAATAAGCTATTATGCTTCCAGTTTTACAACTAGAGGCAAAAGGAGGAATGACTTAAGGGAAGAGCTGGAGCAGAATTGAGGTAGGCAGAGAAAAGCTTCGAGAGCTTGAGTTTTCTGCCTGGGAAGACTTGCTTATTTCGGTGGACACGACTGTGAGCAGAGATGCAGCATTTCTTTCTTATCTGGTCATTTACCGACCATTTCAGGGAGACAGTGAAGTAGATGTTTCAGCCTGGAGAGAGAGAGGATGCAGGTAGAATAGAAACAGGACAAAGTGGGCTGCCACTGTTTGTAGGTGCTTAATCAGGGGAAGGAGATGAAGATAGTATTTGAGGAGCATTAATTAAAAAAATTTTTTTGACAGTTTAAAAAAAGTCATCTGGTGCCCATAAAAGCTGTAGGTGGTATATCAAGTTAGGCATGTAGGTTCTAGGATTCATCTTCCGTTTGCCTCACTTGTTACCCTTGTGACTAGACAAACTACATAACTTCCCAGAGCCTCATTTCCTCATCTGTAAAATGAAGATATGAATAGTTCCTGCATCACAGCACAGTGTCTGTGTCATACTAAGCACTCTATTACTTTTAGCTATTATCACTCGTAGTAGCCTGTTTAAAATCATGGGACAGTGATTAGATGGTGATGGCTTTTTTGGGAACAGTGTCATAAAATTTACTAGGCACAACTTGCTTTGGGTTCTCTCCGTCATTGTAAATACGTATTTGTACATCTCCGATTCGTCATCCTTCATAGTTAATTTGACACAAAGCTTTACATAGTAGAGTGTCTCATCAAAAATTTTCCCTTTCCTGTTGTTTTGGTAAATGCTAGACAGTTTTTAAAAGAAGGCATTTTAGGACTTCCCTGGTGGCACAGTGGTTAAGAATCTACCTGCCAATACAGGGGACACGGGTTCGAGCCCTGGTCCAGGAAGATCCCACATGCCACAGAGCAACGAAGCCCGTGCGTCACAACTACTGAGCCTGTGCTCTAGAGCCCACAAGCCACAACTGCTGAGCCTGCACTCTAGAGCCCGCGAGCCACAACTGCTGAGCCTGCGCTCTAGAGCTCGCGAGCCACAACTACTGAGCCTGCGCTCTAGAGCCCATGAGCCACAACTGCTGAGCCTGCGCCTAGAGCCCGTGCTCCACAACAAGAGAAACCACCGCCCGCAATGAGAAGCCCGTGCACCACAACAAAGAGTAGCCCCCGCTCTCCACAACTAGAGAAAAGCCCATGTGCAGCAATGAAGACCCAATACAGTCAAAAATAAATAAGTAAATAAATTTATTTTTTTTTTAAAAAAAGGGCATTTTATTTTAAAATATTTACTGATTTGGAAGCAGTCCCTTCTGCTTTTCTTTGCTTACTGAGTTACTACAGTGTAGCTGAAGTCAGCAATTGTAGCTGGTATTTGTGGAAGCATTTGGAAGACAGGGTCAGTTGTAAAATGTCCTATTAAATTAAAGAAACTGAAGGGTCTGCTATTTGCAAAGGGTTGGAGGGCTATAAAGAGGAGCACACATGGTCCTTGCTCTTATTGAGGAACACCCAAGCCCGAGGTGGACAGTGACGTGAAACCACTGTGAAAGCCCAGTTCTAAGACGTCTCCTAAGGATTTGGTGTTTTCCTTAGACAAGACATCAAAATTTAGATTGCGGCAGCTTAGTTCTTGCTCATAAAATGAACTAAAATTCTGTTTTTTCAGGGGTTGTGTGTGTGTGTGCGCATACACACACACACACACACATATGTATATTTTATTTTTTTTCTATTTTTTGGCTGTGCTGTGTGGCACGTGGCATCTTATAGATCCCCGACCAGGGATCGTGCTCCCTGCAGTGGAAGCGTGGTGTCTTAACCAGTGGACTGCCAGGGAAGTCCCTTTAGGTGTGTATTTTTGCCTGACTTTATTAGAAAGTCATAGTACATCTACAAGTGAAACAACAAGCCATCTAACTGGAACCAGAGCACGCCCATGCTTTATTCATGTTGAACTTGAAATTGAGCAGGCCCTTACCACAGTTCCATATTATCAATACCCATTTTCACCATTGATCTGAGGAACAGCGTTTTCGAACCTTCGTGTGTCCTACCTGCAGCAGCTTACTCTTGGGGGTGTAACTTGGTAAGGAAGGCCTCAGCAGTCTCTCAGAAATGAGAGGCCATAGTTGGCATCTTCACTGGGGTCTCAGTGAGGTACAAACACTTTTTGTTGTTACCAACTACGTCACAAAAGCGTGCCAGCTGTGGTTGAACTTTATCATATACGATTTTGTCTGAGGTGTACGGGATGAGCATTAAATAAGACCCTGTGGTCCAGTAGAAGAAGGTCAAGATTGAAAAATAGAAGGTGTGGGTTCCTATGCAGGTACTGGTGGTCCTAGGAGAAGGTAACTTTTGTGTACCTCAGTTTTTCATCTTTGTAAAACAAGGTTAATACTGTTTTGCCAGGGACGTTATGAAGATCAAATTAGATGACAGTTATTAAAGTGTTTTGGAAGTAAAAAGACGTCATCCTTAGATGAGAGAAGGTACTTGGGGTTTAAGATATTTAATTATTTTCCTTTTCCCTGTTCTGATTCTTTTAGTGTGCTTTACTCTGTAGAAAGTCTGGAGTAAGTGACTACTACGCTTTGGATGATAATCACGCCCTTCACTTAGCTAGGAAGATTGTAAGGAATCTAAATTATCAGAAGAAAATGGATGTGAGTTGGATCTGTTCTTATATTTTTTATTTTCCCAAAGCATTTTGGCTTATGTCACCTTGAAATAATGTCTTTAAATAGGCTAATGTGATTGTTCTATATTTCTGCAGGTTACCATTGAACCTTCTGAAGATCCTTTATTTCCTGCT
>NW_006784922.1:2314164-2323030 GCF_000442215.2 Lipotes vexillifer | reverse complement strand
TCCTGCTGATGAATTGTATGGAATAGTTGGTGCCAACCTTAAGAGGAACTTTGATGTCCGAGAGGTGTGTAAAGTGGAACTGTGAGCCGTAGCTATGCTATCATAGTTTATGACATGTTTAAACTTTGAACTATAAGCTGTGTGTATCCATTTTCAGAACTGAAGTCTGTTTTAGATATGTTCATCCCTAAACTAAGGGACTGTTGTGGGTCTCAGTAAGGAGTGACATATAAGGGAAAGATATCTTACTAAAAGAGAGGTCGGGGGGAACCTCTTAATTACTGGAAAGTTTTCATTGCACGATGACTAAGCTTGCTTTGTCCATATTTAGTACTCCATATTCCTGTGGACATTAGGATTGATGTAGCACAACTTTATAATTTCCAGCTATTTCTTTTTTGGGTTCTTATTTTGGGAAATGGATGAAATGTCAGTAAGTTATTGAAAGGAAAAATCATACCCTTTTAGATCAATATGACATGAGCAAAGATTAGACATTTGATTGCAGTTGAAGATGTTGCTATGGTTACAGATTGTCTTCTGTAGTTTAGATTGACAATTTTTAGTGCTTGCATAGAGCATGTAGTCTTTTATTTTGTTCAGTATCCATATCTGGTGGATACTTTCTAAATTAGGAAATTGTCCTAATATCAGATTCTGTGCCTTAATATTTTGTTATGTTTCCCCTTGACTATAAAACTATTATGTACTAACTGTGAAAAATACAAAAAATACAGAAAAACATAAAATTGCTTGTAATACCACCATGCAGAGAAAGCAGCCAATATTTTGTTTTGGCTTAGTGTGTATGTATACATTTTTATGTAGTTCAGATAGTATATACATACATATATTGATATATATATTTAATTCTACTTTTTCCATTTTAAATTATAAACATCTCCCCATTATTTAAAACTTCATGAAATGTTTTTTGTGTTTAAGTTCTGATTCTTATATTAGTACCTGGTGACATGGTAGGCACTCAGTAAATATTTTTTTGGATGAATTGATGAATGTAATATCCCATTTATGGATATGTACAAATATTTATTTAGGCAATACCCTATTATTGTTAGAGGGTCTTAAGTGCTGGATTTTAATGGAGCTTCAACTGGTACTTCACTTTAGCAAGGTAATTTAGTTAACTATAAGTTTTAGAATTAGTTTTTTTTTTTTTGCGGTACGTGGGCCTCTCACTGTTGTGGCCTCTCCCGTGGCGGAGCACAGGCTCCGGACGCGCAGGCTCAGCGGCCATGGCTCACGGGCTCACGGGCTCAGCCGCTCCGCGGCATGTGGGATCTTCCCGGACCGGGGCACGAACCCGCTTCCCTTGCATCAGCAGGCGGACTCCCAACCACTGCGCCACCAGGGAAGCCCCTAGAATTAGGTTTTCAGTTTGACTTTTTAATTAATTACAGGCATAGAAAAAAATGGCACTTACAAACTGATGTGGCTGAAAAATGAGTTGTTCTAATAGTCAAGTTTTCTAGGTGGCTAAGGATTCATTCTTTCAAGCATAATCACTTTTTTCATTTATTCCACAGTATTTATTGAGTGCTTTTTCCATGAAGGTATTGTTTCAGGCACTAGGGGTACAGAAATGAGCAAAACAGATGTGAATCCATGCCTTCATGGTAATTCAATTTCATTTTAATGGATATCTTTTTTTTTTTTTTTTTTTTTTTTTTTTTTTGCGGTACGTGGGCCTCTCACTGTTGTGGCCTCTCCCATTTGCGGAGCACAGGCTCCGGACGCGCAGGCTCAGTGGCCATGGCTCACGGGCCCAGCCGCTCCGCGGCATGTGGGATCTTCCCGAAACGGGGCACGACCCCGCGTCTCCTGCATCGGCAGGCGGACTCTCAAGCACTGCGCCACCAGGGAAGCCCAATGGATATCTTTTTATAAAGATAGACTTCTGCCTTCTTAAATTGTATCCTGGATTTCTACCTTTTGCTGATTCATGTTCATCATTGTGATGTTAATTTATTATATTTTTCTGTAATTGCAAATAAGCCTTGTATGGAGATCTTACTAGTATATGGAGCTGTGGGACAACATTGAGATATTAATTGAAAAACCCAGGTTCTAGTTCTTGTTTCTCTAGTCAGTGGTACTGGAGTTGAACCTCTCTGAGCATTGATTTCTGCTCCTAGAAATAGGAGTAGTGCCATATGATATGTCTGCTTCCTAAAGTTTGAGTCTTTGTGAAGAAGAGTTAGTATATTTTATGTGGCTGAGTGGACTTCATCGTAAAGCAAATAGAAGGGGGTTTCAGGTTAAGTGGCCCTAGGTTGCTCTGACCTTTTAAGTGGCTTTATCTTTGTGTGGAAGAATGGTCGTCGCTATGTGTTTGTTTTTCAGAAGGTGTAATTTTGCAGCCACATAGCACTTAGACAAGTGTTATATCCCCATTATATTATTTGACCTTTTAGGAAAGTAACTAAAACATAATTCAAAGTAAGCTATTCACTCATTTTTCAGCCTTTGCAGCTTATAAAATAAGGCTTTGATTGATGTGGTAAACAGGAAAAAGGAAGCTCAAACTGGATAGAAAAAATGATGTGTAGCATCTAAAATAGTTTCTGAAAAAATTTGGAATATGCTTCATGTTTAGAACACTTTGAAATAGTCCTGATGTATAATGATGAATATGGAGGATAAACTAGTAACTTTGACTCTGTGTAGATTAATTATGTGTGTGTGTGTGTGTGTGTATCAGATTCAGAATCAATGAACCTTTTTTGAAGGCTTAATAATAATAGCTACCTTTTGATGAGTACCAGACAATGTTATTAGCTCTTAAGTATTATTATTATTGTTATTACTTTTTTTTTTAAACAGATGATGAAACTGAGGCTTCAGGGATTTTAAGTAACCAGGCTGTGACTCTAGTTTCCCAGTGGTAGAGCTGGGAGAAACTGGGAGTCAGAGCTGGTTTTTAATCTCAGCATTATTTTCTTAGGTTCCTTTGTTACTAGTTCATCATGTCTTCACAACTTTGTTCCATCTTTGCAGAAGTGAGAACCGAGACTCAGAGGGGTTAAATGCCTTACTCCAGGACACATAAATCAATAAATCATATGTTATACCCTAGGTTGGAGCCTAAGTCTTCTGACTGTAAGGCTGGACCTTGCTTTCTTTCTTCTTCTTTTTTTTTCTTAATAAAATCTTTTAATTGAAGTATAGTTGATTTACAATGTTGTGTTAACTTCAGGTGTACAGCACAGTGATTCAGTTTTATATATATATATATATATATATATATATATATATTCTTTTTCAGATTCTTTTCCCTTATAGGTTATTACAAAATATTGAGTATGATTCCCTGTGACATGTAGTAGGACCTTGCTTTCTGGTTGAATCCCTGACTCTCGGCCAGTACATTTGACAGCCTCTGAAGCTGTGAGTCTAGCAACAAGCCCATGTAGTCTCTGTGCTTCTCTGGTATACAACATGGAGCTGTTGCTTTTATAGTGAAGTGTACAATCAGGGCCCAGGATGACTTCAGGGCATTAACCCTGCATATCAAGTGAAATTCTGTTGAGAAGATTCTCTGAGTAGGGTGAAATTTTGTGAAAGTGACAACTTCATTACAAATTTGTTTTCCTTACAAATAAGTTGAATGCAAAAATTCTTTTATAATATAATTGCTCAGGGACATTGTTATTTTTCCTCTTAGGTCATTGCTAGAATCGTGGATGGAAGCAGATTCAATGAATTTAAAGCCTTATATGGAGACACATTAGTTACAGGTATAAAGATGAAGAGCTGAAAATGTGAACATTTTATGCTGCTTTGAAAATAAGTGATCTCTTGTCTCACAGCCCTGATGCACTTGGCATGAGCTTTGTTATTTAGAGCGGTATAAACGTGTGAGTCAGTACTCAAAAGGAGCTGTTTTGTAAAGATCACTTGTAGCTGAATGCCTTCGTGGAGCCAGAATTTAAAATAATGAGGGCAAGATGCTCTGGTCCAGACCATTATTCTGTGACTTTGTAGCATTAGCTGTATAAAAAGGCTCTTATCATAGTAAAATTAACAAAAATATTTGTAGTTTTTAAAATTTCTCTGGATGACTATAATTATTTTGAAAATTTCAGCACTGTCTTCTTTATTCTTTAGTCTTCAATTCGACTGTGAAGTTCTGTGTGATGTTTTAGTTTCCCAGAAGACTGTAGACTGAGTTAAACCTTCTCACCGCCTCTGTGTAGGTCTTATGTTGATCCACACAAAGACTAGATTGAGAATACAGGACAGAATACCAAGTCTGAAAAAACAAAATAAGAATGTTTATAAAAGTTAATTCATTCACCTAAACTGTTACGTTTGTAGGCCTTTGAAGAAATATTTGAAACATAGACACCAGGTCCATAGTAATCTATTTTGGACAAATGGCAAAACAAATTTGGGCATTTTACTTGGTCTTAAAGAAGCTCCAAAATGTAGTAGTTAATCTGAGGACAGCATATCAGAGTAGAAAAAACAACTAGCTGCAAAAATCCAAATTGCAAATATACATTGAGGCTTAAGGATAAGTCACAGCAATTTCTCCTGGTCTGATTTATGAGCAAGAGAAGGGTTCACACTGGAAGTGGAATTTATGTGTTTGTATTTAGGTGTTTAAGTGATTAAGAGCTTTTTCTTTGATATATAGACAGGATTTGTCCCCAAATAGTTCAGGATGTAACCCTCATTTTGCAGCAGTTTAAAACAAGTCAGAACTGTTTCTGCTTCTTTCTCAGAGATGGATGGGCTGTCTTTGTCATCTGTTTTTATGTATTTGCCCTGGACTTGCTAAAATACTTGTGGTACCTTTGCCCCCTAAAATACCATGGGTAGATCTACCAGATGGTAGATCTCCATCTCTTCTTGTCTGTACTGGAATTCAAATAAGGTTTGGGTGGCGGGGGAGTGAGAGGGAGAAGAGAGGAATGAGAGGGCGAAGGGGGAATGAGAGGGTGAGGAGGTAGTAAGAGAGGATGAAAGGGGGCATGAGGGGGAGGGGGCATGAAAGGAGGAGGGAGGGATGAATGCGGGGGCCATGAGTGGGAGTGAGGAGGGAGGACAGATTTTTGTAAGGATCAGGTGTCTCTGGCAGTTCTTACAGCTTTCCTCCTGCCCCCGCACTTGCCATAGGTAGGCCTAGGAGTTTCGTAGACATTTTGCTTACTTGTGTGGCCGATAGGAAGTTAGTGAAGGTGCTCCCTCCATGGGTGACCCTAGTGTAGTGGGGCATGCGCCGTACTCAGCAGGACTAAGGGTGGATGGAAAGTTTAAACAGCTCACAGGGCAGAACACCTTCAGGGGTAGCACCGTGCTGCTGAGACACGTGCTGGATTCCCAGCTCTTTTTATGGGATGGGTCAGGACTCAGAGTGGATTGTTAGAACTTTGGGGAGGTTTGCCCCTTTTTGAATTGCCTCTGTAAGTGGCAGTGCCATTTAGGGTGTGTAGCCTAGGGTTTTGGCTGGGATTTTAGGTCTGAAAGACCAAGAGAAATCAAGGTGACCAGCAAATCAGTGTTTCATTTTAACATATTAAATAAACATAAGGATTTAAAAAAATAAATCAAGACAAAGCCAGAGTAAAGAACAAAAATAAGTTAAAAAATTCGGTGTTCTGGCTTGTCAGTAGGTTGACATTCTCTCTTACCCATTCATTCTTCGAGCACCTGCTTTGTGTTGGGCGGCCCATGCCGCGGGTCTTAGTGGCAGCCTGTCCAAGCTTGAGCTTGGACACAGAGCCTGGTCCAGGAACTTTGGCATTGAGCTTCCTGTGACCCCTCTCACAAGCACAGTTTGTTGGCACTTGGCTTCCAAGTATTTGACACCTATTTATAGTCAAGTAGGTTTGTTGAAAATCACTCTTGGGACTTGGGAATGTCTCTAGTCACGTCCTTCATATTTACAAAATAGCCTCCTGGAATCACCTAAAGTGTCTACTTCACAAAATAACAGGGTTTGCTTCCCCCTTTTTCTTCTCTCTTATTTCTTGTGTGTGTGTGTGTGTGTGTGTGTGTGTGTGTGTGTGTGGAGTGGTAGTGGAAGTGATAGACAAAAACAAAACTTGTGGAAAGGAGAAAGAAAAAGATGCAAACACAGAGAAAATGAAAGTGTGGTGATTTATTCTTCTAAGCTTAACTGGATTTCTTACCTTAAACTCGGTTACCACCAGGCTTGACTGCATTCCTGCTTTTTAAAAAAGTGTGTCTTTGCTGAGTTTATCCTTTTTATTTCAAGGGCCTGTCATTACCTCAGGCGTTTTAAGGCAAGCTAGTCACCTGAAACTGGCCGATGGCTCTGAACATTGACCTTTAAAGGGATCTGTGTCTCTGATTTGTTCTATATAAGAATACCCTTCGTGTCTGGTACATAGTAGGCACTCATATATGTTACATGCATGAACGCATGACACTAATCCAATCATCTAACCAAACTGGTTGGTCAGACAAGTGGATAACTTTATAGGTAACATACCCCTTTCAAGAAAGCAAAAAACCCAGACTCCAGTACCTTAGAAATAAATTATGCCATGAGCTATTTTGTACCGTAGACGAAATCTCTACATTTTAAACATTGATTTGAAATTAAACAATGTATAAATATGTCTGTTCGTTGTGAATTAAAAGCCCTCTGAAATACATACATCTTTTTTTCAATTTTCTTTTGAGGATTTGCTAGAATATTTGGATACCCAGTAGGTATCGTTGGAAACAATGGAGTTCTCTTTTCTGAATCTGCAAAAAAGGCAAGTACTGTTAAAAACGTTTCAAGGTTTTTCTGTTTTAATTTAAACATTATCAAGTAATGAATGAAAATTATCGCATAAAAGCTTTAAAATATTTAACCAGATGCCTCAGCAAACAGAACATTGTGTGCCTATACGTGTGAACATGTATGTGTGTGCGTGTTAAATGTTTGAAACAGCTTTAGGGAGGTTTATGTGAATATGATGAACTGTCTTGAGCACTGTTAAAAATACAAATGTTTGTTTTAGGAAAGTTCTTTTAATACTTGAATTATAACTGCTGTGGATGATGTATACATTTTCTAAGAATATAGGAATACTTGTCTTGAAAGTGTTTCATGCATTCGAGGGGTTCAAACATACTATTCCTATGGTTCTGAGACATGACCTGCTCTATTCTATCCCATTATCAGTTTACCTTGATTATATTTTCACTTTCTGGAAACGGAAAGATAGTGGGTCTTGTTATTGAAGCTCTGGTTTTAAAAGAGGGAATTCGTGAATATATTTTGGCTTAGTATTCAATTTCATACATCATTGTCTCAGATTTACCTAAACTTGGATAAATGTAATTCATGTACTTATTTGATAAAATATTTTCTTAAGAAAATAAAAAAGTTTAGCCCTGTTTTTCGTCTTCAAATGATAGAGTGAATAACAAGGTAAAAGTTCTCTTACTGAGGCAGATAACAGGCAATTAAGCACTTTCATACCCTAATTAGGAAGAATTTGTCTTTGGCAGAATGTTTTATTAGTAAAGTTAGTCTCTGGATTTTGCTATTCATTATTGTTCCCCCACTGAGATTATAAGACGAAAATAAGAGAGTAAAAATAAAGAAAATAAAAGTCACCTACATTCATGCCAGAAATAACCTTGAGTAACATTTTATTATGGTTCCTTAGTTTTCCTTAGTTTTTTCTATTCCCCCTCTTTTTTTTTTTTTTTGCGGTATGTGGGCCTTTCACTGTCGTGGCCTCTCCCGTTGCCGGACGCGCAGGCTCAGCGGCCACGGCCCACGGGCCCAGCCGCTCCGCGGCATGTGGGATCCTCCCAGACCGGGGCATGAACCCGTATCCCCTGCATCGGCAGGCGGACTCTCAACCACTGCGCCACCAGGGAGGCCCCCCCCTCTTTTTTTAAACAAAATTGGTTTTGCCATATATAGAGAAGTTTTGCTGGCTTTCACTTAATAGTATGTATAGTGAGCGTTTCCAAAATATTAAATATTTCTAATACACTGACTTTTAAAAAAAATTTATTTAATTTATTTATTTTTGGCTGCATTGGGTCTTTGTTGCTGCGTGCGGGCTTTCTCTAGTTGCAGTGAGTGGGGGCCACTGTTCGTTGCGGTGTGCGGGCTTCTCATTGTGGTGGCTTCTCTTGTTGCGGAGCACGGGCTCTAGGCGTGCGGACATCAGTAGTTGTGGCTTGTGGGCCCTAGGGTGCAGGCTCAGTTGTTGTGGCACACAGGCTTATTTGCTCCGCGGCATGTGGGATCTTCCTGGACCAGGGCTCGAACCCGTGTCCCCTGCATTGGCAGGTGGTTTCTTAACCACTGAGCCACCAGGGAAGCCCCTAAAACACTGACTTTTAATGACTATGTAATATACTTATTTCAATAGAGGGTATGTCAGACTGAGGCCAACAAACACCGCCTTGTTTTATTTGTCGGCTTGTCACAGATAAATCCAGGGGGAGAGCTATGTTTGGCCTCTGTCTGACATTCCATTTGTTGAAGTAAGCCCCACAAGTCTGTGTGATTTCCTCATTCTTGTATTTGAGGTCGAGCAATTGCTTTGCAATCTTGTACTTGCCAAGGCATTTCCAGCTAAGTTAAAGGCATCTGCAAATAGAGAGTTAAAATATAAAGGAAACAGCTTTAAGTGTTTTCTTACGCACATAATCTTTAGAAGATAGGGAAAGGAATAGTTATATATATATATATATATATATATATATATATTTTTTTTTTTTTGTGGTACGCGGGCCTCTCACTGCTGTGGCCTCTCCCGTTGCAGAGCACAGGCTCCGGATGGGCAGGCTCAGCGGCCATGGCTCACGGGCCCAGCCGCTCCACGGCATGTGGGATCTTCCCAGACCGGGGCACGAGCCC
>NW_006784922.1:2295280-2314154 GCF_000442215.2 Lipotes vexillifer | reverse complement strand
GCATGTGGGATCTTCCCGGACCAGGGCACAAACCCGTGTCCCCTCCATCGGCAGGCAGACTCTCAACCACTGCGCCACCAGGGAAGCCCCTGGAATAGTTATATTTTTGTGTCATTATATAAGTAATTTCCTAAACTCAAGGTTAAAAGGTGTCTAGCACTCATCTAAAATCCCATTTGGGCTTCCCTGGTGGTGCAGTAGTTAAGAATCTGCCTTCCAATGCAGGGGACACGGGTTCGAGCCCTGGTCTGGGAAAATCCCACATGCCACGGAACAACTAAGCCCGTGTGCCACAACTACTGAGCCTGCGCTCTAGAGCCCGCGAGCCACAACTACGGAAGCCCACACACCTAGAGCCTGTGCTCTGCAACAAGGGCAGCCACTGCAACGAGAAGCTTGCGCACCACAACGAAGAGTAACCCTCGCTTGCCGTAACTAGAGAAAGCCCACGCGCAGCAATGAAGACCCAACGCAGCCAAAAAAAAAAAAAATCCCCTTTATTTCAAGTATGCTGGTAAGAAAGATATATTTTACTATAGTCTTGGTGCATGAAAGAATTTCAAGTGATCATCAAAATGCAGGTATCCCAGAAGGGTTTATATTCTATCTTTTCTAAAGTGGAGAACCAGAGAGTTGCCTTATGGTGAGGCTCAGAAATTCTCATTGACAAGCAATTCCTTCTTCTCTGTTCCTGAAGTTTCACTTGCTGTTTGGAATATTAGTGGTTGACTTCATCTCTGACACAGGAGTTGGCCTACAGTCATGTGCCAGTGATCACACAGGTGCCTGTGCAAAACAGTGCAAATTGTAATCACATGTTCCATTGACAATGGGTCCCCATGGTAGTATTATTGTTACTGTTACTATAAGGTCAGACTAGCCAAGCAAAGGGTACTCTTTCTTTGACCCAAATGTGTTGTTTGCAGGGTAAATGATGATTAAATTTGTTAACCTCCCACTAAAAAGATTTTTATTTTATTTGCTTATAGGGAGCTCATTTTATCCAGTTATGCTGCCAAAGAAATATCCCTCTGCTCTTTCTTCAAAACATTACTGGTAAGAAAATAGCTTGGACTTCCCTGGTGGCCACGCAGTGGTTAAGAATCCGCCTGCTAATGCAGGGGACATGGGTTCGAGCCCTGGTCCGGGAAGATCCCACATGCCACAGAGCAACTAAGCCCGTGCGCCACAACTACTGAGCCTGTGCTCTAGAGCCTGCGAGCCACAACTACTGAGTCCATGTCGCAACTACTGAAGCCTGCACGTCTAGAGCCCGTGCTCCGCAACAAGAGAAGCCACCGCGATGAGAAGCCCACGCACTGCAATGAAGAGTAGACTCTGCTCTCAGCAATTAGAGAAACCCTGCATGCAGCAACGAAGGCCCAATGCAGCCAAAAAAAAAAAGAAAAAGAAAATAGCTTAACTAGTTTGGGTGCATTTATTCGAGAGTTGCGGTGTCCAGTATGGCTCATGTATTGGACAGTGCAGCCATAGAATGCTTGCATCATAACAGAAAGCTTTATTGGACATGCTCTCTCTAGATTATCTTTAAAGGTTAATGCTTCAAGAATCTTGAATATTTGGGGGAATTTATCCATGTTTTTGAGTGAGGCAATTTCTGAGTTTCAAGTATATCAAACATTTGAGTGGCCTTCCTTTACTCCTGCACATGTGCACCCACCTACCCAGAAAACAGCATAGTGTTCTCAGCCAGTAACACTCTCATTAGTGCTGGAGGGTGTTATCTGACCCATGGTCTCTTTCCCAGTACTTTGTTCCCCATAAAGGATTTTAAGTACATGCTGTGGTCCTCCCTTTTCCTTATCTTTCATCGTGCAGTTAATTCTACCTGAAGCAACATCTTAAATGGACATGCATATCCTGAACCAAAGTCTGGGATTTGAGGTGTTTTTTTAAAGATTATTTATTTATTTGTTTATTTATTTATTTAATTTTTGGCTGCGCCGGGTCTTAGTTGTGGCACGCAGGCTCTTTCATTGCGGCGTGCGGGCTTCACTCTAGTTGTGGCGGGGGGTTTTCTCGCTCTAGTTGTGGCGCGCAGGCTCTGTGGCACATGGGCTCCAGAGTGCATGGGCTCTGTAGTTTGCAGCATGCAGGCTCTCTAGTTGAGGCACACGAGCTCAGTAGTTGTGGCGCACGGGCTTAGTTGCCCTGGCATGTAGTATCTTAGTTCCTTGACCAGGCATCAAACCCGCGTCCCCTGCATTGTAAGGCAGATTCTTTACCACTGGACCACCAGGGAACTTCTGTGATTTGTGTTTTGACTCCAAAGAATGATAAGACCAATGTCAACTGTCTGATTTCATGTTCCATGGGGATCCTAACGTGACAGATGAAATGATTTTTAAGGGCTCTTAGGGTTCTAGAGTTCTTTTTCCTGGCATTCTATGATTCTCCTATTTATACTTTTTGTGTGTTGCATGGTGCCTGACAGATAGGAGGCGCTCCGATATGTTGATTAGCTAAAAAAAATATTTCCCCCAGTCTTTTAAGTCAGGGGTTCCCACCCCCGGGCCGCGGGCTGGTACTGATCCACGGCCTGTGAGGAACCAGGCCACACAGCAGGAGGTGAGTGGTGGGCGAGGGAGTGCAGCTTCCTCTGCTGCTCCCCGTGGCTCACATTCCTGCCTGAGCCTTCCCCCCGCCCGCCGCCACCCCGCTCATGGAAAAATTGTCTTCCATGAAACCAGTCCCTGGTGCCAAAAAATGTTGGGGACCACTGTTCTAAGTCATGTGTGGTTATCTCAGGTTCAAAGGAAGATGTCCTTAATTAGTTGTTGGGATCAGGCTTGCCTTTATGAGAAGGAGTTTGGCCTTGGCAGTCGGCAGGGCTTTACATAGTACTGGTGCTGTTCTTAAGTTTAAGATATCTGGTTAGATGACTCTTGAGAGGAGTTATATCCAGGTGGCAGCCAGAGAGGGCCCTATGTGGCAAACCTTCTAAGAGGGCAGGTAAAAGTACTCTGAAGCTTCACTAGGCCAGAGACCTTGTTTCTAATAATGACTCATGATTTATTAACCACCAGTAAGTTAGACTGTGTGCTTGGAAGATTCCTACATTTTCGCTGTGCTTTATTTATTGTTGGGTTGGGGTCAGAGAGCAGAGTTTGAGTTTGGTTTTGCAACATTGCATTTGAGGGACCTCAAATGTATCCATTTGGAAATATACGGTGGGCAGTTGAAAAGTCTTGAGCACCGAAGAGGTGTGTTAGCTGGAGGCGAACGTGGAGACATCCTTAGAACATGGAGATGGTGTTTAAAGCTGTGGGAATAGATAACACCCAGAGAGAAGAGAAGGGGCTCAGGGATAATCTTTGAGTAACTCTAATTTGTTCCACAGAGATGAGAGTAAAGGAAGAAAGGCAGCATGATTATGTTGTTCTTTATGGTGAGGAAAAGAAGGGTTAGAGAAAGCCAAGTGAGATGGCCTCGGTCTTCTTTTTCAAGGCAAAAATCACTCATGGGGACTAGAGGCACAGTGGGGTGATAGGGTGGTGGGTGGTGGGTGAGGGCTTTTAAAGAGATTCGATATTTGAGATAGCTATTGTGGGAATGTTACAGGGAGTCGAGATAAAATAGATAAAGGAGTCTCTGAGCTATTCTGAGGGCCCAGTTCAGAGGGCAGGGAGGTGACCAGAGGAAGCAGATGGTGCCTGGTGGGGGCAGGGCTTGTTACATCAGTACTGTTGTATCCACAGCAAGTACAAGTGATCCATAAAAAATGGTTTAATTGAATTGGATTACCCGTTGCTGGAGATTTGCAAAGCAAGAACAGCGACCATCACGTAGGCCTGTGAGTCTATGGGTGTGGAGGGAGACAAATGAAGCCTGATTCAGCGTTTACAAGGTGAAGAGGAAGAACCCCAAGGCCTGGAAAGCGCAGTGACGCTGCAGACCAGTTTCAGCAGAGCTGGGGGTGGGAGCTTCGAGAAGTAGAAGGATCCCATAATTATAATGAGAATTCTTTTATCTTGCTATTGAGTCGCTGACAGGGACTCAGCATCTCTACGAAACATTAATTTTATTTCATCAAAGTTTTAAAGCAGTGCTTCAGAAGGAATAATCTATATTATAAACCGGGTCAGTGAATCCTAAAGCCCTCACAGTTGGGCTTGCCATAGTACTTTTTCCTTAGCTTGCCATATCCTGTTCTTTCATCACCAAGCTATTGTTCTGAGATAATTTCTTGAAGATAAGTTGCATTCTTATCTTGTTTGAGCATCTCTGTGTGCATCCAGATGAACCACTTAAACAATTTTTTAAATGATTAGAGAAAATTTTATTTTACTTTTTAATGCAAATTTGTGGGGGGCATATTTCACATATAAATATTTTATTAGGGTGAGAGGCCTGTGGTAAAATATAAGGTTGACAAGATGTCCTTCTAGTACCTTGGTGAAAATGACTTCTGTACACTAATCTCATCACCCTGAGGCTGTCTTTCTGTTCTTTTCTCACAGGATTTATGGTTGGTAGAGAGTACGAAGCCGAAGGAATTGCCAAGGATGGCGCCAAGATGGTGACTGCCGTAGCCTGTGCCAATGTGCCGAAGATAACTGTCATTATTGGGGGCTCTTACGGGGCTGGAAACTATGGGATGTGTGGCAGAGCATTTAGGTAGGTGGTTGTCATGATTTTCTCTGAGAGAATGAATCATACTTCAAGTATCATTATGAATGGTCAGTTTACTTCAAGGCTATTTGAAATATAGAATGACATTCACAAATCTTAATCAGTTATACCATAATCTGTATCATCTGGAGGGGTGAAATGAAATTTAATGCTAAAAGTACCACTTGGAAGAAATCCACAGTGGGAATCAGGAAATATTTTGGAATGGCTGATAATGAAAATGCTACATGTCATAACTTGTGTGATGTGTCTAAAGTCTTGCTTTGAGACAGGTGTGTAGACTTAATTATATATTATGTACTGGAAGAGAAGTAAGGCTGAAAATCAGTGAGCCAAGCAGCCAGCTGAAGAGGTTCAAAGAAGAGCAGCATATTAAAACAAGAAAAATAAAAACAGGACATAATAAAGTACAAACATTATAAAGATAGAAGAATCAGGAAAGCCCAAAGTTGCTTTGTTTAAAAGGGTTAACAAACTTGAGAATCCCCTGTTAAAACTAAAAAATAAAGGGAGAAGGCACATATCACCAATTTTAGGAATGGAAAACAGCACATAACTGCACATAATAAGAGGATATTTTGAATACTTTTTTGCCCAGTAAATTTGGATGAAATGGAAAAATACTGTTTATCAAAACAGACATCACAATCACCTGGAGAACTTAAAAATTCTACCATGCTGAGGCCCCACTGCTGGAGATTACTCTGGGGTGGGTTCTAGGCATTGTTTTTGTTGTTGTTTTTTTTTAATCTCCAGATAATTGTAATGCGCAGCCAGAATGAAGAACCACTGATTTAAAAGGTAAACATGGGCCTCTGAAAATCTCTGTGTAGTACAGTGAATTCGTTTGATCATTCTTCCCTTTTTCCCCCCATAGCCCAAGATTTCTCTACCTGTGGCCAAGTGCTCGCATCTCAGTGATGGGAGGAGAGCAGGCAGCTAATGTGCTAGCGACAGTAGCAAAGGACCAGAGAGCCCGAGAAGGGAAACAGGTAAACGCTGTTTCTTTGTCTCCAGGTTTGACTTTCACCAGAGCACTGTGGAGCCAGGGAGCAGCATACCCAAAACCCCTCCAAGTCTGTGGCTAGGATTCCAACATTCAGGGCCTGGCTTTGTCTAGAAGACGCTGACCTGGAAATTGTTTTAGCAACTTAGACTCACACATCCTCCATCTCTCTCTCTCTTTTTTTTTTTTTTTTTTTTTTTTTTTTTCCCCATCTCTCTTTTTAGAGCCGTTTCACTTGAAGTACCTTCTTGTGGTAATTACATACTTTTCAGAATCTCCAAGAAAACACTTAACAAACTCTTTTGTCTCCGGGTGCCTGAGGCATAAAGATGTTTGATTCTTAGTCATTTGCAGTTAGTGAGATTTAAATAAATCTGACTTATGTCTTTGATTTTATGACCTAAAGCGGCAGAATTTTGTGTTTCCTGTTTTACTTTTAGATTGTCGTTAAGGATACCTCTAGTGGGAGGGCCCCGTTGTGTAATGAGAATTGAATACCATTATTATACTGTGAAAGTATCAATGAGGAAGGAGGGAAAGGGCACTGGAAGCTTAATGAAAAACAAATCAGCAAATAGCTGCTTTTGAGATGGATTCTTTTGTTTGTGTCTCTGTTAGAGATTCATCTGAAATTTTGCATTACATTTTATTAAAACTTACAACTAATTTATGTAAACAGCAGGCCTATAAATGATTGGTGCATGTTCCTAAAGTTGCTCAGGTGCACTGTTTCATCGTAACAAGGCGTAATGTGGAGGAGGCCCTGCCGTCTCAGGCTCTCACTTCTGCCATTTAGAGATTGATCATCTGGTCCTCCGCCTAGTTTGTGGAGTGGGGATAATATAAAGCCAGAGGGTGGTTCCTGCCTCCCTGAATGCATCTCATCCATGCCTCACATCCCCAGCTATCTTTTCCAAGCAACAGTAACTCTGCAGACTTAAGTTGAAGTCTCAGATGCACTTTAGTACTAACTAGTATCCAAGCAAAAGGAAAGCTTTACTTTTGTGTGTATGTAGTGGGGAGTGGGGGATATGAAATTCTACCTGATATTTTGAGGGCATGTCTTAAAGTCTAGCCCAGCATGGCGATATCTTATTAAATAGTTGTGCTTTGATTAATTTGATATACAGATATGTGAATTCATCTCTTTCTATATGTGAAAGGAAAGTATAGGATTTTAGTGGTTCTCCCTCCAAATTCTGGACCTATAAATGATATTAAACGATGAAAGTACATAAAATGTTGGATTTATTTGAAAAAAAATATCACTTGGTTTTTGGTGTGGAATATTTTTTAAGTTGAAAATACTTTTCAAGATTTCAAAATTAGTTTGCATAAAGATTTCAACATCTGAATTATCACTTGTTTCTGGCAATACGGATGGGCGAGCCGTTAAATTTTTAATTAGGGAAAAATCTCAGCCATCTGGGAAATTGAAGAGGTTATTTAAAATGGGCCTTATTGTTTTATCCCTTTAAGCTTTAAAATGTTTAAAATTTTAGCTACTTTGAATGAAATTATCCTACTTTTCCACCTCCTTATACAGAAACTGCAAGATGTAATATAGCCCTTTGTTATATTGTATAATTCACATCCATTGCTATACCCTGCTGGAATATGTGACACCTTTGGTTTTGACCTGACATTAAACAGCCTCAGGACATTGGCTCTGATAAGGGAGATATAACAGCGCACTAATTTGATACTCATGTCTCAGGTGAGATCATGTATGTTAAAGCATCACACGTAATCTATACATCAACGTGCAGGTGTTGGTTGTAACGTTATCGTTCATGAAATCTGTTGCCCCTTTTTTCTTGAGGTTCTCTTGAGTGGATCTGATGTTCCCCTGCAGTGGACTTACTCATTGTCCCTTTTCTTTCAGTTCTCCAGTGCTGATGAAGCAACTTTGAAAGAGCCCATCATTAAGAGGTTTGAAGAGGAAGGAAACCCTTACTATTCCAGTGCAAGGTGAGAGCCAGAGAATAACTGACTCCTTGATGGGCACATCTTGGCAGTCAGGGCAGCAGCTTTACAGAGATCTGAGCAGTTGGCATGGTCCAACCCTCATGGTAACCAAAAAATAACATTTGGACACAATTTTGTACTGTTGTGTCTATAATGGGAATGCTTACTGCTGAAATGCTGCTCCTTCTCCCAGGCTGGGCTTTGGATCCATCACTATTGGTCTGATTCTGCCACTCTCCACCCCTCTTCCCTTATCCTGCTCCTAGTTGAGGTGGTCCAAGGCCTGCAGGAGCACTGTGGCCAGAGGTGGACCGCACTGGGGCTGGGAAGTTGAGAATTATAGTCCTGGCTGTGTCACTTTCAGGAATTAGTTCTGCAGTAATGGGTTCCTTCATCCCCCTCTCTGATTATTTTGTTTTTACCCCATTTAAAGATGAAAATGGTTGAACACTTACTGACACTTGTTAACAAGTGAGCTTGTGCATTCAGAAGGTGATTATTCATGACCAGGGTCCACATGTCAACACTAAGCAACTACCTCACACACCATGGTGGCTCTTATTCTGTTTGTTTCTTACACCACTTAAATGAGGTAATAAATTATCACAGCTGTCCCCGTTGGAGACATGCGTGTGCTTTCATACCTCTTTTTTCAACAACTTCAATGTTCTACATTCTGAAGAATAATTGAAGCTTCATGTTTTTCTTTTATCCCTTGGGCAGATGGGAAAAAGAAAATAACTATTTGTGTCCTTTAAAAATTGGGTTATGCTGTGATTTATGCCATTTATTGTGAAGGCAGACTGGAGAGGCGGCGGGGAAAGAAAATCACAAGTTAAAATCCATGTCAGTTCCTGAAATGCATCTTTTGTGGCAGGCACTGCTCCTGATGTTGGGGGGCAGGAAAGATTGAACATATTTCTTTCTCAGAGCATAATTAGTTTCAAAATTCAATTAATACCATTTGGGATTTTTGAAAAGCCTGTTTCTCTTCTTGTTAACATGTATTTCTGCAAGCAAATGTACAGGTATATTTTGCTGTGGTGGGTCATTGATTCTCTTAATTAAGAACAAAATATTTTGTAGTCTTTGATTTAAGAAATAAACGTTCTTTTTACCATCACTTAAATAGGCTTATGTAGTAGCCAGCAGAAGCAAAGAGGAAATAGAAAATCATATAAAAGGTTAAGCTCACCTATAGTTTTTTGTTTGTTTTTACATAAGATTTTGAAATGCACAAGGACAGTTAGGTATTAAACTTTGAAAAATAGCATATTTTGTGTGAACCGTTAATTTGTTTTTCAGCCCTGGCTAAGTCATCTCTTAAGAAAGACTGAATCCTTTATTATTTTCATACTTAGACTATTATTGTTTTTAGCGGATTATATTCAAGACAGGAGAGCATATGGCCCAGATAGACTTATCTTTGGAAATTAATATTGAAAAACAACAAGGTTTTTCTTTTAATTTATAGATGTTTAACCCTTCTGTTGAAACAGTTGGTGGCATGGAGACACCAACTTTGTTTCAAAGATGAAAGGATTTTCAAGCCAGTTTATGGCACCTTCCTTTGGTTTAATAAATCTCAGCTTAACAATAAAATCCTGTGGCCTGTTTAGGCTTTAACATGGCTAGACCTGTCTTTTCGGAGAGCTCTGTCATCATCTGTACAGTACTGTAACCTCCTATGTTTTTCTTAATCCTTACATGTTACATGTACAGCATGCCAATTTTCTTCTGCTCAGTTGTTTTTATAATCAAACTTTTCCAGACATTTGATTAGGGCCTCTTACCTGGAACAGCCCCTGGCACCATCGTGCTTGCTATATTACTCTGCTGTAGGCTTCAGAAGGGAGTGTAATCAATTGACCGGGTTACAAACTACAAGAGTAATATATTTTTTTTTTGCTGTTGATACTTTAAGATCCCTATTATGAATATTTTATGAGCAATGATTTCATTCATGGTCTGTCGATGTAAGTATGGTTTAATAATTGATGCTATGTCCAGATACTGAAGGCAGTTTGTTTAAAGAAAGCAAAACTGCCACCCACTAATGACCTTTAAAAAACAATATTTCTTACTCTTTTTTTTTTTTATAAATGTGAGGGTGTCCATGAAAAGCAAACTAAGATTTCTACTTGAGTTTCTTCTGAAAGCAGTTTAAAGCCATTACTTGTTTTTCCTATTGTAGCAAAAAATAAAGAACTACATATGAAGATATTTATTTTATTAATAAAATGTACTGAAGTCTATTCAGTAATTTTCCTAGTTTCTTTAGAGTTTGGGAGTTTGGGGGAATATACCTTTTCTAGTAGGGACTTTGGTTGGAGACTGTTACCTTGGTTTATGTGGTTCTTCATAATATTAACAGTAATATATCAACTTTACTTGTATGTTTGTGTGGGCGGAGGAGGGACAGGAAAGCTTTTCCTGAAATAAATAAAACCAGGGTTTATTTTGAACTTCCTTGTAGTAAGCTGTTCCTAAAGCTGTGTAAGAGTCATGTTCTTTTTCTTTCTCTCTTTATTCCCCTCTTGAACATTGTTTCCATTGTGAGATTATAGTAGCTAATCAGTAGATCCACATATTACCTGAAGGAAAACCTCCTCGGCATTTTTGGGCATAGGGTGTATAACTGGTGGTTTGGTGGTGGACTCCTAATCACTCGGTTTTTGTTCTTTTATCAGGCTGTGGGATGATGGGATTATCGATCCAGTGGACACCAGGCTGGTCCTGGGTCTCAGTCTTAGTGCAGCCCTCAACGCACCCATCCAGAAGACTAACTTCGGTATCTTGAGGATGTAATTGGAATATAAAGCATCTTCCATTGGACATGTACCCAAAATTAATAAATTAGTAGCCTTAAAATTTTAGACTTTTTCAGTATGTGGCTATTACAGTAAAATTGTTTTCTTAACACAGTGCATTATACTTTTCTACCCTTAAAAAAAGAATCAGTGAAGATATTTATTTGATGCAGCTCAATTCCTTGTAAATTCTCTTAGAGAAATTTTTCTATGGCTCAGCTTTACCACCCTGAAAAGGAAGAGAATAACTTAGAGTTATCCTTTCTAAGCCATAAGTACTATGAAAAGTTCTGTAATCTGTAAATTCCAGGTATTGTTGAGATTTTTAACATAAAGTTGTATTTCCACTGAACTGATTGCTTTGCAGATTATGCATGGTGATATTTTAATGTGCTTTTAAAAATAAACATCTGTTACTTTTCCCTCCAGCCACCACCGTCCTCCTCTCCATAGTTGTCAGACTTCTTATCTGCACTCTGGGCTCTGTTCCCTACCCGTTCTCTCCTCACCCTCTCGTTTTCTGGCTTCTACTGCCAACAGCCCTCTCCAAGGTCACCACTGACCTCCATGTTCCTGAAACCAGTGGGTCCTTTTCCGATTTTATCTGATTTAATTCTCTGGGGCATTCAAATCAGTCAAACACTTCCTCCTAGAAATTCTGTCCTTAGCTTCCATTGCTGTAACACTAGGTTTTCCACCAGCCTCCGTGGCCATTCTTGTTCAATTTCCTTTGCAGCCCCCACTTCCTCTGCTCATTCCTCCTTCCCTTTACCATTTGTCTTGATTTTGCATTAGTCATATGTGAATGCATTCTTATTCTGAAAGATACAAATAGCACAAAAGTATCTCCTTATTGTTTAATTATTCTTATTAAAATAATAATTGTGGTAAAATATACATAACATAAAGTGTACCATTTTAACCACTTTTTTGTGTGCAGTTCTGTGAACATTAAGTACATTTACATCGCCACCATCCATCTCCAGAACTTTTCATCATCCCAAATTGAAACTCTATTATTAAACAATAACTCCCTATTCTCTCTTCTCCCTGCCGCTGGCACATTTCCTTTTTCCTTTTTTTTTTAAATTGAGATATAATTGAATATAACATTATATTAGTTTCAGGTGTACAACATAATGATTCAATATTTATATACACTGCAGATGATCACGAAAATAAGTTTAGTTACCATCCATCATCAAGCACAGTTACAGACTTTTTTCCTTTTTTTTCCTGTGATGAGGACTTTTAAGATTTACTCGCTTAGCAACTTTCAAGTATTCAGTACAGTATTAACTATAGTCACCATGCTGTACGTTACATCCCCAGGACTTATTTATTTGGTAGCTGGAAGCTTGTACCTTTTGACCCCCAACACTCATTCTGTCCACCCCACGCCCCTCTCCTTTCTGGCAAACACCAGTCTGTTCTTTGGATCTATAAGCTTGGTTTTCTGTTTTGCTTTGTTTGTTTTGTTTTTTAGTTTCCACATACAAGTGAGATCTTATGGTGTTTGTCTTTCTCTGTCTGACTTACTTCACTTAACATAGTGACCTCAAGGTCCATCTGTGCTGTTGCAGATGGCAAGATTTCATTCTTTTTTATGGCTGAATTTTATTCCTCCTCATCCTTGAATGTATGTTTTACATGGCTTGATTTATTCTCGCTGGGCCATTTCAGCCCTTCTTATGGTTTTAGTTGCCATCTAAATGGGGATGATTCCTGTGTTGACAGTTCTTAACATAGTTCTCCCCTGAGCTCCAGACCTGTCTATCTAACAGGTCTAAGGAACCTCAGACTCAATCATCAAGTTCTGTTGATTTTGCTTCCTAACTGTCTCTTGAATTCCCCTACTATTTTTGTCTTTTATGCAGGTCTTAGAAGGGGTCTACCTGCATCCAGTCTTACCTAGTCCAATCTCTCCATCACTCTGGAATTAGAATGGCCATTCTAAGGTGCACATCTGTCATGCTGCTTCCTTCCTTAAATTCTTTCACTGGTTCCCTGAAGTGCCAAACCCCTAATGGCCTCCATGGATCTTGATCCTCAGCTCTTCAGTCTCATCTCCCTGACTCCTCTTTTCACACTGGGTGCTCCACCCATTCTAGACTTCTTCCAGTTCCTTAAACCTACGAAGTCCTTGTCCCCTTAGAGTCTACGAGGCTCCCTGTGCCTGAACTGTTCTCTTCTCCCTTCTACTTAAACACCTATCTTTTGTTTCTGTGATTTCCCTGGGCTGGGTTAGACACCTGTTGTGTGCTCTTGTAGAGCACCATCTTCTTCCTCTGTCTTATATGTTTATAAGAAGTATAAACATTTCTTTAATATTGCCCTCCTGCTAGAATGTAAGCTCTGTGAGAGCAGGGATCCTCCTGTTGGGCCTGTAATCTCCAATGCCTGGCACTTGTAGATGCTCAAATATTTGTTGACTGAATGATAAGTCCATATTTTAATTGTATCCTCAGGCCACATCATTTTAAAATAAAGTGATTGATTATATGATCTAAAACAACTATCAAATGCTTTCCTAATAAAATTAATATTTCAAACATTTGTGTGTGATGTTCAGTTTAGGCTGCAGTGTGTATCATAAGTCAGTTTTTTTTTTTTTCCTGTACGCGGGCCTCTCACTGTTGTGGCCTCTCCCATTGCGGAGCACAGGCTCCGGACGCGCAGGCTCAGCGGCCATGGCTCATGGGCCCAGCCGCTCCGCGGTACGTGGGATCTTCCCGGACCGGGGCACGAAACCGCGTCCCCTGCATCGGCAGGCGGACTCTCAACCACTGTGCCACCAGGGAAGGCCTCAGTTTAGTTTTTTGAGAAGTATATAGATAGAAGATCATAATTCAGGGGTAAGTTGCAAACATTCAGAAGAATGTTTGAGGAGGTCATGGGGAGGATGTGACTGCCAGTTGACCCCTGACCCACTAGATGACCCCTGACCCGGAACCAGCCAATCAATCGTTGGCTCCTCCCCCTCTCCCCTACGGCATGCCATCCCCATAGCTTGCAGGAGGAAGCCTTGAGAGAGTAAGGTGTTGCTGAGACCACCTGGACTAAATACGTGACTGAACCCCAATAAGGCCTCTATATAAACTTTGAAGATTCTGGCTGGCGGGCGGGGAGACCCCCTCGTCTTGCGGCTGCCACCGCCAAGCCTCGTTTGTGAGTTCCCTGGCTTATTAAACCTGCCACCTCCCAATCTGGAGCGGCTGCCTCTTTCCTCAGGTCTCCTAGCCCTGCGCATACGGCGGCTAGTTTGCCAACCAACAAAGGAACACAGTGAGTATTTTTAAATGGTAAATTATATTAAAATTGCGGTTAACATTTACAACCAGGTCAGAAATCAAAATGATTTTTTGTTAAGACTAGTTGGTATTCCATGGGTATTAACCATCCACAAATCAAAGATTCATGGATATTTTAGGAGGGCTTTTACCTTTCTCTCTTTAGGAAAAATCACGGTCATCACTGGCACCACACTTAAATTATTTTGTATGTTTTATCTGATAAAAAACATTTGTAACATTTTACCAAAATAGGCAGCCTTTTTTGTCTGCCCTTCCGGCTTTATTTACATAGAATTGACATACACCATTATGTAACTGTAAGGTATACACTGTGATGACTTGGTACACATATATTGTGAAGTGATTACCACAGTATGGTTACTTAGCACATCCATCACCTCACGTAACTACTAATTCTTTTAATGAGAATTTTTTAAACATTTTAGTTATTAAAAATAATTTCAGCCAGGATAATATGAGTAACTTAGAATTTTGAGAAATGTACAGCTAATTAGTCTCTAAATTAGCCCTTCTGGGCACTTACAGAAAGAAAAAGAGACAAAATTACTTCTGTTTTTCAGTTTTCAAGAAAGATGTTTTCGAATGACAATTTGTCACACTAGCAGAAGGCACTATTGACTGTGCAAGTGAAAAACTGATCATTTACCAAACATGCATGGTTACATGCAAGGCATGACTAGAGGCTGTATATTACATTTACAGGGGCAAGAGCAGGTTTTTGAATGATTTCATTAATAAGACTTTTGGAAGGGGAGATCACGTAGTTCTTGTTAGTTGTAAAATGTATTGATAATGGTGTTCTGGAAGCATGATTGTTGACTGTCCTGATCAAAACTGGGTCTCTAATGATGGGCTCTGAAATTCAGTATTTAGGAAGATGGCAAGAAAATGAACTAGACACTTATGGTCTTCTGTCATTTATAACATTTATAAATGGTACAAATTAAATACAACTAATAATTAATGATGACATTGGTTTTTTTTGTTTTGAAAAAAGCCTTTCGACAAATACTTAAAAATAATTTATTATTTAATGTGCCTTGGATTCGCTTGTATCTGGAATCAGGATGCTAAGGATAAAGTTGTTCTTGTAGCTAAATGAAATTTCTGTCTGCCTTTGACCTTTGTAGGCAAATGTGCATTCCAGATGAGGAGGCTTATAATCAACGTGACTGTATAATTGACCATGCACTCTGGGCCGCTTGAGAGTGAAAGGGCCCTACTGCTAATAATTACACTGGGAAACAGGTGTGAGCCAGGACTGGTCAGGCAGCCTGGGATGTATGGTTGCTCTCTCTGTAACTCACTATCATGGACTGAGTACTGATGTTACACATCAGGTGTTGATAATTCTTACAAGCCAGTATTCCAGATAGCTGCTTTGTAGCTTTCTTTTTTTAGAACAATTTATTTCATTTAAAAATTTTTGGCTGCGTTGGATCTTCATTGCTGCGCATGGGCTTTCTCTAGTTGCTGTGAGCGGGGGTTACTCTTCATTGCGGTGCGCAGACTTCTCATTGCGGTGGCTTCTTTTGTTACAGAGCACGGGCTCTAGGCGCACGGGCTTAGTAGTTGTGGCGCGCAGGCTCTATAGCGCAGGCTCAGTAGTTGTGGCGCACGGGCTTAATTGCTCCGCAGCGTGTGGTATCTTCCTGGACCAGGGCTAGAACCCGCGTCCCCTGCATTGGCAGGCGGATTCTTAACCACTGTGCCACCAGGGAAGCCCTGCTTTGTAGCTTTTTAGTGGCTTAAAACAGAATTATTCTCTTACAGTTCCGGAGATCAGAAGTCTAAAATCAAAATAGCAGGGCTGCATTCCTTCTGAGGCTTTGAGGGGAAAATCTAATTCCTTGCTGATTTCAGCTTCTAGAGGCTGTCTGCCTGATGTGTAAATTTTAATATAGATTTCAGTATGATATCAAACACATGATATGCATTAACATTCTAGAGAGCTATGTAATTGACTCAAGAGGAGAATTTACCATAAGGCAGGGGTAATTTGATTTTCTGTCACAGCCAGCATTTCAGTATGTCTGGAAGCTTTTTCTTTCACAAAGATGACCCAAATCACAGGTTTGAGCTTATGTAAATGGAGAGGAGTGTCTGAGAGAGGACAAGGTCTTAGAAGGTGGGGATTTAATGGAGAACTTATTGAAGAGAAAACGTGACCAAACTACTTGTCAGAAGTAAGCTGGAGAAAAGACATTTTTTTTTAAATGTGTACTTGAGCAGATATTAATTGTAAGATGTGAACAAGTAGAATTTTGGAGAACTCGTACTAGTATCGAGAGGTTTCTGTAGAAGATCTACTTGACGTTTTCAACCGTAGCTCTATTCATCACATTCCTATAGCTGTAGGATAATTAAAAATAACTTTCGTTGCAAAATTATTTATAATTAAAAATCCAACAATGTTATTTGTAAAAAATTTAGAGACAGTGAAGAAAATAAAGTGAAAATTCTCTGTAATTTCACCACCTAGAGATAACTGCTATTAATATTTTCTTGTATAGTATCCTCTTTTTTCTATCTGTAGGAATTTTTTTCACAAAAAGGTTATTCTGTAATCTGCATTTTCACTTAATGTAGTATAAATGTGTTGACATGTTTTCATGTCATTTAATATTTACAATAATTTTGTTGTTGCATGATATTACATTGTATAGATGCCCTGTTTGATTTAACCACTCCCTTATTGTTGGATACTTAGGTTGTTTCTGGTTTCCCACTGTTATAGATAATGCTGCAATAAATATCTTGTAGTTTCTCTATATGTCTGTGATTATTTTGTTAGTACAAATTCCCAAAAGTGTATGTAGACCTTTAAGGCATGTTGCTAAATTGTGCTCTATAAATGTACATTTATGGTACAAGTACTGCTGGATATAATGATGACCTGGTGCTTTCAGATACTGAAATAGCTTCTAGTAGAATTAAATGGTTTACAAACCGAGTGTTCCCTTTAATTTTTAAAAATTGTGTCTAGGTGACAATGTCACATCAGTAACAAGTTGTGAAGACTCAGCGTAAATGCATGGGAGGCGTCGTGGTCGTGGAAAGAACACTAGACTGAGAAGAACTGGGAGAAAACCAGTTCAGTCCTAGTTCTGCTTCTAAAAAGTTGTGTGAACTTGGGCAAGATGGCAGGGGACCAAAATCAGTTTTCTTTCTTTTTCCAGAGGCCCAAGTTTTCTTTCCACCTCCTCATGTCCCCTTTATCTCTGCCAGTGCTAGGGCAAGTGGGCAGAGGAGGTGAAGATTTGAGGGAAGGGAAGGTCTTAGAAGGTGGGGATTTAATGGAGAACTTTCTGAAGAGAAAACGTGACCAGAACTACTTACTAGAAGTGAAGCTGGAGGGGAAAACAAAAAGGGCGTGCTAAGGACTTTTAAAATTCTACACGTAAGTGTGTGCACTAGCTGGCTTGGTGAGTGAGACTCATGGTGGAGAACATTTAGCAGGATGATGATGCATTCTTCAGCTTTGTCAGCTTTTGTCAGAGTTTATTTTATTCAAATGAACAAACACTGAAGGCCTACTGTGTGTCTGGCTTTGGGATGGGATGCAAAGATAAGCAGAACACGGCCCCTGTGCTCTTGCAGCAGTGAGGCAGTGACTTGGGAGGGTCTTTCCACCTGCCTAGTACCCCTTCAGCTCCTTCTGCACCTTCATTCTCATTTGGGAACTACCCCTCTCCTGTGCGATCTTGGTGAGCATGTCAAGCAGAGAGCCCTGGTCCTTAGCCGAGAGCTGGACACATGACCGGGGCTTGGCCAGGCTGACTCTCTCCAGTGCTTTGACTCTTGAGCAGAGGGACAAAGGTGGAAGGCACTAACCTGGTTGCTGAACTCTGTGAGCCCTGGGTATCCTGGCATCCTACGTTTTTCCAACAATCTTTGAAAAAAATTGGCCAGCGTCAGGCTCCAGAGCTTGTAGCAACAAACACTAACTGGTAGCATGTTCTGCAAGCCATAGGTTAAAATAAATTCCTCTATATTTTCCAACTTGGTGAAAGCTTTACTGCCTGCACTAAAAACAAGACTTTTCAGAAATGAAACCACTGGAACACTGAAACTAAATAAAAAAGATAATGTAAACAGAAAAGTAAACTTAAGGTATTGACCCTCAGACTCAGAACATTCAAAGGAGGGTTGTAACTTCCCACCACCGTCAATAGTGAGGCTGGATTGGGTGTTTAAATTGCCACAAGGGAAACTCAATTTTTTTATTTTTAAGAACACTGATTTATTTGAGTGTTTCTCCTTTGTATTTTTTAAAAAGATTTATTGTTATTTATTTATTTTGCCTGCGCCGGGTCTTAGTTGCAGCACGCAAGATCTTTGTTGCGGCATGAGAGATCTTTTTTTTTTTTTTTTTTTTTTTTTGTGGTATGCAGGCCTCTCACTGCTGTGGCCTCTCCCATTGCAGAGCACAGGCTGTGGACGCGCAGGCTCAGAGGCCATGGCTCACGGGCCCAGCCGCTCGGTGGCATGTGGGATCTTCCCGGACCAGGGCACGAACCCGTGTCCCCTGCATCGGCAGGCGGACTCCCAACCACTGCGCCACCAGGGAAGCCCTGTCTTGATTTCAATGTGGCCTGCCTTCCAACCTTCTCCTTCCACCATGAGGGATATAGGAAAGGTAACCAGAGGATCAGGTTCCTAGAACTGAGCCCTATAAGTAAAGGGACAGTGGAGTCTTCAGACTGGGTCACAATTTAAATCTATACTAGAATGGATCTAGCATTCTGAGTAGGAGAACTTGAATTGCTTGCTGGGCAGAGAGCTCAATTTGGGATCAAGGGATTTGGGCTCTTTTCTAGCGGGTGGTACTAACTAGCTGTCTAACCTTGGGCTAGTCTTTCCTTTTCTTTTAATATAGGGGTGGGACTAGATTAGTGGGTTTCCACTAGAAATAGCTGAGGAGGTTTAAAAAAAAAATCCTTGAGTCAGAATCTTTGGGGCGTGATGGGATATTGTTTAAAGCTCGCTGTAACTGCTCTAGAACAATGGTTCTCAAATTCAGCTGATAGCAGAATGGCCTGGAGGACTTCTTAAAATACAGATCGCTGGGCTCCACCTCAGGTTCTGATTCCATAGGTCTGGAGTAGGCCCCAGAATATGCT
>NW_006784922.1:2270868-2295270 GCF_000442215.2 Lipotes vexillifer | reverse complement strand
CCCATTGCCTGCTGATGCAGATGTTGCTCATCTGGGTATTGTGCTTTGAGAACCACTGACTGCTCTAGATTATCTTGAAGTTCCTTCTAAAGTTTTAGGATTCTAAGATCAACTTCTGCTTTGGTGATATGATCATTCTTGTATGTTTTTGGTTAGGTACATTTCTCTCCCTCTCCCATTTTCAGGGTAGGGTGAATTTGTCTTAAATTCTAAGCCAGTGATTCACAGCCTGGACTGAACATTAGAATCACCTGAGGAACTCGGCTTACAAAAAATTCTGCTGCCCAGGCTGGACCCCAGATAACTAAATCAGACTCTTTAAAAAAAAAAAAAAAAAGCTGTGGTTTTCTTTCTTTTTTTTTTTTTTTTGAAGATATTGGGGGTAGGAGTTTATTAATTTATTAATTTTTGCTGTGTTGAGTCTTCGTTTCTGTGCGAGGGCTCTCTCTAGTTGTGGCAAGCGGGGGCCACTCTTCATCGCAGTGTGCGGGGCCTCTCACTATCATGGCCTCTCTTGTTGCGGAGCACAGGCTCCAGACGCGCAGGCTCAGTAGTTGTGGCTTACCGGCCTAGTTGCTCCGCGGCATGTGGGATCCTCCCAGACCAGGGCTCAAACCTGTGTCCCCTGCATTAGCAGGCAGATTCTCAACCACTGCGCCACCAGGGAAGCCCCAAATCAGGCTCTTTCAGCTCAGGATGCAATTCATAAAGCTCCCTCAAGTGGTCCCAGTGTGTGGCCAAGGCTGAGAGTCACTTCACAGGGTAAGGCTAGATCAGGAGATTTCAAAATGGAGCCACTGTGCATCTCAAGATACTTCCATAAATTCAGATCGTATTTTCCTTTTTTTTTTTTTTTTTTGGTATAGCTCACAGCTCAGATAAAAGTTTGCCTTATTTTGACATCTTTATGTACCTTATTTCAGGCTATTTGCTGAAAGTGGTTACCCATAGCTGAAAGTTTCTAATGATATTTATTCAAGGTGATGGAAAGAAATAGGATCAGAGCAAAAGCAAACACCTAAAAACAGGAGAAGTATCATGGGCCATAACAGCAGCTGATATTTTGCTTCCACAGAATTGTTTTCTGAGTCAGTTCTTTATGCCTTAGTGACTTTGTTGTAACTTCTCGGTGAATTAAAGAGGGTTTAAGCTTCTGAGGACTTCTGTCAGTTCGTCATTCCCAACCAACCGTAACTAGATAAAAAGGGGAATATTCATCCACATGGATGGTTGATAACTTGAGGTACATTTAAAACATGTTTTGTTGTGGCAAAACATACATAAAATTTTTCCATTTTAACTATTCTTAAGTGTGCAATTCAGTGGTATTAGGTATATCCACACTGTTGTGCGACCATCACCACCACGCATGTCCAGAGCTTTTTCATCATCCCAAACTGAGGCTCTGTATTCATTAAAAAATAATTCCCCATTCTTCCCTTTTCCCCAGGCCCTGGTAACAGCTATTCTATTTTCTGTCACTATGAATTTGCCTGTTTTATGTATCTTATATAAGTGGAATCACACAATATCTGTTCTTTGGTGTCTGGCTTATTTCACTTGGCATAATATCTTCAAGGCTATCCAGAGATTATTTTTGATCAGTTGTATCCGTGCCGCAATTGAGTTAGGTCCATAAAGGTATCAGCCTCATTTCAATTAAACACACACGCAGGTGATGGAGAATACTCCTATTTCCCTGGAGCCTTTAGGCAACCATGTGGGATGGGCTGAGGCGGTATATGGGATGGTCTTGAGCCAAGGCACCAGCATTCTCCTAGTTGCTCAGTCCAGATGCATGGGTGTCACTGTGATTCTTCCCTCTTCCTTACCCTGACATTCTTATTCTTGCCCAATACATGTTATTGATTCTACCTCTCAATAGCTCCGTAAATCCTCCTTCTTTATCACTCAACCAACCTCAGTTCAGACCTCCATCTGTTCTCACTTGTATCAGTACCAGAGCCTCCTAACCGGTCTCCCTGGTTATCACTGCCATCAGTCATTACATCATTAATTCACTCAACAAATATTATATTGCACGAACATTTCTTGTCATCATTCTTTTACATGTAGCTGTCCAGTTTTCCCAGCACCACTTATTGAAGGGGCTGTCTTTTCTCCATTGTATATTCTTTTTTTTTTTTTTTTGAAGATATTGGGGGTAGGAGTTTATTAATTTATTAATTTTTGCTGTGTTGAGTCTTCGTTTCTGTGCGAGGGCTCTCTCTAGTTGTGGCAAGCGGGGGCCACTCTTCATCGCAGTGTGCGGGGCCTCTCACTATCATGGCCTCTCTTGTTGCGGAGCACAGGCTCCAGACGCGCAGGCTCAGTAGTTGTGGCTTACCGGCCTAGTTGCTCCGCGGCATGTGGGATCCTCCCAGACCAGGGCTCAAACCTGTGTCCCCTGCATTAGCAGGCAGATTCTCAACCACTGCGCCACCAGGGAAGCCCCAAATCAGGCTCTTTCAGCTCAGGATGCAATTCATAAAGCTCCCTCAAGTGGTCCCAGTGTGTGGCCAAGGCTGAGAGTCACTTCACAGGGTAAGGCTAGATCAGGAGATTTCAAAATGGAGCCACTGTGCATCTCAAGATACTTCCATAAATTCAGATCGTATTTTCCTTTTTTTTTTTTTTTTTAGGTATAGCTCACAGCTCAGATAAAAGTTTGCCTTATTTTGACATCTTTATGTACCTTATTTCAGGCTATTTGCTGAAAGTGGTTACCCATAGCTGAAAGTTTCTAATGATATTTATTCAAGGTGATGGAAAGAAATAGGATCAGAGCAAAAGCAAACACCTAAAAACAGGAGAAGTATCATGGGCCATAACAGCAGCTGATATTTTGCTTCCACAGAATTGTTTTCTGAGTCAGTTCTTTATGCCTTAGTGACTTTGTTGTAACTTCTCGGTGAATTAAAGAGGGTTTAAGCTTCTGAGGACTTCTGTCAGTTCGTCATTCCCAACCAACCGTAACTAGATAAAAAGGGGAATATTCATCCACATGGATGGTTGATAACTTGAGGTACATTTAAAACATGTTTTGTTGTGGCAAAACATACATAAAATTTTTCCATTTTAACTATTCTTAAGTGTGCAATTCAGTGGTATTAGGTATATCCACACTGTTGTGCGACCATCACCACCACGCATGTCCAGAGCTTTTTCATCATCCCAAACTGAGGCTCTGTATTCATTAAAAAATAATTCCCCATTCTTCCCTTTTCCCCAGGCCCTGGTAACAGCTATTCTATTTTCTGTCACTATGAATTTGCCTGTTTTATGTATCTTATATAAGTGGAATCACACAATATCTGTTCTTTGGTGTCTGGCTTATTTCACTTGGCATAATATCTTCAAGGCTATCCAGAGATTATTTTTGATCAGTTGTATCCGTGCCGCAATTGAGTTAGGTCCATAAAGGTATCAGCCTCATTTCAATTAAACACACACGCAGGTGATGGAGAATACTCCTATTTCCCTGGAGCCTTTAGGCAACCATGTGGGATGGGCTGAGGCGGTATATGGGATGGTCTTGAGCCAAGGCACCAGCATTCTCCTAGTTGCTCAGTCCAGATGCATGGGTGTCACTGTGATTCTTCCCTCTTCCTTACCCTGACATTCTTATTCTTGCCCAATACATGTTATTGATTCTACCTCTCAATAGCTCCGTAAATCCTCCTTCTTTATCACTCAACCAACCTCAGTTCAGACCTCCATCTGTTCTCACTTGTATCAGTACCAGAGCCTCCTAACCGGTCTCCCTGGTTATCACTGCCATCAGTCATTACATCATTAATTCACTCAACAAATATTATATTGCACGAACATTTCTTGTCAGGCATTGAGCTGGCCTCTTAAGTTACAGAGCCTTGTGTATAGACATTTGAGCCATTCGTCTCAATAACATAAATCTTATGGTACCCAAGTATGTCTGATTCTAGAGGCCAACTTTCCCCAGTCCATTCACTGCCTTCCAATAGAGGATGGACTAAAGATTCAAGACTCTTGGCAGGTGAAATTAAAGAGTCAAAACATCAAGAGGAATTTTAAGTACATATATGTACATATATAAGTACATATGTACATATATATAAGTACATAGTCCTACATCTAATTCTAAAGGAGGATAAAGAGCTTATGTATAGAACTGGGGAAACCTGGCTTTGCAGCAGTTCATATGGAAAAAAAAAGACCCTGAAGTTTTGGTTATTGGCAGGCTTAATAAGGGTTAACAGTATGATGAGACTCCTTATAAGAGCTAGTCACACTTTAGGCTGCTCTAATTATGGGCCATAATAATGCCTATATTTAAGGCAAAGCATTGTCTTCAGCTCCATAAGCTGTATTCTAGGGAGAATATTAACAAACTAGAGGGCATGCAGAGAAGTGGTTCTGAGGCGTAGAACTGGGCCTTGGCTGAACTTGCGGAGTATGTAAAAAACACAGATTCCTGGGATCTACCCCTGGGTATTTTCAGGTGATTCCAATGCACATATTAGGTCAGGGACCACTGATATGAAGGAAATAAACAGTATGATCTCGAAAATATTGAAGGAACTTAGAGAGGGAGGACTGTGGGGAAGCATAATAGGTGTTTCCAAAATCTGAAGGGTTGCTATTTGCAAGTTGAGATAGCAGCCTGAGGGGAAGGTGTAGAATGATCAGGGAAGCTTTAGTAAGAATTTACTAATAATGAGAGCTGTGTGGTTATGGACCTAGCTGTCCCAGGAAAGATTAGAGGAGCCCAGATGTCAGGGATGCTGTAGGGTGGTAATTCAAACTTTAATGTGCCTCTGAATTGCCTGGGGATCTTATTAAAATGCAATTCTAAACTACTAGGTTTGGGGTAGGACCTGCGGCTCTGGATTTCTATCAAGCTTTTACTGATGCCAAGACTTCTGGTCTGTGGGCCACACTCTAGTAGAAGACTGTAGGGGATGCTGGTACTGGTTGGCCAGATGACCTAGAGGATGTCTCAGGGCAGAGTGGGTATTTAGGAATGGTTCGTTAACTGAAGATGGAGAAAGCACGCTACCAAAGATACACTGGTATCCTTCAGAACTTTTGGTGTGGACCATGCTTTAACTTGTTTAGCTTACTTCTTCCAATTCTCTAGAATCTAGTTATTGTAGATGAGTGACCAAGAGCATGATCTTCAAAATCAAATCAACTTGAGTTTGTGTCTTGCCTTCCTCATTACTAGGATTATGAAGCTGAGCAAGTAACCACCCACCTGAGCCTCATTTTCTTCATCTCTGATAACCCCTCGCTAAGTTTTTACGAACATTTCGTGTGCTAGTGTATGTAAAGTGCTTAGTGTAGAGCAAGTGCTTGAGGAATGCTGTCTGTTATTATATTTATTATTCATTTAAACATGCATGGGCTCTGCGTTGTTACCCTTCCTGGGCCTCCTATGTTCTTGGAGGATTCTTGAGCGCTCTGCCCACGGAGTGTGCCTGTGCGATCTCAGAGACCAGGTGTTCTCCCAGATTTCTTTGAGATTAACTGGAATTACTTTTTTGTGGGTCTTATGTCCTTACTGTTAGCATTTTCTTACTTTCACCTTCCAAAATCAGGATATTTTCTCTACTGATTTTGAACAAAATTACCAGTTAATATAGTTTGATTTCCTGACCCCATAAGTTAGTTTTTCCATTGAGATGTTGTAATGGATGCTAATGGATGTCTGCCCAGCACCCATCCTCCTGTTTTCTCTCCTGTGGAGCTCTATTTGTTTTTTTCTTCAGTTGTTCATACCTATGAATGCCTCAGGGAAGCTGGTCAGTGCTCAGCTCCAGGTGGGCCTGCCTGGTTTACAGGTTTCCCATTCTCTTTCCCAGTGATTAGCCCAGGAATTGGCATGGGAGGAAGTCTGTAGAGGGGTGGTTCTAGGAGATGTTTCTTTGCTCCAGGGAAAAGCCAGAAATTTGGTCTCTTTCTTTTTCTGGATCTTGTCTTGTGGGGATGTGACTCTGAGATTGGAGACTTGTTGCTGCCCATGCAAAGGATGAAGCTGACATTGTGTGTGGCAGAGCAGGATGAAAGGATCTGTGTCCTTGGTCACATCGTTGAGTCACAGAACCACTATTTTGAAGCTCTTCCCACCTCTCTTTCTTCGTCCATTCATACCACAGAACTATTTGGATTAAAATTTTTTTTGTTGTTTTTGTTTTTGTTTTTGCGGTACGTGGGCCTCTCACTGTTGTGGCCTCTCCCATTGCGGAGCACAGGCTCCGGACGCACAGGCTCAGCGGCCATGGCTCACGGGCCCAGCCGCTCCGCGGCATGTGGGATCTTCCCGGACCAGGGCACGAACCTGTGTCCCCTGCATCGGCAGGCGGACTCTCAACCACTGTGCCACCAGGGAAGCCCAGGATTACAATTTAATGGGGAATATTTTCAAATATGATTTGCAAATTCAGGATCAGCTCAAAGACTGAGTATGTTAACTCTTGGTCATCTCCCTCTCCAAGTCCCACCCACACATGCCAGCAGGGAAATGGGCATGGAAGTACCTGAGGCATCTGAAGGGTGCTATTCAGATCCTTGTTCTGTCCACACCTTTATCCCATGGCCATTAAACCCCAGGAATTCATCTTGTCTCTTTGGTTCTTAGTGGAAGATTTTTTTCTTCTAAACCTCCAGATCAGGCTTCAGTACAATATGGGGCCATATATAATTCTTTATACCCCAAGGCAGTAATGATAACTGATAGAATAAATGAAAAAGCCTGTGTCAGTGTGCTTTCCTACTATTTGAGAGCTGTGTGAGGTATGAGCTTATGTATTCTCACTGCTGGAACTTGGAATTGCAAGTGAAATAGATCCTGAACTACTGAGCTATGGGAATCTTGAGTGTGGAAAGTAACTCTTTTCTTTTTTTACATTAAAAAAAAAATCTTTATTTTTTCGAGTTTTATTGTGTACAATTGACAGATAAAAATTATATATATTTAAGGTGTGCAACATGATGTTCTGATACACATATACATTGTTGAAATGATTACCACAGTGGAGCTAACATAGCCATCACCTCACATAGTTACCATTTGTGTGTGTGTGTGTGCGTGTGTGTGTGTGTGTGGTGAGAACACTTAAGATCTAGTCTCTTAGCAAATTTCAAGAATACAGCACATTATTATTAACTATAGTCATAATGTTGTACATTAGGTCTCCAGAATGTACTCATTTCTAACTGAAAGTGTGTGCCCTTTCACTAACATCTCCCCGTTTCTCCCACCCTTCAGCCCTTGGCCACCACTATTCTACTTTCTGTTTCTATGAGTTTGACTTTTTTAGATTCCACATGTAACTGAGATCATATAGTACACTCTTCACATTGTAGACCCCCCCAGACCTTTTTTTTTTTTTGCGGTGCGCGGGCCTCTCACTGTTGTGGCCTCTTCCGTTGCAGAGCACAGGCTCCGGATGCGCAGGCTCAGCGGCCATGGCTCACGGGCCCAGCTGCTCCGCGGCATGTGGGATCTTCCCGGACCGGAGCACGAACCCGTGTCCCCTGCATCGGCAGGCGGACTCTCAACCACTGCGCCACCAGGGAAGCCCCCAGACCTTTCTTAAAAATAGTTTTTGATCATACCATTCTCTTGCTTAAATACTTTTGTTGGTTCTCTGTCACTCAGGGATAAAAGTTACATGTCTTTCCTTGGTATCCTTGAGTGTTCTGGGCCTGGCTTAAATTCTTTAAAAATAAAAATCAAATGATACCTACAAATGGTTAAAATAAATAGAACAAGCAGTCTCATAATAGTCCCCTGATCCACTTTTCTCAACCATCTTTATCCATAGAAGCAACCACTCTTTTTTTTTTTTTTTTGGTGATACGCGGGCCTCTCACTGTTGTGGCCTCTCCCGTTGCGGAGCACAGGCTCTGGACACGCAGGCTCAGCGGCCATGGCTCACAGGCCTAGCCGCTCCGTGTCATGTGGGATCTTCCCGGACCAGGGCACGAACCTGTGTCCCCTGCATTGGCAGGTGGACTCCCAACCACTGCACCACCAGGGAAGCCTGCAACCACTTTTAATCATTTCTATTTTGTTCTTTTGGTGATATCCCTATTTAAAAGCTTATATTAATATTTCTTTGCTTTTCAGCTTTAGAAATCATCTATTTAATTCTTGCTATAATAAATTAAAATTTTAGCTCTCTTACACAGTGATCCCCATCTCCTCTTTTTCTCCCCTCAGTATAGTTATATTATCACAAGTTCATAATTTTTTATCAACAGTTTTAAAATTCAAAAGTCTATGAAATCTGAAAGATTTTTTTTTTTAAATCTTGGTGTCAAAACCCATTTGCTGGCAAATTTAATCTCTAACCTATCTCATGTGTGGTCAATTGTGATGAAGCATCTACAGAAGCAAGTATCCTTGGGAACAAGTGGCTGCTGCACTTGACCATTGTGGCAGTGATGATAGCTACAGAGGACAATAGCCTGGGGTGGATTCTTCTGGGTACTTGGGAGCACTTAGAGAAAGAAAATGACAAGCTTAGATGTTTAAATTCTCAGCTCTAGTTATAGAGAACCAGAGAGCTTCTAGGGCAGCCGTAAAATAATCTCTTATTTCTTATAGCCACAGAGCCAATCTAGCTGAAAATGAAATACAAAATTTAACTGAATTCACAGCTTTGCCATGTCTCTCTTGTGACAGTTAGAACATTGAGAAGGAATGAAATCTTAAGACTTGGATGGGGACATATTATGGGCTCAGGTAGAGTTGAGAATCTCAAATCCCCAAGCCATTTCAAGCTTCCCTTGTTGGTGGAAGCAGGCTACCCTTCTGCATCTGAGAAGACTAATCTTCTCTAGCTTGAAGATAGTAATAATTCTACTTGGGGAAGTTGCCTTACAAGAGGATGCCAATCATCATCAAGACCCATTCCAATCTCCCCTTGTTGTCACTAGATCCATAATTAGGTTGACAAGCACAAAGTCTGACATGGGAGGAAATAGCTAATACTGCTATTGTCGAACACATAAAAGATGTGAGCTGCTGTGACTTGCTGCGTCCTCATTTAACTTTCCTCTTTGGCCTTTGAAGAAGGCAGAAAGATCTTGGAGAATGACTGTAGATGATTGTAAACTTGATTCCAACTTTACATGCTCTTTCAGGTATGGTGTACATGCTGGAGCAAATTAATACAGCCCTGGGTACCTGGTATTCAGATATTGACCCGTAAAATGCTTTTTTCTCTTTACTACTTTGTATCACCAGACGCAAATTGCTTTTATCCAAAAGAACCAACTGTATATTTCCCCAGTCTTGCCTCGGGTCTACACAGTCTGTTCTGCCTTCTGTTATAATATGGTCCACCAAACCCTTGGACATTTTGACATTCCATGCAACATTATAATGGACCACAATTTTGATGCCGATATTAATTCGATCTGATGAGCACAAAGTAGCAAGTACTTAAGATGCCTTAATGAGACATATGTGAACCCAAGGTGGGAGATAAAGCCTGTGAACATTTAGTGGTCTGTCTCCCTAGTGGTTTCTGGGGGTCCAGTTGAAGCAGCTCCTGCAAGGTTAAAGACAGGTTGCTGTATCTTTCATTGTCTACCAATAAAAGGAGGCACAGCACTTGGTAGGACTTTTTGGATTTTGGAAGAAACGTATTTGAGTATGGTATTACCACCCTTTGTAACTTTTCAGTTTTGGATGAATAATAGAGCAAGAGAAGGGTAATGATCTGGCTGCACAGTCTGCTATGCATGGTGTTGTGAGAGAATGTTTGCTTGGTGAACTGAATTTCAGCTAATTTCCAGTTAAGTCCTGCCCCTTTCCTGCGGCCCTTCACACATTCTGAGTTTGGAGCCTATTGTACGTAGCAGAAGTTGTTGATACCTGGCACCACATCCCTGCAGCTCACCTCTGAGTTCACCTGCAGTTCCAGTTCCTGTAGATACCAACAATTTCCTACTTCAGGTACCTGCCTTTCCTTGCTTGGAGGCTTTCTCCTGGGCCAGGAGGGCTTGGCTCAGCACGCAGGGCAGCCTGAAAGTGCTGGAGGGTTAAGCCTCCAGGGACAACCTTCAACCAGTGAGGGATGGAATTTGTTGGATAAATACTCCATCTAGCCTGAGGTGCATTACATCCCCACCGGGATGGAGCCCTAGTTGCCTACTAATAACCTTCAAGTTAACATGCACTTGATTGGCTTTTTCTCCCTTTCTTTCCTATCTCCTTCATTATGCTTTTTTCGGATCACCTTCCAAATAAACTACCTGTACACAAGTCTTTGTCTCAGGGTCTGCTTTGGGGAAACCTCAAACTTAGATGTCTGTCATCTACTCTGCTTCATGAGTCAACACCGTTTCTATGCTTTCCACCTTGATGCATCCACTGATGACCTCCTTTCTATATCTTTGTTTTTGTTGGCTTCTTCCTTTTGTGCTCCTTTCTGTGATTTTATTGGCATGTAAAGGGGGCGAGGAGACACATGTCCTGGCTTAGTTTGCTTTCTTCAGTCAAAGCCTGCCTAATCTCTTTCACCTGATTTCCTGTTCTGACATCATTTGCCCATAGTCCCACAGTCATGGAACCCTCAAATCTGTTTCCCTCTTTCATGCCTTTGCACGTGCTCACTCCCAACTTGGAATTTTATTCTCCTTGTTTGACTGACAAACACCCACTAAACCCTAAAATTTCTGCTCAAATGTCAGCTCTTCTATTACATTTCCCCTAAATGTTCCCTCCCTCTTCAAACAGTTAATGATTATGAGTTCTGTCTCCTTTACTTGGTTGTGTGTTCTACAGGGGCAAGGGCTATGCCTATTTATCTAGTGCTGTATTCCCAGTTCCTGGCACAGTGCCTGGGCTGGCACATAACAGGTGCTTGATAAATATTTGTTTAATGAACAAATTAATTCATTCGTTAAGGGTAAGAAAACCAACTTCGCTTGACATGTCAGCATTAGAGCAAGATCCGGTACACAGGTGGACCCTCCAGAGTGACTGCAGGGGAGCTGTCTCTAACTCTTTGGGGGAAGTGTTTCCAAGATGAACATTTGGGCCAGTCAAAGAGGCTGTGGGGACAGTGGATTGGTGGTAGGGACATGAGTAAGAAGTGAGGTTACTGTGTTCTGTCCCACTGTTTGTCTATTGTCACCTTGAAATTGGTGCTAAAAATGAGTTGACTTTGGGATGGCTCAGTCTCTCACCATTCCTTTACCAGAGGCTGCGTGGTACCAAGGTGAAGAGCTGGAGCTGAGTCTTGGGTTTGAAGCTTCAGCTCTGTCACTTCATTTTGTATTTGAGGGGAGGGTACTCAAATTCTCTCTGTCTCAGTTTCATTATCTATTGTGAGGATTAAGTGAATATGTACTATTTATTATTATATATATGTATGTATTATTTATTATACATATGTATTATATAGTCAGAGCCCATTCAGGGCACATATTAGGGCCTAAGTATTAGGTTTTATTAATATAATAATTACCAGTGACTAATGCAAGATTCTAGGAGGTCAGGTGGTTTGCCCATAGCCACAAAGGAAGCCTGGGATGGGTCTAGAGTGATTACTATACTTTGAGATTGATGAACCATTAAAAAAAGTCCCAGCTGCCAGAGGCCTACAGCCACTGGCTGCACCTCAGTGAACAAGAGGACTTGTTAGAGGCATATGCAGAGCTGTGCCTGGATCCAGGCAACAAAATGGGATGATTCATAAAGTCTGTTTGATTTCCATCACCCAAGCGCTGATGTATTTGGCATCAACAGCTGGCTGTTCCTGAAGGGCTCATTCAAGCCCAAGTCACTGTGTTTTGTCTCTGTGGGCACATGGATGCAAAAAGGAACTGAGTCTTAGAAAAATTTATCCCTTGGTATTGAAAATGCCAGCAGACTTCCACTTTGGTTATCAGACATTAAACTGTATTAAAAAGTGAGTCTAAAATTTCTTCAGTGGTGATAAACATTGTTAAAATTGAAATAAAAGTGATTAATGTCAAAGCTTCAGGACCCAAGCTTCTCTGGTTAAGTCACAGGCTCATGATGAGGATACCTGGCTCTCATCTAGTTCAGTTCTCTCTGTGGACCCCTATGGACTATTTGCCTATGTCTGTTTTCTTTAAAAGTTTGCTCAGGTGGGTTTGGTTGCCTCCATATATATTTTTAAAAATTTATTTATTTACTTTATTTATTTATTTTATTTTTGGCCGCGTTGAATCTTCATTGCTGTGTGCGTGCTTTCTCTAGTTACGGTGAGCAGGGGCTACTCTTCGCTGCAGTGCATGGGCCTCTCATTGCGGTGGCCTCTCTTTGTTGCAGAGCACGGGCTCTAGGCGCGCGAGCTTCAGTAGTTGTGGCACGCGGGCTCAGTAGTTGTGGCGCACGGACTTAGTTGCTCCATGGCACGTGGGATCTTCCTGGACCAGGGCTCAAACCCATGTCCCCTGCATTGTCAGGCGGATTCTTAACCACTGCACCACCAGGGAAGTCCCAGCCTCCATATTTTGAGTTGAAAGGTGGGACTAAGGAAGTAGACCAGAGTCAAAATGTTAGAGGATATTTTTAGTCCTGGAAGAGCAGCAGGTGAAAATGGTGAAGTCGGCCTGCATCTCTCAATGATGAGTTCTTCCTTTCTTTATTTTTTATTTATTTAAAAATTAAAAAAAATTTGTATATAATTTTTAAAGGTTTCACTCCATTTATAGTTATTACAAAATATTGTAATATTCCCTGTGTTGTACAATACATCCTTGTAGCCTGTCTTACTCCCAGTAGTTTGTATGTCCACTCCCCAGCCTCTATGTTGCCTCTCTTCCCCCTCTCTGCACTGGTAACCACTATTTTGTTCTCTGTGTCTATGAGTCTGCTTCTTTTTTTGTTATATTCACTAGTTTGTTGTATTTTTTAGATTCCACATATGTGGTAAGATACAGCGTGTGTCTTTCTCTGTCTGACTTATTTCACTTAGCATAATGCCCTCCAAGTCCAACCATGTTGCTGCAAATGGCAAAATTTTGTTCTTTTTTATGGCTGAGTAGTATTCCATTGTGTGTGTGTGAGTGTGTGTGTATACCACATCTTCTTTATCCATTCATCTGCTGATGGACACTCAGGTTGCTTCCATATCTTGGCAATTATGAATAATGCTGCTGTGAACATTGGGGTGCATGTTTCTTCTCAAATTAGTGTTTTTGTTTTTTTCACATGTATACCCAGGAGTGGAATTGCTGGGTCATATGGTAGTTCTATTTTTAGTTTGTTTGAGAAACCTCCACATTATTTACCACGGTGGCTGCACCAATTCACATTCCCATCAAGTGTACGAGGGTTTCCTTTTCTCTACATCCTTGTCAACACTTGTTATTTGTGTTCTTTTTGAAAATAGCCATTCTGACAGGTGCAGTGATATCTCATTGTGGTTTTGATTTGTATTTCTCTGATGATTAGCGATCATCATGATCGCATCTCCTCATGTGCCTGTTGGCCACCTGCATGTCTTCCTTGGAAAAATGTCTATTTTTCTACCTATTTTTTAATCAGGTAGTTTGATTTTTTGATGTTGAGTTGTATGAGCTGTTTATATATGTTTGCTGTTAATCCATTATTGGTCATATCATTTGCAAGTACTTTCTCCCATTCAGTAAGTTGTCTTTTCATTTTGTCAGTGGTTTCCTTTGCTGTGTAAAAGCTTTTAAGTTTAAGTAAGTTCTCTCTTTCTTTAAATATCAGTTATTACTTTGAATCATATAGTTACTATCTTGTTTCATATTTTTTGTTTTAATTATTTAGTAGTTGATCTTGGGTCTACAATGTGCCTCTTATCACATTTTGCTTCAAATAATATTGTACAACTTCCTGAATAATATAAGAACATTACCAGAGTTTGCTTCCATTTTCTCCTGCCATCTTTTGTGTTATTATTGTCATATCTTTTAATTTTACTTCTGTTATAAAACCTACAATATACTGTTATTCCTTTTTGCTTTAAATTTTAAATTATCTTTTATAGAAATGTAAAAAAAAAAAAACAAAAAGTTGTTTACTCACTTATTTACCTCTGGTGCTCTTCATTCCTTTGAAGAGTTTCCTGAATTTCCATCTGCAATAATTTTCATTCAGCCATAGGAACTTCTTTATACACTTGTTTGTAGTGTAGGTCTGCTAGCAACAAGTTCTTTCAGCTTTCATTTTTCCAAAAATGTCTTTATTTAAACTTCTTTTTCTTGGAGGGGGGGGAATAACAGTTGGTTAAATATATACATCCACAGAATCAAACATATGTAACTGTTTAATGCAGAAATGTATTTAAAGACATTTGCTGTGTGTTAAGTGGAAAATAGCAGTTTATGGAGATGGATATACAGTATAATGTCATTTTATATAAAATTATGTATGTATATTTAATCACAGAATAACCCTGGAACAATATACATGGGACTGTAAACAGTGGTATTTCAGTGGTGTCCTTTTGCATATTGGAATTTTCTAAAATTTCTAAAATGAACCTGCCTCACTTTTATCATTAGGAAGTAAAGTTTATTTGTTTAACCTATTTGGTTTTGCCTTCAAATCTTTTCATACTATTAAAATTCATAACTCAATAAAAGTAAATGTCATTTAAGCTGTCTCCTAATAATACAAATGTTAATTGGTAGGATTAAATTTAAAGCATGTTCATGGATTCTGGGCTTTGCAAATATGAATGACAGGAAAAAATGAGACATTTTGTAAGAGTACTGGGAAAACTAAAAGGGCAGTGCATTGACTTCACATACTAATCAAAGTTGAAGAAAACTTTTTAAAGAGATAAAATATTACATAAAATATTAGGGATACAGTTCTGTTCAATTTCTTTTCTCCCCTCCCCCTCCTGAGGCCTTGTTTCCCTAATGAACTGCTCTCAGCAGCTAGGTGTAGCTTCTTCTAATCTGCATAAAAATACTTGTACATAATACATTTATATGCTAGTAGCTAGTACGTGGTATTATTATAATATATATGTGCTCTTAAAGTTTCCATAAATGATATCTTACATAAAATTCTGCATCCTTTTTTCCCCATTCACATTTTATTTTGATATCTATCCATTTTGATTCCAATAGAAATACAGGCAACAATGTGGTTAGGGCCACAGGATCTGAAGTCAGCCTGTCTGGGTTGGATTCCAGCCCTACCATCACTAGTGTGTGACCTAGGGCAAATTCCCGATTTTCTTTGTGCCTTAATTTCTTTACCTGTGACACGCATGTTCTTGTAGTCTTTACTTTATTGCGCTGTTGGAGGAGAAATTGAGTTAAACGTGTAAAGCATGTAGAACAGTGCCTGACACAGAAAGAGCTCAGTAACTGCCGTTTGTTGTTGCTGCTGTTGTGAAAGATGCCCCTGGCTGTCCATCACTAAGACAAAGATGCTGAATTATTTATTTCTATCACTGATACAGATTTCCACAGAATCCCTCGTCTTCTCAAGCAAGCATTACCAACATTGTTGCATGGGGGGTGGATTTGAAATCATTAGCCATAGAACAGAAATTTGTCCAGTTATTCCATGGTAAGCACTTGAAAACTGTACAGTCTCGTAAACATCTAGATCACTTCTTTTAACTGTTGTGTAGTATTCCAGCAGAGCAGTACATTTCCTTGGGGTGGGCATTTAGGTTGTCTCCTTTGTTTCTCTACTAAACACAGTGCTTCAGTATTCATCCATGGGCTTCACTGGTGGCACAGTGGTTGAGAGTCCGCCTGCCGATGCAGGGGACATGGGTTCGTGCGTGCCCCGGTCCGGGAAGATCCCACATGCCGCGGAGTGGCTGGGCCCATGAGCCATGGCCGCTGAGCCTGCGTGTCTGGAGCCTGTGCTCCGCAATGAGAGAGGCCACAACAGTGAGAGGCCCGCGTACCGCAAAAACAAAAACAAAAACAAAAACAAACAAACAAACAAAGATATTCATCCACGACCATGGGGCGTTGTGCACATGGGAGAGAATAGAATTGCTGGGTTGGGACTGAACCCAGGCCTATTTAATGCCAAAGCCCTCAGTTATGATTCTCTCACTTACAGGGTCCTAGGTAGAGACAAACAATACATTCTGAGAATGGTGATGACCCACGACCAATGGAAAAATCCCCCAGAGGTGAACATTGTCCCGGAGAGGCAATGGCAGCAGTCATCCAGAGGGGTCTTTGGCCAGGGAGACATCAAAAATCTCCTCGCTTGGGCTTCCCTGGTGGCGCAGTGGTTGGGAGTCCGCCTGCCGATGCAGGGGGCGCGGGTTTGTGCCCCGGTCCGGGAGGATCCCACGTGCCGCAGAGCGGCTGGGCCCGTGAGCCATGGCCGCTGGGCCTGCGCGTCTGGAGCCTGTGCTCCGCAGCGGGAGAGGCCACAGCGGTGAGAGGCCCACGTATCGCAAAAAAAAAAATCTCCTCGCTCCATAAATGAATCCACGTTGAACATTTAGCTGAATGTGAACACGTGAGACCAACAGAAAAAAAAAAAAAGATCTACAGGGATATTGTCATACAAACAGTTTTTATTGATCCAAGAATCAGGGTTTGTTAGCAAACAAAATTTTAATTTTATTTATTCACTTGATACTTAATTGTAGATATTTGCTGTAGACTTGAAAGAGTGGTGATTTGTGGGGACAAGATGTTTTAGATGTTCTTTTTTTTTTAACATCTTTATTGGAGTATAATTGCTTTACAATGGTGTGTTTGTTTCTGCTGCATAACAAAGTGAATCAGCTATGCGTATACATATATCCCCATATCTCCTCCCTCTTGCATCTCCCTCCCACCCTCCCTATCCCACCCCTCTAGGTGGTCACAAAGCGCCGAGCTGATCTCCCTGTGTAGACGTTATTTCTTTTTCAGTCTGACATAGTAAGTCTTATTACTGAGCCAAAAACTATTTAGTTGTCCATATATCAAGGAGGTCAAGAAATTATTAGATGGTGTGGCTAAGAGGTGGAGTATTTCAGAATGTCAAATGAGTGAAGACTGGTAGAAAAGGAGAAAGAAAGGGGCAGAGGGAAGACGAGAAAGAGGACTTGACTGGGGTGGGGATGGGGCAGTAGCAGAACATCCTGGTTTGATGGAAGGACGTTCAGTACGCAGCAGAGAGGACTGTCCATTCTCTCTTGTAAAGTCCATTTCGAGGGACAGACTCTACAATCTCCCTCAAGCAGACTTTTCTTAGCTTTTAGTAGGCTGAAAAAGAAACCTGAAAATTCAGGTTTAGCCCCATTTCCTCTCCTTCAGGCCTCTGAGGACCGTGATGGCAGCCCTGAAGGTGGGTCTGGAAGCTTATGCTCACCTCTCCAGGCCCAGGGAGTGGAGAACATGCTGCAGGTGTTGAGCCTTTCCCTCGGTCGTCAGTCCCCTGCTCTGGGCTTCCCCTTCTCTTCCCGAGTCCCTGGCCTTCCTACTCGCTATTTTTCTACCTAATGCATCAAGACACCTGCAGAGGTGCGGGGATGCCCCGCTGGTAGAATTGGTCCTTGGCAGTGGGCTCTGCAGCTGGCTTGCCGGGTTTTGTAGTCTCAGCCTGCACCTCCTTTTCCTCTTCTGGGCAAGGATGCAAATGATAGCACTCACTCCATAGGGTTGCTGTGTAATGTGGGTAAGACTCAGCACGGTGTCGAGAAAGGGCTCTGCCATTATGATTCCTCAGGACACAAGAAGAGCACTTCAGTGTGATTGCAGAGGAAGAGGGAATAGCCTCAGCCTGTGAAAATTCAGGGCTTTGCTTTCGCTCATGCCCATCCGCAACCCTAACCTTAACCCTGGTCTCTCAAGTAGTTTGAGAGACACTCACAGACGACAGGCCTTAAGTGGACCCCTTATTTCTTTGAGTTGGTGGGGGGCTGGGGCAGCTGGACCCCCCCCCCCCGCCGCCCCCTCCAGGCAGGTCGGTTCTGGTCGGGAGCAGCCTGTGTCTTAAACCTTACAGCCCTTATCCTTTTCTGTGTGTGCCTGACATTTGGGAAGCTATCTTGAATGACCTTAGGGTTAGCTGGCTAGTTGAAGTAAAGCAAAGGGTAGAAACTTGCCTCAAAGATAAAGTTAAAGGCAAAAAAAGCAAACTGTGCTTTTTAATAAAGCAGTTTAAGGAAAAAACAGCTTACAGGCATTTTCTTCTGTGTGCGTGACCCAGCTGTGATGAGGTCTAACCATTTTTCTTATTTCTTCCCTTTTTCTCTTACCCTCTTTGAAGACAATGTATAATGTTATCCGGAATTATCCTTTCTGTCACCATTGTGATAAGGATCATGATTTCGATGAGTAACAATAGACACTAAAATAATAACAATATCCACAGATATGTTTCCCACAAAATTCCTTGGTTTCCGTTGCTATTATTTTGGGTTAAAATAAGTCATTTAGAAAAAAGGAAGAAAGGAACAATTAGTCTATGGTACACTAAAAAGAAATACTGTAAAACATGAATTCCCAGCTTATAGCAAACTTACTTTACAGAATTTTAAACTAAAAACAATCAATTAAATAGATAATCTTTTCAATGACAACCCGTATGACTTATGAAAGGCCCTGGGGATACAGAATCTATGGAGGATAGAAAATAAATAGATCAAAGAATGGCAGATAAATTATACTTTATGAGAGTTAGGTCTGTTTATCTCCTCTTGATGAATAGCTTTTTACATATTTTCAAGGTTTTATAGGAAAACATAGCTGAAATCCCTTCTCATCCTAATTTTTCAGAAAGGCAGTGTAGTGAGTAGAAGGGATGTGGGCTTTGCATCAGATCTGCTTCAAACCCTGGCTCCACCACTCATCCAGCTGTGTGATGGTGGACACATTACATATTCTACCTGAGTGTCCTGTTTCCCACCAATAAATCTTGCAGGCTACTGTATGTTATACGTACATACACACAACTAATTAAGTATGTTTCCCCGAGATTCACCTGCATGTGGGTTTTAGCTGAACATCACTGATGGCATGAATATCCAATGAACACGTTACACACTATTCCTGTTGAGTTATAAATGGTGACACTAACAAATTACAGTTAGGAATGCTGATAAGTGTTGTAAGCATTTCTAAGTCTTTATGTACTTAAGCTTAAAAAAATTAGAATCTCTATAGTATGTAACATTAAGCACTTACTGTTTATTGTGATCTCAGCTCAGTGTGTAAAATTGTTTCTATGAAATGTATGTGATTCTGGCTCTGTCATAGGATGAACTCGTCTGAATCTGCTAATCCTTTTTTTTTTTTTTTTTTTTTACAGTTATTAGTTTTATGTAGTTATCATTTGCTCTCTCAAGAGTTTAGCCATTGGGCTCATTTGTAGCAGCAAAGAGTAGAGGCCATAACTTTGGACTCTGAAATCAGACTGCTAGGGTTCAAGTCTCAACTCTGCTACCTACTTGCTGTGTCACCTTGGGCAAATTACTCTCTTTGGACCTCAGTTTTCCTCATCTGCAAAAAAGTGGGATAATATATAGTGTTGTTAAGAAGAACTAAATGAATTAATCTTTATAGGGCCTGCCCTATTCTAAACTGTAATTGCTATAAAAGTCTGAAAGAATGAAATTATTAACTTTGCAAATGATTTGAAATGGATAAATAAAATACTTTAATAGTAAATTCATACTATTAAGATACTATTAATAACTATTAAATTAATAACTTAAAATATTAGTACAGTGTACATTATTCATGATACAGCTATTTAAGAGAAATATCTATGTAATTCATCTGACACAGTAGATATTCAGTAAACAGTAGCCATTTATTACTATTATATAATTCTATGATAATGATTCTATAATAATAATTCTATACTACTAATAATTATCAGGAAAGAAATATATGCTGGATTATATTTAAAGGGCACCCACTAGATTCAGCTCTGTTTTAGAGCTTTGAAAGAGCAGCTTATTGAAAGCACATTGTTTTCAAGTTCAGCAGAAATGTGGTGACTCACGCTGAGCACTGTTACTGTTTGAAAGCCATGTCATCAGCATCCTGTGTGGTGTGGGTGACCGGGGGCTGTGTGAGTAGGTGGCAGGAGAGGGTCTCAAGGCTTTTGCCCTCCAGCCCTTTGTTCTCCTCACTGCTCCCACAGGTCCAATTTCCAAGCAGCAGCCTTGAGAGCCATCTGCCTAAGGCAGCTGGTGAAGGGGCCACCTAGATGGGGATAGGAAGTGGACACTGTGGCAGTGGATGGTGGATTTTAAGCTGGTTACCTCCCCTGGCTTTCTCACTGACCCTTGAGTTCGAAAGCACAGAGGTGGTGGCAGGAAGAACTGATGGAGCCATGTGGCAAATGGCAGACTCACCACTCACAAGCTGTGTGACTATTTAACCTCTCTGAGCCTGAGTTTCCTCATGTGGAAATGGGAGAATAATTCCTGATCCTCAGTTTAAATGAGAAATGCCTGTCAGGTGCTTTGCTCAGTGCCTGGCCCAGAGTAAGGGCTCCATTAGCATACACGGCAGGGTTCTGATGTCAAAATCTATTGAGTGTATCCCCTAAGACACTAATACATCTTGTCTTCAGAGCTGCTCTTTAATAGGCTCTATGCTATCCTAAAAATTAATTAGGTTGTTATGCCCCCCTCCTCTTCACTACAAAATTGTAAAAGGTTTTTTCCATTTCTCTAATGCAGTGTATTTTAGAACTAAAATTTTCCCAGTAGATGCAGCTATAAAGGAATAAGCTGTCTGACGACAAGACCCAGGCTTAGTTCAGGGAAATGGCCCTTGAGATGCAATCAGTGGGTATTACCAACAGCCATTTCAGCTTGATCTGTCTGATCCCTAGGAAAAGAGATCCTAGCCATTTCTTTCTGGAGGCATCAAATTGGTATTTTCCCATTCTTATGATGAAGTTCATGCTCTGCAGCATTGGAAGTCCAGTGCCAGGTCATGTGTGATGTCACCCAGTGCCCACAGTCACTGACTGGCACCGTCCCAAACTCCGGTCATGCCGGATGTCCTGGGCAGCAGCGGCAAAGCCTTCCCTGAGGCTGACCTGTGGTGGGTTTCGGCAGGAGCCCCAGAGCAAAGACCCAGCATAGACTCCCTTTGGGAAGAAAGTTGAGAGTGAGGGGCCAGGAGTTTAAGGTCTCAGAATAAAGCCAGAATTGTACCAGTTGTGCAGTTTGTGTCTCCCTCTGTAGACACCTAGCCATGCTTCTGTGTGTGTGTGTGTGTGTGTGTGTGTGCGCGCGCGTGAGTGACAGTGCCTGCATGGGAGGTGTGATGAAGAGGGAGGGGGAGGCACAGGCTTCTATTTCCATCTAGTCTGCTTTCCAAAGGCTTTCCTGGGGGCGGGGGTTGGGAGGGGGAAGGAAACCAGGAGCACAGCTGCAAAGGGGCCCCAAGATATTGCGGGACGTGCCAGGTGTGTGGGAGCATTCACACCAGTTTGGCCGTGGGCAGGTGAAGGATGGCTGACTGCAGATAGCATGAGCTCCACATGGCAGGGGAGGGGGTGGCGTGGGGCTGCCCAGAAGGCTGACCTTCCGCTTGTTTCCTCATTCAGAACTGTTCATTCCGGGGCTTCCCTGGTGGCGCAGTGGTTAAGAACCCGCCTGCCAACGCAGGGGACACGGGTTTGAGCCCTGGTCCGGGAAGATCCCACATGCCGCGGGGCGACTAAGCCCGTGCAGCACAACTACTAAGGCTATGCTCTAGAGCCCGTGCTCTGCAACAAGAGAAGTCACCACAATGAGAAGCCCGCGCACCGCAAGGAAGAGTAGCCCCCGCTTGCTGCAACTAGAGAAAGCCCGCGCGCAGCAACAAAGACCCAACGCAGCCAAAAATAAATAAATAAATAAATTTATAGAAAAGAAAAAGAACTGTTCATTCCTGAGATGCTCTGTGCCTTGTGCTGGTTCACTCAGACCAGAACCTCGTTCTCACTGAGTTTGCAATCTATGGAGGAAAATAAACCTTTGGCAAGGAAACAAATTAATCCATTTCAGTTAGTGATAAGTGCTCTGAAGGAAATGGAGTTCTGTAATTAAGAATAACAAAGGGCAGCTATTTTAAGTGGCTGTCGAGGTGACATTAGAGCAAAAGACCTAGAGGATGAGAAGAAAACACTCAGGAGTAGGTGAGGGTCGAGGGGAGTGGGCTGAAATGAGGTGAGTGGAGGCCTACAGCCTAGTAGATGCTCAAAGAACCAGTGAATGTGGGTGGAGAGGACAGCAAGGACCAGATCACTCTGCATCTTGTAGGCCATGAAAAGAGTGAGGAATTCAAAGTGCAAAGTAAGCCTTCAAGGGATCCAAGCAGGGGAAGAACAAGACTCAGTTTATGTTTAAAAAAGACCACTATGGCTGCTATGATGGAGCATGGGATTTGAAGGAGCGAGAAGCACAGCTTTCGAGTTCCAGTTTGGAGCATTCTGTGCTTTTCTCTTTTATAGCTCATCTCACACTGTACTGGAATTGTTTGATGTCCCCTCATCCCACCTCCAGTAGCTTACCCGTGGCTTAAGGGCGATTAAGTGTTTATAATTCTCCACCATCAGCCCTGAATGCATAAGGGCTCAACAATTGTTTGCTTATTAAATAAACTACAATGAATCTTCCAAGAAGGGGGTGCAGGTGTTTAGGTTTGGAGTGTAAGTATACTGTCTCCAAGAATGTCTGCTTTGAAGGAAATTGTTAGGGAGGAAAATCTTTTCCTCCAGCCACTTAGATTCAGTGATTGGGGGCCTGCAAATCTGACTGACATTAGCTAGATGAACAGGATTAAAAACACACAATTTTTATTAATATTTACATTCATGGGACTTCACAGAAAAAAAGTGAAAACTCAAAGAAGCAGTTAGACTTGGGAGCTTATATACGCTTCTTAACAAAGGAAAGAGGGTTTGAGCTTCAAGGGACAATAAATTGCAAGGAAGTGACTAGGAAATACATGGGGGGAACTAATGGAAGAGGAGGACTATTTTAGTAAGCTTTGTTTCTGCAAAACTTGTTGCTGTCTCTCTATCTTCGGTGATAAAGGGTCACTCTTCTGGTACAGGAGAGGGGGATACCTTCACAAAGAAAAAATTATTTTCTGCTTATAGGCAGATAAGGGAAGGGCAGAGAACTCTTTCTGTATTTATTGATTCTCAGTTGCCTTCAGCTCAAATTCTTATCAAAATAATCCTTATGCTAAAGTGGCATATTGTGGGGTAGCATACCCTGACCTCCTTCCAGATCTATTTGCACATGAAAGCTCTTAATTTTAAATAATCAGTTATAGCTAATTCAAAAAGATATATGCACCCCAGTGTTCATAGCAGCATTATTTACGATAGTCAAGATGTGGGAACAACCTAAGTGCCCATCAATGGATGAATGGATAAAGAAGGTGTGGTATATATAGAAAGAATATTACTCAGCCATAAAAAAGGCGGAACTCTTCCATCTTCCACAACATGGATGGACCTTGAGGGTATTATGCTAAGTGAAATAAGTCAGACAAAGACAAATACTGTAAGATTTCACTCACGTGTGGAATATAAAGAAAATAAACAAAATAAATGAATAAGCCAAAGCAAACAAAAAGCAACATGTAGTTATGGAGAACAGAGTAGTGGTTACCAGAGGGGAAAAGTTGGAGGGTGGGGAAGGCAAAATAGCTAACGGGTTTCAAGTGTATGGTGATGGATGGAAACTAAATTTTTGGTGGTGAACATGCTGTAGTGTATACAGAAATAGAAATATAACATTGTACACATGAAACTTATATAATGTTGCAAACCAATGTCACCTTTATACAAATAAATTAACAAAAAATCAGTTATGTTAGTTAATAGTCATACCCACTCCACTTCTGGGCCAGGGAATCTGAATCAGAGGTGGATATCTTGGTAAAGAGATACAGAGCAGAGAAGTATTAATAAAAAGCTGCCTAACCACTGATGGGATGTCATCTCCTCAAGAAAACTTGTTCTTTAATGTGGGAGCTCAGGTGAAGGACTCTGTATTGTTCAGCTTGTCCTCCTCAAGGCCTTAGTAGAGTGGTTGGAGATAGAAGTCACTACATGTTTGTAAATTAAACTGTACGTAAACAGATTTCGTGGAAGGTTGTGAAGCATGAATGTAGCTGCTTTGTGGAATGCAAAGCCCACCAAGATGGAAAATGTAATTTCAGAACTGGCTGTGGGTGCTGGAGGCAATATAGGGCTTTGCAGAAAGAGGCTGGGAGAAGGTGCCCTGGGTGACGTTTTTGGCCTCCTGGGTGATGTTTCTGTATCTGAAGAGGATAAAAAGGTAAACAGCACACAGTCTCACCCCTAAGGTTAATTCTGTTGGGAGACTGTATGCAGACTGCTAAAGTGTGGCATTTTCACATCCTGGTGAACTGATTGGCAGGTGCTGTAGTAGACATAGTAAGGTGACGTACACCTGAGGTATGTGGGAAGGAAGGCAGAATTCAGAGGGCAGCAGG
>NW_006784922.1:2243451-2270422 GCF_000442215.2 Lipotes vexillifer | reverse complement strand
GCAGGAATCGCTAGAGGCTTGGGAAAAGGCTGGAAGGAGAAAAGAGCTGTGAAGGGAGGGGACATTTGTTACCTGTGTTCCATATGTGGAAGGAACATGGATTTGCCAGCTGTTGCAGAGAAACAAAAGGAATTTAGAATTAAATTGGGTGTTTGGAAGAGCTCTCCAACTGTTAAGTGTTCTGAGATGCTTTAATTCGATTACAAAGGGATGAAAATCATTGCCTTTTCTGACTGGGAGTTTATGGAGTGCCTTCTATGTGTCAGGCACTGTGATGAGTGCTCTACATTCATTTATGTCATCATTACAGCTCTGTGGGGGAGGTATTTTTATGCCCATTTATGGATGTGGAGTCTGGTAGATGGTTTGGTTTGTCTAGTGCCGTACAGTGGGTAAGTGTCTGGCTTCAGTGCCTGTGCTTTTTCCTATACATCACACTCTCTTATTGGTGATCCTAACAAAAAGGCTCAACAGTGATCTTTTGGGGGTTCAGTTATTCCCCGTCTTACTTTTGTTGAGTTTCTTCTGAAGTCCTGGACCCAGTGGCACGTCCTTGTCTAAGGCCTGGGCTTAGGGTTACCCTAAGGGTTAGCCTCGGGCTCAGAGGTACCCTCTTGGTTATGGGGATATTCCTGTGCTTTCTCTGTAACCAAAGTCTTATTAAATGTCAACTAAAGGTACAAGGGTATAAATGAGAACCCACCTCTCTTCCCCATATTGATGGGGGCCAGTGTTTACCAGGTCATGCAGTCAAGCTCTGTAGACCTGCTTTCTCTTTCCTTAATTTTGTTAGTTTATCCTGGAAAGAAAGAGATAACCAGATCATCTGAGGACCCATTGTAGGAACTGCTGTGAAGGGGAACCAAGGCTATTGCCTTGTGTACCTTAAAAGAGTTTCATGTTAAATCAGTTGTCAACATTTTAAAATCTGGAAGTTTCATGTAAAAATCCAAATTTCCATCTATTGAAAAACCAGAAGTTCTGCCACTCTCTATTGCCTTGTATATGGCCCTCTTCATGCCTTACCTTACTGGCCCTCTTAGATATCTGAGTTTGCAGCCCCAAGGCTAGAACAAAGCTAATTGACCCAAAGTCTAGTTCAGTGTACGCACCAAGAAAGCCATCTGATCATTGAAAGAGTGAGATATGTCTGGCTTCCACCTGGGGAGTATTTATTTATTTATTTAAACTGAAGTATAGTTGATTTAGAGTGTTGTGTTCATTACTGCTGTACAGCAAACTGATTCAATTATACATGTGTGTGTGTATATATATATATATATATATATATACTTTTAAAATATTCTTTTCTATTATGGTTTTTCATAGGATATTGAATATAGTTCTCTGTGCTATACAGTAGGACTTTGTTGTTTATCCATTCTGTATATACAGATGCCCAATAGGTACTCAACATCGCTAATTACTAGAGAAATGTAAATCAAGACTACAATGAGGTACCCACCTCACACCAGTCAGAATGGCCATCATTAAAACATCTACAAAAAAACCCCAAATCTCTTACTTCAATAAATGTCTTGCAAAAAAAAAAAATTGGAAACACAAGTTTGCAAACTAAAAAAAAAAAAAAATTCTGTGAATAACAAATGTCGGAGGGGGTGTGGAGAAAAGGGAACCCTCCTACACTGTTGGTGGGAATGTAAGTTGGTATGGCCACTATGGAAAACAGTATGGAAGTTCCTCAGAAAAGTAAAAATCGAATTGCCATATGACCCAGTGATCCCATTCCTGGGCATATATCTAGACAGAACTATAATTCAAAAAGACACATGCACCCCTATGTTCATAGCAGCACTATTCACAACAGCCAAGACATGGAAACAACCGGAGTGTCCATTGACAGATGAATGGGGAGCTTTTAAATGGCGCTTGCCTGGGCACTACCTCAGGCTGATTGAATCAGAGTCTGAGGCTAGATAGGTATTACTAGAAAAGCTCCCAGGGTGGTTCTAATCTGCAGCCAAGTTAGGAAAAATAAGTAGGGCTTGCCCATAAGTAGCACTGCAGCCTCAGGTCTCTATGTCAGAGAAATGGGCTTATGAAGTCTTGCATCAAAGTTGCTGTTTTTACCTGTCTCCCAGCACCGCCGGGGTAGCCCCATTCACCTCATCCTGATTTACTCACGTGTAATTGGGCTCTTTTGACTTTTATGTTTGCACCTCCAGTGCTAAGATTTTATAGAATTCTGGAGAAAGAGAGAAGATGAGAAAGGAACAAAGAATTATTTCAAAGTCTTCCTTTGAAATGCTCAAATATCAAGACTATCTTATGGCAAATATTAAGATTCCTAGGAAAGAGGAAACATTTAGAAGCTACTTGCTCTTTTATGTTCACCCTTGCTTCAGAAATAAAACATAATAATAAAAAAATACAATAAACTGGACAGGTTTCTAAGTCCTTTTCATCCGCTAAGGAGAAATTTCATTAGCAAACACTGGAGGACATTGGTCTCTGTGGTTATCTGGTGGCTGCTGTGGGCAAAGCTCCAGCTTTCGTCCATTCCAACCCTCACTGCAGAGCCCTGGGCAAAGGCCATGTCCATCAGCGATGTCTTCATCCAGGGCTACCCTGGCCAAGAGTGCAAATGGCAGAAAACGACATTCGCATCTGGGTACAAAGCATCACAAATGCTTGTCACTGTGGCTCTGCAGGGCCCCCTCCTCATCAGTCAGGCCTGTGGGGTTTTGTGTCCTCATAGGCTGAGATCTTTGCTCTTCCAACGGCTAAAAGGCCCTAAGGCCTCTCGTGTACCTGACATTAAGGTCTCTGTCATAACATGGCCAGTCCCAGTTCACATTTCGAAAGTCAAAGCTTGCACTTGGAGACTTAACCTGCTGTTTTTTCAGCTTCCAATGGAAAATGACTTGGTTTTTCAGGGAGCAAGGGGGAATCTTGACCATTAGGCACTATCTTTTACTGCACTCAAAACATTTTAGAATTCAAGTTTTACTTTCTCCTTCTCTTTTGCTCCCTCTTTTTTTTTAACCCCCTTACAAAAGTGACCAAGTTGATAAAATAAAATGGGAGGAAGGTATAAATAAGAAAACACTAGTTTTTCAGAGGATTTGGGTCCAACTTCCTTCCCACTTGTCTGGGGACCTGGATCTAGTTACTTAAATTATCAATTTTATTGCCTACAGAGTTGGGAATACAGTATCTGCTCAAGGTGAATATAAATGTCTTTCTTCAAGGTTTAATTACTTATTATGTTTTGGGGGCTTATCTCTGCATGCTAGGAGCTCTTGGAAAGCCCCTTGAGATGTGTTTATGACCCATTAGATCAGGGGGCCATGGAAGTCTTTGCTGAACTGGCAGTGACTTGACTCTACCCATCTATACTGGGTAGAGTCTATATAGCTATTGAGCTGTTCGTGTTTTACAAACAAAGTGTATTGGAATCTTGAAAAGATTTGGCCTTGGAGATGTTTGTAGGGCAAAGCATGCTTCCTGACACCTCACTAGATGATGCAAAAATCCCCTGAGCAGTGCTCTTCAACCAGGGGGTTATATCATTCAGGTTTTAATCAGAATCACTTGGGGCAACTTTTTCCAATGACACTAGCATTCCCTGAAGAACCCTCAGTTTGACCAATCCCTTGCCAAGAACACTTACCCCTCTTTTCTGCTCAAACATTCCATCCTTCCTTGACCTACCTTTCGAATTGCTTCAGCCTAAAGAGCTTGTCTTCCATGCACTTCTTATTCACTCATTGTCTAGATGATTTATTTGACAGTCAATTAGCAATTGATGGCTTGCTTCTGTTTCAGTTGAATGCAATTTGTCTTGCTATTTAATATTTCACTTATCTCTGTCTAGTGGAAATAATACAGATCTGAATTTTAGTTCTGGCTTGACTTCTAACTGTATATCTTAGGCAAGATATTTAGACTTCCTGGGTTTCAGAGCCCAGTTAAATTCTGCAGTTCTCTTCTTTACCTCACCAGTCAAGCCTAGGTTCTTGCGCAATTCATGTTAATCAATTTTTTTTTCTTTTTTGACAGAGTCATTGTGGTAGATAGTTTCTAACATGGTTCCCAATGATCCCTGCCTCTTGATAGTCACACCTTTATGTAATCCCCTGCCCTTTAGTGTGGGCAGGACCCAGTGAATAGAATTTGGCAAAAATGATGGGATGTCACTTCTATGATTAGGATAGGAGAGACTGCGCCTGGTCTTTTGTTGGCATTCTCTTTCAGGCTCGTCTTGCATGCTTGCTCTGATGGAGAGGGCTACCTGGAGAGAATTGAGGGTGGCTTCTAGTCAAGAGTCAGCAAGTAACTGAGGCCATAGTAAAATAGCCTTTGAGGAAGTGAACCTTACCAACGTCCACTGAGTTATCTTGGAGGTGAATCCTACTCTAGTTGAGCCTTGAGATGACGGCAGCCCCAACTTCTTCTGATTGCAGCCTTCTGAGAGACCCTGGGCTGACACCTTGATTGTAGCCCTATAACAAACCCTGAAGGAACTAGCTAAGACACACCTGCATTGCTGAGCCACACCTGCATTCCTGACTCACAGAAATGGTGAGATAATAAACATAGATTGTTTTAAGCCACTAAGTTTTGAGGTAATTTGTTATGTAGCAATAGATAACTAATATTATCTATGAGATGTGTTGATGGATATGGTAGTCTGTCTACCTGAACGGGTCAGATTAAGCTAAATTATGCTGCAGTAACAAATAACCCCCCAAGCTCAGTGGCTCATATCTACAAAAGTTTATTGCTTGATCACACTGTGTCCACTGAAGGTTGGTTGTAGCTGTGCTCAATATTTTCCTCCCTTCAAAACTCTCCATAACCCTGGCTGACAGAGCCGCTCCTTTTTGGAACATTGCCAATCATCATGGAAGAGGAAAAAGAGAGCAGGGCCAAGTATATACTGACTTTTAAACTTTCCCCATGAAAACAACACATCATACTTCTCCTTAGTATTTCGCTGGCCAGAGCAAGTCATGTGGTCACGTATGAGTTGAACAGGACCCAGAATATAATCCTACCCCAGGGTGGAGCACTAACTAATCATGAACAGGAACACAATGTATAATATACCATCAGAGAGAGGGGTAGCCACAGACTGCCATGATATACAGAAAAGAGAAGGAATAGCTCACATCCTCAGATGAATGGGAGTGGAGGCCCCAGAGCCTAAGGGAGGAGAGTACTATTAAAGACCCTTGGGCTTCCCTGGTGGCGCAGTGGTTGGGAGTCCGCCTGCCGATGCAGGGGACGCGGGTTCGTGCCCCGGTCCGGGAAGATCCCACGTGCCGCGGAGCGGCTGGGCCCGTGAGCCATGGCCGCTGAGCCTGCGCGTCCGGAGCCTGTGCTCCGTAACAGGAGAGGCCACAACAGTGAGAGGCCCGCGCACCGCAAAAAAATAAAAAAAAAAAAAAGCTCTCTTTTCCAGAGAAGGGTGGAAAATTAAGGGAATATGGGGCACTGAAGAAAGCTGAGAAGTTTTTAAGCATGTCCATAATCTTCATTGTCATTTCTCTAACATCCCCCTAAAGCAGTCAACTCTCTGGCAAGTGCAGCTTTAAGATATGCCTCTCTGTCCCCACTTTTCTAACTGGATTGCCTTCCCTAAAGTCTCTAAGCTTCTTTTGTATAGAAATATGAGAACCTCCCTGGTCTATAATACTGTTCATAAAGTTAAAATGGGTTTTCAAACAACTGTCTTCCAGCAGTCATTAATAGGAGAGGAAAATGTTGACATGTTACCTTGGGCAAGCTTGATGTTCTCTGGATTGCAGTCTTTCCAAAGCCCACTCTAATCTCCCCTTCCTTAGTAATAAGCGCAGTCCCTGTGGACGTCCTGCAAATGTTGGAGGAGCTTAAGGAATGCTTGCTAGCCCATCCATCTCAGAGGCTGCCAGTCTGGCTTTAGAGAGGCAGTTTGATGGGAGGAACAGAGACCTGAATGTCAGTACATCTAGCTTGCAGAACAGGAGAAGTGGGGTCTGACTTAGCTGGTAAGCCAAGCCAATGTGATGAATGTACTGTTAAAACCAGAACCAGAGTAAACTTCTTTTGATGTGCAGTGGAGAAATGTCAGGGCCAGAGAGCTTCTAAAAAGTAGAGGAGAAACTTGTTGAAAATCTTTCTTCTTATAAAATATACTTTTGCCCTCAGGCCCTGCCTCTTTGGATCATGCCAGATGGTATTCTGTTTCTCCTGAGGTTATAGTTTATGTCAAAAGAAATAGACTTCACTTGGATGAGTTTTGAAGGAGGCATAGAAGAGTCCCAGACTAGTCGTTTTTAAAGTGACCTTAGATGCCGTCTAAGCCAAACCCCTCTCCAGCACAGAAGTCATTTCTTCATGTCTCCATGATTTGGAGATTGGTGATCAGGGACAGGTTTTAAACTTCATAAGAATATTTTTAGGATTGATCCTATTCCAGTTTTCTTTCCATATTGCACCATGGTGAGTGTGAGGGGAAAGCAATGAAGTAGAAATCTATAAGAAGAGCATGGAGACAATATCCTTTTTCCTAGTGACAAAGCAAGTTTTGCATTTGAGAAAAATTTTCCATTTTGCAACTGAAATGCCCTGAGTTATTGGAGGAAATGTTGAGAGAGGCCATAGTCTGAACCTCAGAAGTCCTACTTCTGAAATTGACTACTGTGAAACAGTTTTATCCCTTCTGGCACATTGTTTCCTGTCACACAAGGGTGTCAGTGGTGTTTCTGGATAGTAAATTGGTAATACTTTTAAGCTGCTTGGATGAAGCTATTCTGTAATAGATTGTGTACCTTACTGGATGGTCATCTTGTTAGTGTCTAAAGGTAATCTTTCATTTCATAGCAACTAATGTTCCCCTCCTTATCTGTGTCAGGTGCCGTGCTACACACTGAGAATACATAGGTGACTAGATATTATTCTCTGCCCTCAAAGATCTTGTCTAGAAAATGAGATAGACATAGGATAATACGATGTAATGCAGGCTAGGTGTTTTAATAAGTATATGTACAAAGCTCTGTGGAAACAAAGGCAAGGCAAACCTGGTGGTGTGATGGAGCAGTGGATGAGGAAGGCTTCAGGTAAGATGTACCTTGAAGCATGAGCTTTTTAGATGTTCAAGGTGTGGTTCATAGGGAAGGACATGGACAGAGGCAGAGGCACAAACATGCAGAGAACATTTGCTAGTCATTAATGCATTCTAGGTTCCTGGTGACACTGTACTTCTTATTTTGTCCCTTTTACCTTGGTGGAGCCATGTGACTAGTTCAGGATAGTGAGTTGGAAACAAAAGTGAAATATCACTTCTGGGCCAAAACTTTTAATAGCTTGTTTAAGACTGTCCAGAGCTCTTTTTTCCCTTTGGAACACAACCAGAAACATCAGACATGGTGAATGGTCTGTCAGTCTGGGTCCTTGACTGACCATGATGAACATAGCACTCCATCAACCCTTGATGTACATGTGACATGAGTAAGAAATATACCTGCTTTTTTCAAGTCACTGAGATTTTTGATTGTTTGTTACTTAGCATAACCTAGTCTATTTCTCTAATTCAGTGCAAAATTTAGAAATAAGTATGGTGTGCCTGCAAAATAAGATACAAGATATCTAATGGGACTTGTTGGGAATGGAGAAAAATGAGATTGGAAATATGGGCCAGGACCAAATTATGAGAAACTTCGACACCATTGTTGTAAAGTTAACTAGAATCTGTAGGCAACGAGCAGCCATTGAAGGATTCAGATTGCTCACTATTAAGTCACAGAGTTCATCTCTTGGGGCATCCTAGTCTACTGCTTTAGGGCTAACCCTATACTTCCTGTAAGCTTAGGAGATCTGGATCCAGAAGAGTTAGAGGAGAAGACGGGATAGATGTGGCACAGGGAGTGTGGGCTAGGTGTGGCACTCCATCTGCTGTGTTCCAGGTGTGCTATGCAAAAGAAACCAGAGAAAGATTCCTTGCTTTGTCCTGGGACAAGTATCTCTTCATCAGTGATTCCTCCTTATATCCTACTTTTCTTAGGATAGACCTTTCAGGTCAAGAAGCTTGCTTTTAGTGTTAATTTTAAAAAATTGAATTATTTGGGTTCATCTATTCTCGTGTTTCCTGTTCATTGGATTCAAAATTGGAACTATTTATTGCTGCTTTGGATGTTCTTTTTCTGCTCTACAGTTCCTTTTTTAGTCATGTTTCCCATTACACGTTGCCACCTCTCAGATTCTCCATGTAGACTACTCACCAGCAAACCAGATCGGTCAGTGTTCCCTGAGATGTCCTTGCCTCTGTGACTTCATTTACATAGCCTGCTGGTAGCCGGGGCCCCAGAGTGGGATGTTTGGTATCACTGAAATTCTACCCACCCTCTAGGACCCACTCACATGCCATTTTTTTTGTGAAGCTTCCTATCTTTAGAGGGAATTAATATCTGAATTTTCTGGGCTTCTCTTTCTCTGTTAGGACCCTAAGTTCACTGAGTTGTTATATTATGGGTATTGGTGAGCATGACCGGACCCAAAGATCAAGGGCAAGAATTTGTCTTGATTATCTTAGCAGTCCTCCTAGTACTTAGCAGTGTTGTGAACATATTGGCATTCATATTTTTAAAAACTGAAAACCTTGAAATTGAAAGCCTTTTAACTGAAAGCATAAAAAAATTAATGAAAAGCTTTGTCTAATTTCCCCTGCTTTATTCCTTCGTAGGCTGCCTGTAAAGCACATATTCTTCCCTACTACATCTCCAACACCTCCCAATTTAGCACCAACACCAAATGTCCTTCCCTGAAAGATTATTTTCTTTCACATAGTGATAAAGATGTTTAGTCAGAACAGAGTGAACATCAGTTCCTTTGGAAGGAAGGCTCTGGACTGAAAGTCAGTAAACAGAAGATGAATGCCAATGGAAAGTAATCTCTCTTCCAGAGGCAGGGAGGGTGGAGAGCAGACAATGTAGAAATGAAAATGTGCCACCTGAGAGATTATAAATGTGTACCAAAGGAGACAGAATGATGTTTAACTTGGGGGGAAAGTGCAGCAAACACAGGTAAAGAGAAACAATCTTAAATACAGATATTTAAGGATTTAAGGGACTTCCCTGGTGGCCCAGTGGTTAAGAATCCGCCTGTCAATTCAGGAGACACGGGTTCGAGCCCTGGTCCGAGAAGATCCCACATGCCGCGGAGCAACTGAGCCCGCGCACCACAACTACTGAGCCTGCGCTCTAGAGCCCACGAGCCACAACTACTGAGCCTGCGTGCTGCAACTACTGAAGCCCGCACGCCTAGAGCCCGTGCTCCGCAACAAGAGAAGCCACCACAGTGAGAAGCCCACGCACCACAGTGAAGAGTAGCTCCCACTCAACCACAGCTAGAGAAAGCCCGTGTGTAGCAACAAAGACCCAATACAGCAAATAAATAAATTAATTAATTAAAAAAAAAAGAAGTTAATGAAACTGAGGAAGTTTTACTGTTGAGCAAGACTTGGTTGTGGGGGGTAGAGAGGGCGTTAATGGACAGCAAAGTATTCTGACATTTGAGCAATATGACAATTCAAAAGGCTGGTGCTGTTGTGGGCCATATAGGAAAAGAAATGATTCAAAATTTGAAAGAAGGAGGGAGAGGGAAGTACTGGAATTTGGAATGTCATTTTGGTGTCTGATTCTCCATGGTCTTCTCATTATTTACCACTTTAGGGCTCCAGAGTTATCATTTAGTAATACCAGCCCCTATATTTTTAGAGCTTTTAGACCAAAGCCAGACTCTCTTCTCTTGCCAAGTCACAAATCAATTCATGGGTTAATTAATTAATTTTTTATAGTGAAAATTTTAGAACTCCAAGAGATAGACAACGGTCAGAAGGGGTTTTTTCAATCTTTTAAATTCGGATAGCAGTACATTATCAGTAGATCTTACTGGCACTAGTTTCTCGGCTCTCTGCTGATGAGATTTCTCGAGCTATTTCAAAGAGCAGAACGGGAGACCTGCTCTATCTTAGGAGGAGTGATTGAGAGATTTGTCTACAGTAAATCTCCGTAGACACATCCTGGTCACTGCTTCTCTTTTAAGAGGTGACTTGGCTCCCATTTCTATATCTGAGATGAGAAGTAGTGATTAAATCCACTTATGACTTTACTTGCTTGGGGGTATCAAAGGTGGTTTTTTTTTTTTTTTTCTTTCTAATGGAGTCATTAGAAAGTAGCAAGAATACATAAATTCTCCTGCCAGGGCATGGTATACAGACTGCAGAACATCTCATGCTTTTGTGCCCTCCCTTGTTATAACTTACATAAGTTATCTTTGGGAATAAAATGGTCTAAATCTAATTGTACCATATGATCCCTAAAGATAGGTTATCAAGTCATTCTGTTCATAGATGAAAAAAACATTGCAGCATGTAAATGACCAAGATACCTGTGGCTTGCTTCACAGGATTGTCCAAGGGTCCCTTTCCCAACCCCTCAGCTAAGTGTGGTGTCCTCCTTCCATGCAGAGGATAGCACCAACCAGACGTCAGCAGGGCTTGAACTTTGAGCTGTTTTTCCAGTAGGAGTGGCACAAAGGAAAAGCTATTGTCTGTGTCTGGATAGATCACAGTTTGAGAGGAAGTATTACATTGGGAATATCCCCATCTTTGCAGAAGGATGGGCTAAAATCTTATTTGGGACTGTTTTTCTTCTAAAGCTTAGAATACTTTTATCACTGGAGATGGGTTTTGCAACAAGTGCCAACAATGTGTCTGTAAAGTTTGAGTGGCAAGATGTGCTGCTACTGAAGTTTTATTATATAGAATTGCAAGGTATGTGTGAAAGGCAGAGCTACGGGAGATGCTAGATTAATTTTCAAGGTGCATTTATCCCAAAGGAAAATGTTTTGATGCTGTTAATATGCGTGCCAGTTATTAGAGGAGATATTACTTCTTTTTTTCTTCTGAGATATTACTTCTTGAATTGCTTCCCAGTGTGCATTTGAGTAACGATTAAATACTTGATAAATGTAATAACTAGACACATATTATGCATTAACTATCCCAATGACCCAAAGCATCTGCTAAACAATAAATCTGTGGGAGAATAAATTAGTGGATACTTTAGATGGGGTGGTCAAGGACATTTAAACTGAGATTTCAATGACAGGAAATAGTCAGTCATTTGGAGATGAAGGAATACCATTCTAGGTAAGGTAAGTGTAAAGGCCTCAAAGTGGGAATGAGCTTGGCCTGTTAAGGGACCGAAAAGAAGGCTACTGAGGTTGGAGTGGAGAGGGCAGAATGGTAGGACATGAGGTTGGACAGGGGTACAGATCATGTAGTACTTGGTAAGTCAGGATAAGGAATTTAGATTCATTGCTTAGTATGGGAAGTAATGGGGAGCCATTAGTGTATTTTAAGGGGGAAAACATTCTGGCTGGGGGTGACTTATGGATTAGAGGAAAGCAAGAGAAGATGAGGTGGGAGTTGGGGGTAGGCAAGAAGTAGGTTGGGGCAGCTGTCCAGGACTGGGGTGGTAGTAATGGGGATGGACCAGAGTGGATGGATTCAGGAGCAGTTGAGAAAAAGAGGGTGTGGTGAGAGAAGAAGCCAGGTGGGCAGGCAGGTGGAATAAGCCTCTAGGTCTAAGTAGGAAAACATTGTTGTCTCCCCTACAGGAACTTTCATTTGCATTCAGGCTGTAGGGACTCCAACCTCTGAAAAAACAGAGTCTTCACAAGTCACTGAGGAGCTGGCTCACCACTGACTTTTAATCTTTGGAGATATTTCCATAATCAGGAAGTTGCATTTTTTTCCACCCCTTTTTTCTTTCTTTCCATTTAGGCTTCTTAGATATCAGGGGTGGGCAGTCGGTAGGAGGGGTTCTGGGGATGGTTGAATTTGCCCTGAGGAAAAGCCGAGATACTGCACACACAGCCGCTTGTCTGGTCAGCCTCAGAGTTCAAAGGAGAGGCTTGGTGTTCTCGTTGTGCTAAGGGCCAGGGCTTTTACATACCTAATCTGTCATTCCATTCTCCTGAAAACATTGTGAAGTACATTTTAAAATTCCAGTTTTACAAAAGAAAAGGGTGAGGCTCAGATATGTTCTTTATGTTGTCCAAAGTCACCCAGCTTGTAAGTGGTAGAGCCAGGACTGAAACCAGAATCTGGCTCTCTACACTCCCCACACGGCCGCTGAACTGGGGTTATTCTGTTTACCTTCTTTTCTCATTACCACACAGACTCCACCAAAGAACCCAGCATGAGAAAGGCCATGCTTTCTCTTTCTTTTACGTACTATATTTGCCTCCTCTCCACCACAGAGTACCTCGTAAGGTGCTCAGCAAACGCGCCTGCCTGGAGGCAACACCGTCTTCTTGCTGCCGCAGATGGGGCTGGGATAAGAAGCACGGTGGTGCTGGGAGGTGGATCGTGCCGCCGCTGTGGCTGCTAGGTGATGGGGAAGGACTCTTCTGTCTGTGCCTTGACTCGAAGGCATTTTCCATTTCCTAGTCCCCTCCCGCTCTCCATCCCTCACCTCTTGCCCCTCGACTTCAGCTCAGGCCCCTCGGGGAGCGTCCCTTGCCGCGGGGCTGACAGCACTTGGGGGCGCGGGGTCCCTGTTCTCCGCGCTCTTGTCCATCTGTGCGCAGAGCCTCGTTCCGGGGCGCCTGGAGCCCAGCGGGCATTGACGTCAAGCGGCGGCGAAGCGCTGCCTACAGACGGTTGACCCGGACCCTCCTCCACACCCCCTTCCTTCATCGCCCCCTCCTTCTTCCCTGCGCCCAGGCTCAGGCTCGCTATAAAAGGCGGGAGCGCGGGTTGCCCCCGTAGCGCCGGATTTCAGCACCATGGAGAGCCCCCGCCTGCGGCTGCTGCCCCTCCTGGGTGCCGCCCTGCTGTTGCTGCTACCTCTGCTGGGCACCCTAGCCCAGGAGGGCGCCGAGCACCAGCCGCGAGCCCTGGACATCTACTCCGCCGTGGAGGATGCCTCCCATGAGAAGGAGCTGGTCTGTATCCCCCCTGCCCCAGACTCCCCTGGGCTGCCGCGAGGTTCCTTCCTTTGTGCGCGCGTCCTTCCTCTCTCCCTGCCTCCCCACCCCCACTCCTAAGTCAGGGCCCGGGGATGTGGGCGCAGATTCCCGGCTCCCGCTGTTACCCGAAGAACGTCTTGAGCCCACGGGCTCCAGACAGTCTGTAGAGCGAATCCCTGATCCCGGCTCCTCGGAGCAACAGGAGCCTCCGAGGCTCCTGGACCTGCGGTCAGTTCGTGGGACAGCGCTCGCTAAGTTTCCACCCCTTGAACATCCCTCTTTGTGGAGTCCAGGGGAGGAGTGCGTGTGGCTCCGGGGTTCCTTATAACTAGGGCTGGAAGAGAGCACCGGGGCTGGGCGCACAGCCAAGGCGGCAACTTGGGGCTCTGCGGGCGGTGTGTTGCAGATCGAAGCGCTGCAGGAAGTTCTGAAGAAGCTCAAGAGTAAGCGTATTCCGATCTACGAGAAGAAGTATGGCCAAGTCCCCATGGTAAGGCTTTGGGGTCGCCCCTCCCCATGCTTTTCCAAGAGGAGACACACCACCTGGAGTCTTTTACACAACCTTCTCTCCAGGATGTGGCTAATAATTCAGATAATGGGTTTGCAGAATTCTGTGGGCTCCCCTTTGTTTCCATCGTCAGCCCTCGCCCCTTGGTCTCTACCGTTTCGGAGGATTGAACAACTCGTGCCAGGAATCAGCCCTTGCGTTTCTGTGGAAAGCAGTATTTCCTAAAACTGTGCTTTTTTCACCTCACAAAGAATTCTCTGAGTTGGAAGAGGCCTTAAGTCCAGTCAGTGCTTGTTCCTCTAATTTTCTTCCTGCCTTCCGGACCACTGCCAGTTTTTAAAAAATCTAAGTTCTAGGGTCAAAAATCTTGATTCAGGTCTGGTCACCTTCCTTGAAGAGCACGCGCACACACACACACATTTTCTTCTTCTTGGAGTGAGGAGGCATACACGGAGCAGGGGGTGTGAGAATGTCTATTGTTTATCTCTTAGATAAAAAGGTCTTGTTGATTTTTTTTCTTTTGGATGAGCAATTAAAAGAGCCAGGAAATGTAGCTTCCCCACAAAAGGTAGAAGAAAGTAAGAGGGGTTCAATAATTTAAATTTCTTTCTTTTTATGTTCTCTCGCTGAAATTATAAGCACAAGGCTCTCCTCGTTTCAGGCCTGACTGTACTTAGACCCATGGTGATGGTGGTAGGGTTCACCTGTCTCTCCCATGGGGCAGACATTTTGTTGATGGGGAGACGTGCCTGTTGGGAGCATGGGCATGCGTGTGCAGGGTGACTACACATTGTGTTGTTCGCAGTGTGATGCGGGAGAGCAGTGCGCCGTGCGAAAAGGAGCTAGGATCGGGAAGCTGTGCGACTGTCCCCGAGGAACCTCCTGCAATTCCTTCCTCCTGAAGTGCTTATGAAGCATCCGTCCTTCTCCATAAGTACCCCTGCCCCCACTTTCCCCAGAGGACCACATCTTCATCCCCGGAGTTTGGCTTTAGCAGCAAAGTTTGCATCTCCCTCTGAGGAAAAGGGGGCTCTTTTCCTGCTGTTTCCAAATAAAAGAACACATTAGGTGTTACTGTGTGAAGGGTAATGCGTTGTATGGTGTTGATACATGTGCAAAGTATTCTATTCTTATTTTATCTGTCTGACAAGCTTTTCAAAGCTTTTTCAAATAAAAAGCTTTTACTTTTTATTTAAATAAAGAAGGAGAACTTCACTTTGAAAATTGTATTTTTGTAGGTGGCATGACAGGATAAAAATTAGATCAGGTAAATCTGGTAGATGACATCACAACCTGGAAAATAAATCACCCCAAGCATCACAAATTGAAGCATGTACAAATTATACATAATAAAGTGTTTTTCATAATTGCTCATAGTGCTTTGTTGTTTCTGCATAAGTAATTTCAACAGGAATGGTAGCATTACTCATGATGTTGTTTTCAAGGAGAAATATTTTTAAAATAGCAGTCTATTGGGAAAACGGCACCGGGGCTCCAAGGAGTTTTCATCATTAATTAGGAGTTTGCCACACAAGCTTTTGTACACAGTTTTTCTTTGATTGCAGTGGTGTGGGGTGTGTGTGTGTGTGTGTGTGTGAGAGAGAGAGAGAGAGAGAGAGAGAGAGAGAGAGAGAAAGATGAAATAAAATGAAGATGGCTGGAGTTGAGTTGATATATTTTGTTTATTAAACGCTTTAGCTAGAATACTTAATTTTAGGTGAAATAAAATGAAGATGGTTGGAGTTGAGTTGATATATTTTGTTTATTAAATGCTTTAGCTAGAATACTTAATTTTAACAGACCAATACAAGAGAAATTGTCTCATACTTTAGCCACATTAAAAGCAATTTGAAAAATTAGGACTTTTGTTTTGACACCACTTTATTAGAAGATATGCATTGGTTAAAAAAAAAAAAGTGGGGCTTCCCTGGTGGCGCAGTGGTTGAGAGTCCACCTGCCGATGCAGGGGACACGGGTTCGTGCCCCGGTCCGGGAAGATCCCACATGCCGCGGAGCGGCTGGGCCCATGAGCCATGGCCACTGAGCCTGTGCGTCCGGAACCTGTGCTTCACAACGGGAGAGGCCACAACAGTGAGAGGCCTGCGTACCGCAAAAAAAAAAAAAGTGGGCTCTTTGGGAGTTGTTGTTTGTCCAAAGGAAGGTAAATAGCTATTTCAGGTGCCCTAAGCTTGTGAGACACAATCATTCACACTATTTAATACACCATCCTGGAAATATTCTCACTTCAAAGGAATAACAGTCATTTCAGTAAATAGTTTTGAGGGGAACAAGTGAAAATTAATGGGGGCAGCTTCAACTCAAGAAATACAAAAATCTTAAATGTAAAGTTTAAGAGTCTTAAAATGTTTCTGAGTGCTTACCCGAGGTCACATTTCTGGGGGTTTAAACCAAACTAAGTAACATTTAGGTAGAAGCATCATGAGAGGAGCAGGTGCTTTTTCCTAATGCAAACTCAGGAGGCACCTACATAGTAGTAGAATTGAAAAATAAAGTCCCTCCACTGATTCTTGGGGACCTAGAGTATGTTGTTAAGAAATATTTTCATACACCACTGCCTTTTGCAGTGTTCTTATTGTTACTGTTATCATGGCTGGTCTTCCTAATAATCTTGCAATATACTGTTATCACTCCTCTGCCCCCACCGCAGAGGAGAAAACAGACACCAAGAGAGGAGACAGAACTAGCTCAGGTTACCCAATCCTAAATCATGATCTCAGCTCTAATTTCTCTGACTCCAAAGATTTGTCTTTTCTCTCCGTGTCACTCCAGAGCAGGCTGTATGGACTCCCAGATTCCCCAGAAGCTCTTCTTTCTTTAGTAGAAATTAGCTCATTGGGATGCCAGTGTATTTTGGGGGGCGTCACACTTCCATTTGAATTTCAGGCTTCAGTTGTGATTGAAATGTGTTGCATTTTAATCTTTAAAAACTGAAAAGAGTTATTCAGTAGTTTCATAGTCCACTGCTTTTCCAGAAAGCATTTCAGTAGGAATTCTATCTTGCTTCTCTAGTACCTTAATTCTTCCCATTCGTGTTAGTCCTACATAAATAAGATGTGGAAATTGGTTTAATCATTGGTTAGTGCACAGATAGGACCCTCAGGGATAACACTTAGAACTGCTTCCTATTTCACCCTGGAATGTTTCACCCAAAAGCAAGAAGTGTTGGAGGAATTTGTAGTTCAAAGAGAAGAATAAGAATATTGCTCTAAAACCCTTTAACTTGCCCCCTCACCCCTACCCCTACTATATCATCCCTCCTTTCTTGTTTAATATAATTAAAGGGTATGGGGCTTCCCTGGTGGCGCAGTGGTTGAGAGTCCGCCTGCCGATGCAGGGGACACGGGTTCGTGCCCCGGTCCGGGAGGATCCCACATGCCGCGGAGCGGCTGGGCCCATGAGCCATGGCCGCTGAGCCTGCGCGTCCGGAGCCTGTGCTCCGCAACGGGAGAGGCCACAACAGTGAGAGGCCCACGTACCACAAACAAAACAAAACAAACAAACAATTAAAGGGTATGGACTTATGGGGGATTGATGATGGAGAATCTGTGGGCTTGGTATGAAAAGGCTTTTTCCAAAAATTTTGTGTGGGTGCCCAGATTTTAAGTTCATAGTGCTAGTAACATTTTACATTAACGATGGCAACATTTAATCTTAAGTGGCTTGTTGGAAGTAACGTTGCCTTTTCATTTTATCAGTATTAGAGCTCCTCTTCTAATAGAATGTCTTAGTATGTTTAATGGTTGAAGGTCCCTTTGGTAGAGGACAAGAATATTAAAGATCGAGAAAGTTTAAATGAGAAAAGTTGTCGGCCATATGGAGTTTTCCATGTGTGTGCCTTAGAGACCTTTTGAGATTGGCTGAAAGATCAGGGGTCTGAAAGTTGACAAGCTGCTCGATCTAAAGATCTGGGGAATGATATTACAAGGCATAGGAACGGAGCAGTGTTTCTCCCAGGGGCCTGGAGATGATGTGTGAAAGTTATGGGAGGACTTTTCTCAGTTGCATACAAACATTCCCCTTTCCATGGTGATTACTGACATTATACCCCTCACCCTATGCCAGAATCTGGAGGGCTACGAGGGATACATAGTCTACCTGTGTACCTGTACCCTCTCCCGATCCTGAAAATGGTACATCTGACTCTAGATATTGACAAAGATTCTTTGCTTGAACAAACTTTAGTCAGCTTCCTGAACCTTGTTCTAGACCCATCTGTGTGCTTCCTTGTAAAATATAGTATTAGCAAGAACCCTGCTAAGGCAGTTTATCAAGGACTCCCCACCCTGGACATCTGATCGCTCTCCAAATATGATCAAGTTCCTTACCCTCCACCACCCCCGAGGTGATGTCTGATCACCCTGGCCCACCTTCAGCAAAGATCCTGTTAGATCAGTTTAGCCAGGATCTCCCCTTTTACCTCTTAATAACTTTCCATTCATAGACACCCCCAACCCTATCCCTTGGCCATAAATTACTACTTGTCCATGCTGTATTTGGAATTGAGCCCTGTTGTATACTGAGGTCTCTTTTCCATTATTGCAACAGTCCTGAATAAAATCTGTTTTTATGGCTTTAATTACTCTCTAGCAATAGTTTTTCTTTGACAGTTTGAAGTGTAGTTAGGGAAGGGGATTTAGGATTGTTTAGTTTAAATAAGATCCTCAGGTGGTTCTGCTAAGCTTCCTGTTCTAGAACCACTGCAATGCTGAGCTAGCTTTTAATATAACTCATTCATTCCATACTTTTTTGAGTACCTTCCATGTGCTAGGTACTGAGAACATAATGGTAAGTAAGATGGACATAATTCCTGTTCTCATAGAGTTTATAGCCTGGTGCTTGATAGTCTAGTGGTGAGAAAAATTAATAAGAAACAAACAAATAAAAATTACAAGCCATGAGAAATTCTATGAAGGACATTGTGGTATCAAATGAGTGACCAGGAAAGGTGATATATGAGCTGAGAGTTAAAGGATAAGGAGCCAGTTATGTCAGAAACAGAGTGGTTGGAGTACTCTGCCACAAGGGCTTCAGGCAGAGGGTTTGACATGTTCAAAGGCAGGATAGATGTCGACATGCTTGAGGAACTGAAAGAAGACCAAGGACTCTTAGCAGATGAATGCCCCATGAGGAGAGGCACAAGTGGCTACCCCTGTGACTAGTTCTTTGGGCCCCGTTGGGTGTACACAGTTGCCTTAATCAGGTGCCAGGTGAAATTAACAGATGTTCATAGGTTAGAAATTTCTCTCGAGAAAGTAGGACTGAGAATAAGGAGGGTGGTTGTCCTGACATCAACTTTTAATCTTCTTTGTCTCAGTGATGGATGAATATAATTCTCTCTTGCCTGGCTAATGTGTATTTATGGTTTATTTCCTTTACCTTCCTAAGTGTGGGTGTGCTTTTTTCAGGGTATGTAGTCTTGAGGGTCTATCAGCAAAATTCTCTTGGCTTGAAAACAGTTTATGTAAATATTTCTAGCTGGTGTTCCCTGCACTATTGAGAAGAGGAATCAGAAGAAAGGAAGAGGTTACAAATTTAGAAGAAAGAGGAGATAATTGATGAAGCCAGGCTCTTGTCAGGGATGAGGGGATGGGATTCAGAGCCAAGAAAAAGATTAGTTTGAAGGAGGAGTGGGAAGGTGGGAGAACATGTTGTGCACAGTGCAGGTGAATTTGTAGGTGTGTTGGCAGGAAGTTGGGCTGGTTATTTATGGCTTCTGTTTTCTGAGGGAAGTAGAATGTAAAGTCGTCTGCTGAGGAAGAGAAGAAGCAAATTGGCCATTCAATAATTTTGGATACACAATATAGAAATTGATGATAGCCAGTGTGGAGCCTAGAAAAATGGTATAGATGAACCGGTTTGCAGGGTAGAAATGGAGACACAGATGTAGACAACAAACGTATGGACACCAAGGGGGGCAAGCGGGGTGTGTGTGTGATGAATTGGGAGATTGGGATTGACATGTATACACTAATATGTATAAAATGGATAACTAATAAGAACCTGCTGCATAAAAAAATAAATAAAATAAAATTTAAAAATTCAAAAAAAAAAGAAATTGGTGATAGCCAGGTCACTGCCATAAAGTGAGAGTTGCACCATAAGACATGATACGTCTATACTAGACAGAGAGAGAAATCAATTTAGAAGGTACAAGAGGTGAGTTATCAAGGCTTGTAGACAAAGTGATATGTGAATATTCTTTGAAGAGTGTGTAATGTTTCAAAGGGTGAAGATTGGGAAAACTTGTTTAAGGTGTGGGAAGTAGTGTGAATGGAGGTACACAGGGAGGAGAGAATGCAGTTAGAAATCACTTGAACACTGGGTCCATGTGGTATAAAATGACGAAGGAGACAAGTTTGGCTCAGGTTGTGGGGTACGGGGCCAAGGCTTTATTCCTGGTAGCAGAATGATATGATCAGGGGGCTGTGTTTTAGGAAGCTCTCTGATAGCACACGAATGGAGGGACCAGAGAGGGAGACATGGGCACAGAAAGGGCAGGTGGGAGGATATTGCAGTAGTCCAGAAAAAAAGTGATGGATGGATAAGAGCAGTAAGGGTGGACAAGAGTGACAAAGAAGACATCGTTCAGGAAAAGTCTGAAGCGGTAGTTTCCCAAAACTCTTCTGTTTGTAATGGTGTTTATTTCATCTTCTGTGGTAAAGTGGTGTGGAAGCTGGGATACCAATGCTAGATATATCCAATTTCTAACTGTTTTAATTCAAAGTTTAGCATACTTGCATTTAAAAAGTCAGGTTTATTTAGGTATAATTTATATACAATAAAATTCATCCTTTTGAAATGTACATTCTCTATAAAATGTTCTTCCTTTTATGAAATGATAGTGGAAATAGATGGTTGTTTTCCTAATGTTTCCATTAACAAAACAAAATTTGGGATCTCTATTTTCAGATGCCAGAATTTGGGGGGAAATTTGACTGGTCTAGAAAATCTGGAAATCTGGAAATCTGGAAGCCATTGAACTCCTGGAGACTTGTGAAATGAGGAATCTGAAAGGCTGGGAGGATGGTAGATGCCAGAGAAAGGAGACATGGGGAGAGATGCTTGCAGCGGGGAGAGGACTGAGGTTTTGAATATCTCTAAGGAACCTGGAGCTTCTCTAGATTTGCTCTAGGTTCCAGTTCAGGTGTGGTTTCACCAGAATGGAGGTAAGGGCAGGGCAGCACTGCAGTTGAAGCAGGAAGCCTGGTTTCTAGTCATGGCTCTGCCACTCATTACCTGTGTAGCCTTGCAGGGATTCGGACAGGCTGACATCTAAGATTCCCCTTCCAGGTGAGGTATTTGGAGACTGAATTCTACTTTATTTGATCATATCTAATATTCTGTGTTTGAGCAACTGGGAAATAAAGCAAATATGCCTCAGTCCAAATTGGTTTTGACTTTACTTGAACTACAGGCTTTAACAAGAAAGATTAAACCTAAAATCACCTCAATTTAAGTTTGGATCTTAAAATAACTAATAATTTTCTTTGTATAGGTTTTGGACTTATTAGGTTTTAGAAAATTTTCAAGTTTTAGATTTATTATTTGGTGTCTTTTTGTTGCAAGTATGTATATTTTTTAATTCTATCATGTTTCATAACTGGTTTATTGATATATAGGAATGTTACATATCATGTATAAACATGAGATCCCGTAATGTTTCTGAACTTTCCCATTAGTTAGTTTTAAATACTTTTTATATATTCTCTTAAATTTTCTATGTAGACAATCACGTTATCTGAAAATAAAGATAGTTTTCGCTTCCTTTCTAATTCTTATCCTTTTCTTACTGTGTTATTACATTGACTGGGTCTGTCAGTGTAGTGTCAATGGTGTAGAGGTAACAGCAGGCATTCTTATTTATGCTTGATTTCAGTGACAGTGTTTCTTAAGTTTAACAGGAAATGTGTGTGTGTGTATTAAAAAATATATATACCCTTTCTTAGACTGAGGAATTTTACTTTTATTCCTGGTTTGTTAAGATTTTTCTTTTTCAAAAATAAATGAGTATTGAGTTTCAAAGAATTTTTTCTGCATTTATTGAAATAATCATTTTATCTTACTTAATCTATTAATATTTTACTTGACCTTTTAATAATCTGACTTAATCTACATCCTAGAGAAGTAGTCAGCCTCTAGCAGACTCCATGGATACATGCTCGTGGTTGAGCAATCAGTCTTGGTGGAGTTCAAAGGTGGAAAGATCCGGATTGGAGTCTAAGATTCCACCGTGTCCTACAGCCATAGCCCTTGATCCTGCCAGGTGAGCAGCTAATACTTCTCACAGCCTGAAGGCCTGGATCCCTTTCTGAGAGGCTACAGTCTGATTCTTCCATACCCTGGGCAGGCAGTGGAGAACCACATACTTGCTTCTGCTCTTGTCCCCATCACAAATTTCTCCCAACAATGCTTTTCTAGACTTGCTGTTTTTGCTGCCGGTCCTTCACCTTGTCTGCTTGACATGGTGAATTTATTGATAGATTTTCTAATTTATTGATAGCGTTTCTTCTTTCAGTTTACCTCCATCTCCAGGTTTTCCTCTCCTATCACTGCTACTCCTACAACTACTCCTCTTCCTTACTCCTCACAGCAGCTCTATTGGGTTGTGTAGTAGAATCTTAAACTCATAACTGGTACCTTCCAGTCTCTTTTAAACTAATCTAGTATTTTATATCCAGGTTTTTAACATTTAAATTTTTCTGTATTTTTACCTTAGGAGTAATATGTTAACATTTGCATTAAAATACCCAACCAATAGCAACACTTTTCTTGACTTAATTCTAAGTTTTATTGGTATTGCTCATCATTGACTCTTCTTAACATTGTCTCAATTTTTGAGTTCTTTATTCCAATTCATGGGAATCTTTCTTAGAGCGCCTTTCTGGGGACTGGGGACTTGGGTATTGTGTTTCTGAATCCTCGCCTACTTGAATTTGTGTTTATTTTGCTTTTTCAAAAAACAGTTTTTAGTAATTGATGTAGAAGTGTCCTGTCATGCTGTTGGTCTGTCGTTTTCTGGCATTGGGGTAAGGGAAATCTTTCACTGTAATTGTCATTTTTGTTGTTGTTGTTGTTGGAGTGTTGTCTCTCCCTCAATATCTGAGTAGAGATTATTTCCTATACTTGTACTTCAGAAATGTCACTCAGGGTATCTTGGGGTAGGTCTGTCTCCATAATCTCGCCTGAATCTCGTTGAGCCCCTTCAATGGAAAGATTCTAGATTTTCTTTGGTTAAGTGAAAGATATTTTTCTCATTTCTTTGATTATTGTTTCTCTGCTGTATGTTTAGTTCTCTTTCTGGGATTCTTTTATATAAATATAGAATCTCTTATATCTGCTGTATGTTTAGTTCTCTTTCTGCGATTCTTTTACATAAATATAGAATCTCTTATATCTATGTTTATGTGAACTATATCTTTTCTCCTTTTTACCTTGATCTTTTCCCTCTGAGTCCAGGGGAAAAATTTTGAGGTGGTTCTCTAATTCATAATTTGGGTCTTCGTTGCTGTGCGTGGGTTTTGTCTAGCTGCGGCGAGCGGGGGCTACTCTTCTTTGCGGTGCGCGGGCTTCTCATTGCAGTGGCTTCTCTTTTTGTGGAGCATGGGCTCTAGGCGTGTGGGCTTCAGTAGTTGCAGCACGCGGGCTCAGTAATTGTGGCTCGTGGGCTCTAGAGTACAGGCTCAGTAGTTGTGGCGCACAGACTTAGTTGCTCCACGGCATGTGGGATCTTCCCAGACCAGGGCTCGGACCTGTGTCCCCTGCATTGGCAGGCGGATTCTTAACCACTGCACCACCAAGGAAGCCCCATAATTTGGTTTTATTCAGTAACTCATCTTCTGTTCACTAGATCAGTCCCCACAAAGGAAATTTCCCCAAACTTCCTTTTCTTGCGGTTCTGATGTAAAAAGCAAATACTCCTGAAAGACGCAGACCACTCATTTACTCATGCTTATGTTAGGGTGGGTTTTCCACAGCCTCTTTTTTGGTGACAGCAGAAAGACTGAGGTATCAGGGCCCCATAGGGAGACACTGGGACTAGCTTTATCTGCTTCACATTTTGCTAAAGCCTGGCTGGAGATCACAAAGGCTCAGCACACACCCCCAAAGGGAAAAAGAGTACCAAGGGCTCCAGGATGGCATGTGGGAGTGGCGCCTCTCATTCTTCACATCTTGATTGGAGGAGTGGTTTTCTTAACCATATGCAATATGGAAAGAACTTTCTGTTTTTATTTTGCACTTAGTAAGGGTTGGGGGAGAGAGAGGGAGAGACAGAGAGTGAGAACCTTGTGTGCTGTGTTGGGGAAAGGTTGAAGCAGAAGTCATTTGGAAGAGGAATCTATGGGAAGAACATAAATATATGTCTAATGAACATTTATCTAGTTATTTGCTGTATGTTTATTAGAAACCTTTCTTCCTGCTCTCCAATGAATTCTTCAGTAAATTCTTTGTTTCTCAAAGTAACAATTGATGTGGTTTCATTGAAAAAAATGCTTATCAATATTTCTTTCCTTTAGCCAATAGCTAGCATGGTAAGATAGCTATACCCATTCATTCATCCCTTTGCTCGTTATTCAACAAACATGTTTTAATTGTAGCATAGTTGATTTACAATATTATGTTAGTTTCAGGTATACAGCATAGTGATTCAATATTTTATAGATTATACTCCATTTAAAGTTACTGCAAAATATTGGCTATATTTCCCTGTGCTGTACAATATATCCTTGTTGCTTATTTATTTTATACATAGTAGTTTATATTTCTTAATCCCTACCCCTATCTTGCCCCTCCCCCCTTTCCTCTCCCTCCTGGGAACCCCTAGTTCTCTATATCTGTGAGTCTGTTTCAACAAACATTTTTGATGTTTTTTGTTTGTTTGTTTGTTTGTTTTGCGGTACGCGGGCCTCTCACTGTTGTGGCCTCTCCCGTTGCGGAGCACAGGCTCCGGATGCGCAGGCTCAGCGGCCATGGCTCATGGGCCCAGCCGCTCCGCGGCATGTGGGATCTTCCTGGACCGGGGCACTAACTAGTGTCCCCTGCATCGTCAGGCGGACTCTCAACCACTGCGCCACGAGGGAAGCCCCTCAAGAAACATTTTTGAGCACCTACTCTGTGTCAGGCACTGTGATAGGCTCCAGGATAGAGCAGAGAAGAAAACAGTCAAGTTGCCCACCCTCAAGGAGCTTATGCTTTTATGTAATAGAAGGCCCTGTTTAAGTGGGACCCATGCAGGTGGACGTAGGGAGGGAGAAAGATTCCTGCTATGGCAATGAATCCCTCTCCCCTGGGAATTTGTCCTGATAATCTTTCTTTTACCTGTTCCTACATGGTTCTCTTTCCTGTTATTTTCCCAGGTTGCCTGTAATTCCTTTTGTCTGTGTATCTCAGCTCCTGACATTTGTTTCCAACCCGTTGGCTCTGATAACCCTCTTTGAAACACTCTTCAGCTACACCTTGGCACTGATTTCCTAATGCAGTTCTCAGTTTTACCCTCTGGCCCCCAATATCTGTGGTTGCTGTAAAAGACCCACTACTCCCTTCCCACAGTGTTCTAACAGGTCCCTGGGGCCAGGCCTAATTCCCATGTAGCCATTTTATAGAGAGAATCTGATAGTATCCACCGTCTGCCAGAGGGACCTGCTCCCAGCCGTAATCCTTGAACACTTCTGTGTGAAAACCCAGGCTGCTTGGTTGAGAGAGGCTGAATCTGTGTGTACAGACTCTGGAAGGCAGAGCTACACACACGGCTCTGGTTCTCTGTCCACCATCCCTGTTCCCCCAGAGCACTTCCACACTGTCGCCAAGGACAACTGCACACAGAGGCTGTCTGCCGTCTGGATGATTGAAACCATTAATAATTTACCAAACTCTGGCTGCTGCCTTTCATTAATTATCACTCTGCTAATGATGTCCCTCAGGAAAAGGGAAAAGTAATTCCCCCTCCAGGCTCAGTGCAGACAGATCATATTTCATAAATATGTGGGCATTTGCCTTGAGTTCCTTTGAACTCTTCCTTCACAGAGAGAGAGGAGGTGAAAGTAGGCGTAATAAGATAAAGTGAAGCAGGTGAAGATCACTGTTTGAATATCAATGTCAATATGCTGTCATTTAGTCTGTCTATTCTCTCACCTAGGAGTTGGGGTCACCTCTACTGAGACGTCTTCTCAGTACAGGTGGAGACTTTCTTAAAAATGTGACACCAGGAACTGGACACAGCGCTCTTAAAATGAGACAGTCTTATAAAGCCACTGATGCCCTGTTAAGATGATGACACCTGCTCTCTAAGAAGGCAGTTTTTTTCCCCCATTTGATCTGACCTTGTTGACCCAAGGAGGACTGAGTTTAAATATATGAACAGTACCTGAACGCAATAAATATTCAATACTCCAAAGAATAAAGGAAAGTCTGCATCATTTCCTGTGCTCTGAATTTGTGGCTGGCTTTTATAGGATTTGTTTCAGACATTGTGGGACATAACGGAGGAATTTCACTATTGCATCTGAGGAACTGTCAGGTCACTCCTGCCCTCTTAGCAAGAAGGAGGCATCTGGAGATGTCTGGAGGTAGACTCCCAAATGGGATGTCCCATATCAAAACAGGCAGAGAAGCTTGAGGCTAAATGTGCCAAAATTTTACCAGCCTTTTGGATCCAGTGTGTAGTTATAGGATACTGAACCTGTTTTGGAAGTCTGGCAATTTTTTCTAGGTTGGGAGAAGGGAGTATGCATTCACCCTACAAATATTTGAATAATAAGCACTGTCCTAGGTGCTAAATTTTTTTAAAAAGTTTTTTGTTTCTAACTTTATTACTATTTTTCATAACAATTAAGTAAAATAGAAAATAAGAAGAAAGTCATCACTCCTGTTTATTGTTCAAGACTTTTGGGGGTGTGTGTGTTCCTTCCTGAATCTTCCCCATGAGACTGACGCGTCTTCTCCCCCTTGTGTGTTCTAGCTGGAGCTGTCTCCTTTGGAACGCTCCCTCTGTTAATGCAGTGAGAGGATCTGGAGACTTCTGCCCCTTGGGAGGCTTCCTCCTCCTCTCTCTCCTAGGTAGGTAGCTTTAGGCCAATACTGGGGACCTTTAGGGAAAGACTCCCCTCTTTGGGGTGTGTTTTCCCATAGATTTATCTTTCCCTGTCTCTTTTCACCCTGATGAAATCTCCAGAACTAAGAGAGGGTACAGACCTCGAGACAGTGGAACAAGGAAGCCACTCAAATGGTTTTTGAATCAGGCTGCTCAATCAATCAATCTAGACCAGCCAAAGCAAGACCCTCTGAAATATGGTCCAGTCTATTCATCCAGTGTTCCTCAAAGAAGGTGGGGAGCAAAGCTCTATCTGGTAATACTAAATATTTTGGCTTTATCCCGTAAGTTCATATCTTTTACAGGGATCTAGCGAGGGTCTCTTTTTTTTTTTTTTTGCGGTACGCGGGCCTCTCACCGTTGTGGCCTCTCCT
>NW_006784922.1:2238487-2243072 GCF_000442215.2 Lipotes vexillifer | reverse complement strand
CAAACCCGTGTCCCCTGCATCGGCAGGTGGACTCTCAACCACTGCACCACCAGGGAAGCCCTAGCTAGGGTCTCTTTGACCTTAGGAGGCAGGTGCTGGAGAGTTTAGGGGTCTCATTCCCTTTTTCCTTCTTAGACACACATTGATGTATTCTGCAGACTGAGCTGGGTATATCCTCAGGGGAAAGGTCCTACACAAAGAGTGGGGCTCCTCCTTCACTGGGAGACCTCTCACAGTGACACTTCAAATCTCACTTGCAGCTGGATGCTGCTGGGCAATACCCACCATGGAGCTGGTCATGTTTGAGTTTTGCAAAGAGGGGAAGAGGTTTTTGGCTGAGGGCAGGTTTCTTAGTGATTGTAAAACAGGTAATGCAGTTGCATTTCCTTGTAGGCGAAGTCTCAGGCAGAGATCCAGGCTGTTGCATTAGGAGAGAATGTAATAGATGGAATCTGGTTTTGATAAAGTCAGGGATCTAATTTGGAGCCAGAGCAGGCTTATCCAGAACTGTTATCTGCAGCACAGTCATACTTCTCTGGGGCAAGGACGTTGTGAATAGTAAAGAGTTCTGCTGTCTGGTTAGCGAGATCTAACACTGGCATCATTTCTTGGACCACAACAGGTGCCTCCAAAACTAGACTGGGCTTCTGAGCTTCGTGTCAGGCATTTAACCATGATCATATTTTTCTTTGCCCTGCTTTTCAGCAATCTTATTTCTGGTCTGTCACTCTAGATAAAGTAGATCTTGTTGCAGAATGAAAATGGGTAGTATAAGGAATATTTGTATTCACAGAGTCACAAAGAGATAATGTATTGAAAAGACTGAGAACATAGAATCTGGGCCCTGATGGCCTGGGTTTGAATCCTAGTTCCATTACTATTTAGATAGATAACCTTGGCCAAATTACTTAACCCCTCTGAAATTCATTTTTCTCATCTGTAAAATGGGGGCATAAATAATAACAACCTTTAGGATTGCTGGGAAGATAAAATGTTAATGTGTATTAAGTACCTATTTGTGTCTATTTAAGTGTTGGCTTTTCTAAAAAAATGTGGTTAATCATTTACTACTTTTTTCCCTCAATAGCTTCCCAAGGACAAGGACAGTGTTTATCTTGCTTACCACTGGATTGCCAGAGATAAGCATAATGCCGAGAACATGATAGAAGTGCAATGAATACTTGTAGGAGAGAATGTTTTTAAATGGCTTAAGGTTCTTCAAAGTCAGAGAAACAAAATAGTTGAGGAATCCTTGGGTTTTGGAGTTAAGAACGTGGCCAAGGATATGTTGTGTTTCCAGGGTCCCTGAGGGGTAGGCGTGGCCTGTACCAACAGCTGCACCAAGGCCTTTGTGCTCCGCTCTATTTGGAGAAATAGAGAAACTAAGAAAATTACAGGAAATAGAATTGTGGGAGTAGGAGGGGCTGTGTGCATGGCTCACAAGAGGATGTGGATTATATTTGTAAGTAGAGCCTAACAATCAATTCAGAAAATATATTTTCCTACCATTTCCAGCTTTTAGAGGCTGCCCACTATCCTTGGCTTTAAAGCCAACATCAGGCAGAGTCCATCTCATGCTGCCATCTCTCTGGTTCCCTCTTCTAATGTTCTCTTCTACTTTTAAGGACCCCTGAAAATACTTCGGGCTCACTGGGTGTTGTTTTCTCTGCCTAGACTATCCTCTGTTCTCAGGTGCTGGGCTGGGGTGTGGCTCTGCCCTGCCTGCCAGCTGACCCAAGCCATTGGCCTCCACAGACACTCTTGGCCTGGTCAGACCCAAACTCAGGGTGCTCAGCCTGACCCCCATGTTTTGTACATAGATTTGAGATCTTGGGTTTCCTAACAGCATTCTTACTTTCTTAAAATTGAAACTAAATAGCCATTTTTTAAAAGGACAGAAATTGGGGCTTTCAGTGACTCTAAGTTGTCACTGAGGTATAAGGAAGGTGAAAATAGAGAAAAGAAGACAGAAACATGAAGCTCCCAAGAGCCTTGGTACTAGGCTTGGATAGAGTAAGTGATGTATTTGGGGATTTTATTAGAATAAAATTAAATAAGCTGCTTGGCGATTGACGACTCAGGCCACTTTTGGTGAAAAGGCAATATCTGTGGACTGATATGGCCTCAGGATCCCAGCATGATGTTGCCAGAAAAACCCAATAACATCTGTCTTCCATTGTACCTGGCAAGTAAGATGATTGACTATCTCCCCATGAAAGATGAAATGTATACGTGGACAGTGAAGGAAATCACCGCTGGAACTTTCTCTAGCAGTCAACAGCACAGCTCGTGAATTTGGGGCTCTTCTCTTTGGAAGGTGAACCAAACTGCAGGAGTTCCCCAGGGCCTGATGAAGCTCAGGGCTCTTTGACTCTGACCACTGCTGATGTCATCCAGGTTTCTGCTTGTCTTGATTAGATTGAGAATAGCCAAACACTGCTCATTAGACAGATATTGATTTTGGCCAGGAAGTTCTGTCATCAATAGTAATTACAATTGCTTTTTAGATTTATTAGATCAGGAAATCTAATAAATTTTCCATGAGTCCTCTCCCCACTTTTTGCTGGTATGTGGAATAATCTCACCAAGTTATTTCTGAGAAAATGGGCCCTAAAACAGGACTTAACATGAAATGCAAACTGTTGCTTTCCTCTTTACTGCTCTTCATGGGAAACCACCTTCTTATCTGTGTGGCCTTGGGCAAGCAGTTTATCCAGGCTACTTAAGAAGGCGCTGTACCTCTTTTTCTACATTTGTACAGTGAGAAGAATAATTGTACCTAGCTCTTGGGTTTTTGTAAAGATTAACCAGACTTATTCACTAAATACTTAGAACACAAGAACACATAGTAGGTGCTTAATAAATGTCAGCTATCACTGTTACTGTTATCATTGATGAACATATGAAAAGACATCTGAGACATATATTCTAGAGAATAGAAATGGATCCTTTTAAAGGTTTGTACTGAGGCAGTGCAGAAATGAACAGAGGGTTTGGGGATTAACTGAGTACAGCAAGTTGAATCCCATATGTGTTGAAGATAAAAAGAAACAAACTTGTCTAATTATAAAGCATTGCATATTTATGTAGAAAACATACAGTTATACAAAAAGAAAAAATATATCCAAACTCCACAATCCAGAAATAACCACTCTTAACATTCTGATATTTTTTCTTCCAGATTTTTTTTCTTTGCATCTATAAATATGTGTATTTTTTAAGATATTTAAGATTTTGTGCTATGTAGTATTATTTTAATTTTTATATTTTATTTTCTTTATTATGTTTTATATATGTCAAAATAATATGACATATATGTAACTTATAAAGCATAATAATATAATGAACACCTATGAATATACTCTCATCTTTATTCCTCCTCTCCGCCCTCTGAGATAATGACTATCCCAAATTTTGTGTTTTTTATTCACTTGCTTTTAAAATAAAAATTGTTTTATCTATGTCCAAGTGATGTATTATTTGTTTTTGAGTTTTATAAAGAAAAGCATCATATTGTCTGTAATCTTCTTGAAATTGATTTTTTAAATCAACATTCTATTTCCATAAATGGATATAGCTTGATCCATCTTGCTGTATTTGACAACAAATCGTTTTCAGTTTTGTATAGTATTGTATTGTGTGCTTATACCATACTTTACAAAAATCCATTCTTCTGATGATGGATATGTATGTTGTTTCTAGTTTTTTGCTATTACAGGGCTGCAATGAACTTTTGTGTACATGTCATATAGGGCAGTGTCAGTTATTGCCTGAAAAATGGTTAGAAATGCAAATTCTTGAACTTCATCCAAGACCTATTGAATCAAAAACTCTAGGATGGGCCCAGCAATCCGTGTTTTAACCAGCCCTTCAAGTATTCCGATGCTTGAAGTTTGAGAACCACTGCTGTAGGGAATTTGTTTAGGTGTGGACTTACTGGGTGAAAGGGTACACAAATGTTTAACTGTATAGACTATGGTTGTTCACTAGTGTAGCCACGTGTAGCTAGTGAGCTCTTAATTTTAATGTAGCCAAATTTATCACTCTTTCTTTTGTTACTGCTTTTTACATTTTTTGGGGGGCTGTGCCATGCGGCTTGTGGGATCTTAGTTCCTTGACCAGGATTGAACCTGGGCCCCTGGCAGGGGAAGCTTGGAGTCTTAACCACTGGACTGCCAGGGAATTCCCTTTTTATACAAAATATCGTTTGAGAAAATTTTCCATACCTCAAGGTCAGAAAGATATATACCTACCTGCATTTTCTTCTAATAGTTTTGAAGTTTGATCTTTCAGATTTGAGTCCTTAACCTATGTAGAATTGCTAGATTCCAGAGGTAGGAATCCTATTCCATTTTGTCCTCCATGACTAACCAACTGAAACCACTAGGTAGCATTTCGGGGGGCTCCAAGGAGTTCTGCTTCTTTATGTCTCAGTACAGAAAGAATTCAGTGAGGGGCAAAGTGATAGATAAGAAGTGATTTATTAGAATAGCATGCTTGGGGCTTCCCCCTGGTGGCGCAGTGCTTGAGAGTCCGCCTGCCGATGCAGGAGACGCGGGTTCGTGCCCCGTTTCGGGAAGATCCC
>NW_006784922.1:2225346-2238397 GCF_000442215.2 Lipotes vexillifer | reverse complement strand
CAAAAAAAAAAAAAAAAAAAAAAAAGAATAGCATGCTTGTGAAGCTTAGAAGTGGGTGGGTGAGAGGGTGCCGTGCCCTGGAAACTTAGTGGGCTGTTGTTTTAAAATCAAAGGAAAAGTAGGGAGGAGGAAAAGACCATTTTCTTCCTCATTTCTGAGTAGACATCATGCTTCCATCATCACTTCCTCCCCCATGTTGGGTGGGGGAGTTTTCTTGTCCCTACATTGTCAAGCAGGGACTGTCATGGTGCCATGGAAATAAGCAGAAAGGCGGTAACATATGCTAAAAATGGTAAATCATCTCAGGTTTTAGTATAATGTGACCTTTTCCTAATATGTTTGTTTTTAGTGCACGCCAAGGAGTGTGTCCTAGGAATCATTAACTTATTGGTCTCACTGGGCAGGATGTGGGTCTCATGCCACCATTGTTTTATTGTTTTGGGACATGTCTCATTCTTCTGTTGTATGGTTTTCTGGCTAAGCAGGCCTGCTTGGTTTTGTGGTTAAGTAAACCTGCTTTCTTGAGTGATCATTAATTTACAGGGGTCTTCCCTACTTTTTTCTTTACTTACAGTCCCCTAGTGGGGTTAACTATTTACCTACTTTGTCCCTTTACTCTGTCCCTATCACAACTGTTTCACTTGCTTTTAGACAAAGGGAGGCTATTTCTCATGATCTACAATGCCACCTTTGAAGTAAATTCAAGATTCCACTTGTGCATGGACCTGGTTCTAAGGTCTCTGTTTTGTTTCATTGGTCAACTTATCCATTTCTGTACTGATATCACACTGTTTTAATAACTAAAGTTTTATAATAAATCTTGGTATCTGCTAGGACAGTCCCCTCAACCTATCATCAGGAGTGTCTTGGTTATTCTTGACCCTTTGTTCTTCCATATACATCTTAGAATTGGCTTTCTAAGTTCTCTGAAAAAAAAAATCTGTTGGGATTTTGATTAATTATATTGAATCTATAAATCAGTTTGGATTATACTGATATCTTTATGACATTAAGTTGTCTTATTAAACATGGCACGTCTTACTGATTATTTAGATTTTCTTTAATGCCTTCCAATGAAATTTAGAATTTTTCTCCATATGGGTCTCATATATCGCTTTCAGATTTATTTCTGAGTATCTTTTGTTTTTATAACTCTTGTAGATAGAATCTTTTTTATTTATTTATTTTTGCATCCCGTAGGTTATTTATTTTATAGCAAAAGTTTGTACCTTAGTAAGTCTTTTTTTAAATTTTTATTTTATATTGTAGTATATTTGATTTATAATCTTGTGTTAGTTTCAGGTGTACAGCAAAGTGATTCAGTTATACATATACATGTATCTATTCTTTTTCAGATTCTTTTCCCATATATGTTATTACAGAGTACTGAGTAGAGTTCCCTGTGCTATATAGTAGGCCCTTGTTGATTATCTATTTTATATAAAGTAGTGTGTATATGTTAATCCCAACCTCCTAATTTATCCCTCCCCCCACACCTTTCCCCTTTGGTAACCATAAGTTTGTTTTCTATGTCTGTGAGTCTGCCATAGAATCTTTTAAAATGTTATGTTTTCTAGTTAATGATTTCTGGTGTATACAAATGTAATTACTTTTTGTATGTTGATCTTTTAGCTAGGCTCCTTGCTAAATTATCTTATTATATCTAATAATTTTTCTGTAATGTCTCTGAGTTTTTTATGTAGATATAATTATGTTACCTTAAGTAATAATGGTTTTCATTTTTTCTTTTCAGTGCTCTGCCTTTAATTTGTTGTTATTATCTAACTGTGCTGGTTAGAACCTCCCATGCTATGCTGAATTAAAATGATAAAAATGGGCATTCTTGTCTTGTTCCTTTTCATGAAGGTAATGCTTCCTACATTTCCCTATTAAAAATGATGCTTGCAATGGATTTTATGACAATATCCTTTAGCAGGTTAAAACATTCTCTTTCATTCCTAGTTTGTTGGGAGGTTTTTAAAGACTATAAATACATGTAGAATTTTGACAAATGTTTTTCTTGAACCTGCTGAGATGATTTCTTTCTAATTTAATCTATTAACATGATTAATACATTCTTGCATTCTTGGCATAGGTTCAGCTTAAGTTTGATGTATTATCTCTCTTTAAATTCTAGCTTAAATTTGCTAATATTTTGATTGGTGTCTTTGCATCATGTTCATGAATGTAATTGGCTTGTAATTTTCCTTTCTTGTACTGTTCTTGTCTGGTTTTGATATCATGATTATACCAGCCAACTTAAATTGAGGGGTATTCTCTCTTTTTTTAGTATTTGGAAGAGTTTGTAAAATATTACAATGATATGTTTCTTGGAAGCTTTGGTAGGATTTTTTTATAAATTATCTGGATTTGGTGATTTCTTTGTGGTAATAATTTTAATTACTGATTTAAAAGCTTTAATATTTATGGACATTCTCAGGGTTTATATTTCCTGTTGATTCAATCTTAGTAAATTTTCATTTTTATGAGTTTTTTATTCATCTAAAATTTCAAATATATCATCAAAAAGTTACTCATAGTGTGGACTAGGAAAGCAGCCTGCCATATCAGTAAATAAAGGATGTTGTAGCTACCCCCAGAAGTGAGCCCTGAGGGAACTCAGGAAGGAAACAAGGAATGCCCATCAGCTAGCAGACGTTAGACTGCAGCCACCAGCAACGGTGCGGTGCACCCCGAAGAGAGTCAGGATGAGAAAACAAAGGATACTGGCCCCAGCTGAAGTCCTAAGAATGTCTGCTGAATAAAGCATAACTCTCACCTTTTAGGTTGTGCATTTTTTTTTCAGTTGACAATAGTATTATCTTTTTAACCTCTGCTATATATGCAGTTATGTTTACCTCTTCATTGTTAATATTGAGCCTTAATCTTATTTTAGATTAATTTCTCAGGAGGTTTGTTATTAGTTTTTTTCAAAGAGCTCATTTTAGGGTTTCCCTGGTGGTGCAGTGGTTGAGAGTCCACCTGCAGATGCAGGGGACACGGGTTCGTGCCCCGGTCTGGGAGTGACTAGGCCCGTGAGCCATGGCCGCTGAGCCTGCACGTCGGGAGCCTGTGCTCCGCAATGGGAGAGGCCACAACAGTGAGAGGCCCGCGTACCGCAAAAAAAAAAAAAAAAAAGCAGCAGCCAGAGTAGCTTCATGGCACTGTTTTCTTAAGTCCAAATCCCCATGGGGTGAAATGCTGAGAATCTGATAGTACATGTACATGCAATGGAGAGCATTTCAGGAGAACCCTGAATTAGGAAACTGACTTATAAAGAGCTGCTGGGATCTGCCCCCCTCCCTTCAGAGAGAGATTGCTCTTATCCCGGAATGTAAGCAAATCTGCAGGCAGGGGAGAAGAGGTCTTTGTCTTTATTACCCAGGGTTGCCTCTGGGGAAGGAGATGTCTCTAAGCTTTACTATCCTGGAATGTCTCGCTTATATAAGCATTAACTATAAATGACTTCTCTCAGAGGACCCAGACTCTGCAGAAACATGACATATTCATGGAGACTTCATAGCTATGTTTCCATTAAGTACTTTCACTTCATCATGCAATTAAAAAAAAAGGTTTACAAGTATTTTGTCATTTTATTTTTTCATCTTTCCTTCTTGCATCCTAGTCTGTTCTTTTCGGAAAATTTTCATTTTTGCTGAGGTTTATTCTTTAGAGTTTTTTTTTTTAAGTGAAGATTTGTTTGTGGTAAAATTTCTCCATTATGAGACTTCTTATTTAAATCCTAAGGAGAATGTTGATGTGTTTTAAAGCAGACCGAACCTGGTTAGATTCAGGCCTCTTCTCTATGGACTATGTTTCCAATGTCAGTCAGTTCGCACTGCTACTTGGATCTGTCCTGCGTGTGCCCCAGCCAGTCCAGGACCCTGGCAGTGGTCTACTTTATAGTAGAGTTCTCAAAGCTTTTAATATACACTTCAGAGTCAGATCCATGTATGCACAGCTTGGAGTTGAGTCCAGAGTTTTATACACAACTTTGTGAGATCTCTCTCGAGCTGTTTTTCCTCCATGATCTAACAATTTCCAGTTGATTCGAGTACCCATTCCTAGTCTTCTGACCCAAAACCTGGGGTCTTAGTTTCCCCCTTCTTCTGTGTCTTTTCCTTTACTGCACCTACACCCAGGGCAAAGGTGGAGGAGAGAGGAGAGAGAGAGAGAGAGAGAGAGAGAGAGAGAGGAAGAAAAGGAGCAGGTATTTATCCCATCCTCCTTTCCTTTTCCTCTGGTCAGAGAGAAGAATTCCTTGCCCTGGGAGTTGTAAGTGCCTGTCTGGCCACTGATGCCATCATGCTGCTGTTGTGTGGTCCCTGGAGTCTGGGTTGAGAGAGAATGGGGAAGAAAAGAACATGGTTTTCCCCGTACTCTCTCTGACCTTTAGAATTCCCCTTCAGACCAGAAAGAGAGGGCTTCTCCTGGCGTTCTTTCTTTCCTCACCCAACTTTTGAGCTGCTTTTTGAGTCTAGGCTGGGTAATACTGGAAAGGAAAAAAATCAGAAACTCGATGTCAGTTAAGTTTGTAAAATTTTGGCCTCCTTCCACAATCTGTTATCAATCTTTGAGATGCCTCAGATAGGTGTCCCACACATTCTGGCCATGGTTTGTAGTTGTATTCAATGAGAGACAGATACAAATGTGTTTACTCCATCTTGTCTGGAACCAGGAACCCACTGTCATTTTGATGATGGTTTTGCTGGGATTATAGCTCTAAGTTGATAGTTATTTTTATTTCTCTTCTAACTACTCGTTGCTGTTGAGAGATTTGCTCTCAGTTAAACTGCCATTACTTTGTTTTTTTGTTTTTGTTTTTTTTTGCGGTACACAGGCCTCTCACTGTTGTGGCCTCTCCTGTTGCAGAGCACAGGCTCCGGATGCGCAGGCTTAGCGGCCATGGCTCACGGGCCCAGCCGCTCCGACGCATGTGGGATCTTCCCAGACCGGGGCACGAACCCATGTCCCCTGCATCGGCAGGCGGACTCTCAAGCACTGCGCCACCAGGGAAGCCCTAAACTGCCATTACTTTGAATGTAACCTATCAGTTCTCTCTGACTACTTTTCAGTATCTTCTCTTGTTTTTCTGATTCTGTTTCACTACAACATATCTAGGCATGGATTTTTTTCTCTTCCCTTTTTGAGATATGTTGTGTTGTCTAGATTTGTGGATTCATGATTATCACTAGTTCTGGAAAATTTCTGGTCATTATCTCTTCAAATACCCTCTTTTCCATCTTTGGTGTTCTTTATTCCCTCAGACTCATGTTAGATATATGTTAATGTATTGATCATGTTTTTTTATTTTATATATTTCCTAGTGCTTTGATGTCTTGGGGACCTGCTGACCCAGGAGAGATTGCCTCTGCCAAGGATAGCCAATTCCTAGAGATAGTAGATGAGTCACCTGGGAACGTGCCTTTCATATGCAAACTAACCAATCCAAAGCTCACAAACCACACCACCTCCTCTATTGAGCTGTCATACTCGGGGCCAATATCCCCCTGTCCTGGTCACCCCAAGGCCAGGTACCAGACAAGCAGAGACAGCTCCTACACCCCAGAGCCCACTGAAATTATTCAAAGTAGCCAACCCTAAGCCTGCTTACCCTGCCTCAACCATTCCTTCCCATGGAAACCACAATAAAAGCTCTTGCCCATGTTTTCCCCTTGTTCCCTCTGCCTTCTAACCAACCCAGGGCTTCCCTGTGTAGTCCTGTGTGGCACATTGTGCCTTCTGTTTCTAGGGATCTGTGGGTATAACAACTTCTTTCTTCATCACAGTCATTTTTGTGTTTGCATTTCTTACCACACCTGATTAAAACAAATCCCAGACACATCCTCAAACACTTAGACCTTCTCAACCTATCCTGCCTATCTCTTTTCTTCCCTTTGTTTTTTCCATATACTCACCTCTCTGTGCTGCAGTCTGGATAATCATTTCACCTCTGTTTTCCAGTTTACTAATTCCCTTTTTATTCTTACAAGTTCCATTAGTTTTTTTTTCAAATGTGTCTGCTATTCCTTACAGTATCTTGTTTTTTTTCATATTTCCAATTCCATTATTTATTTATTTAAATATTTTCTGTATATCTATTGTATATTTTGAGTCTGAGAGTTCCAGTACTATCAGCCTCCAGGGGTCTAAATCTATTGTTTGTTTCCATTGGCTGTCCCACATGATGGCTTAATTTCTCAAGGGCTTGGTTAACTTTGTGAGTTTATTGCCTGACCTTAATTCTGCTGGCCTGAACTGAAGATGCTTGGAGGGTATGAGGTGCTATTGACATGGCACTACTTTACCTTCTTGAGTAGTGAAGAATTAACCCTACCTGAAGAGAGATCTGGCCTTTTCCCTCAGCTACTGGAGGGTGAGCTCCAGGCCTTTGGAATACTATGTCTGATAGGACTGTGTCTGTTTGCCTAGGGACTTTGGCCACTAGAGAGTCAACAGTGTGATTATACTGGGGGCGTTGGGCCCATTATCACTACTATCAGTTTTGCCTCTCAAAGGGGTTGGAGATTATAGGTATCAGCCTGAACTCTGAGAGGGCTGGAGACTAAAGGTCAGCCACATGGGATATATGTTGCTAACCTAAAACAATAAAACAGCCAGTTATTTTACCAGAAAAATGGGTTTATATGGGAGCAGTGAAGAATTGCAATTTGGGACATGCAACTATGGCAAGCCATATTCAAGTTTAGTAAAGCAAAGGAGAGTAAGTTTTTTTTTTTATAGAGGAGAAGGGAAAATTGGGAGAGGCTGTTATAAACAAAAAGTCCACTGGAGGAAACTGGGAGTTCAGAGTATAGTGGCTTTTCATTGACTGAGTGGTAACAGTCTCTTATTGACTGAACTGTTGTCAGGCAAAGAGAGAATCTTTCTTCCTCCTGCTGACACAGTAAAGTAGTGTCATTTCCTGCTGGAGGTGTAAGGTATGTCTCTTTCTGTTGGGATCTTTATTGGTGCTGAGTGGCATGTGAAAGCTCCATCCTTCTGGACTCCATTTTAGTGAGGTTTCCCTTCATTAATTTTCACAATATGATTGAGCCCAAATAAAAACTCTAGACACCAAAGGCTCAGGTGAGCTTCCCTGGATGGCAATACTTATCGTCATACATTAATATGTCCATGATTCCATGGGGAGAGGACCGCGGAAACTCCACATTTGGCACTTTTCCTGGACTCTGCCCTATGTGCTTCTTCATTTAGTTTTCTATTCCATGTTGTCACTTACTATGTCATCAGTATTGTCCTCTATTGAAGTAATTCTGGCAAAAGCTATACTAGTGGCAGCTTGGCATAGCTCAGGTCACAGTTATCTATTGCCTGAATTCTTTCAATGGCCTCTACTTACATTACGCTGTGTCTCCTCCAAATCATTCTTTATGTTGCAGGTATAGCAATTGTCCAAGATGGCAAATCTGATCACATCAGTCTCCTTAATGCAGATGCCAAGGATGGAGCTCAAGTAGCTGTCTTGGATTGTGAGGCAACAATCCAATGGTAATATGTGGAATAGCAAGATAGGAGTCCAGGTCAGGGAAGACTCTGTTGGGTTGATGCATCAGCTCAGAAATGTACACTTTTGGACCCTTACTTAAGAGAGAAATAAATTTCTCTTTTTTTTCCAGATGTCTGTTTCTTTCCCTAGTTTCCACTACTTAACTGGTATGTACAACTGGTCAACTCGCATCTTTTACACACACTGTTCCATCTGCCTGAGTCAATCTTTCCCTGGTCAACTCCCCACCCATCCACAACTTGGGAAAAAATGACTGCTAGTTACCTTCAGATTTTACCTTAAATGTTTTCTCATCTTTTTTTGCCTTCTTCCCTCCCTTTTCACTGCCTCCTTTCAACCCTTGTGGGCTTTGCATGCCTGTCTGCTTGACAGGACACCCCTGTTACTTTTGGCTGGACTTCAGGCTACTCACTCTCTAAGAACCAGAATTAATTTCTTAGGTGGAGTTTCCCCCATGAACTGAAGCTGAGAGCCTGCTCTACCACGTGAGGAGCTCCATTTCTAACCCCTAGGTCTGTCTTTGGGGCTTCTCTAGCCAGTTTCAATGTACCCTTTCAATCCCAGTTGCATCCTGAAATGTAATACCTGAGTTAATAGTGCTGTCTTAGCTATAATCACTGAAGAGAGCTCTATTCAGGTTGTAGAGTGCCATGTATCATGCCTGGTCCATAGGAGAAGCATGGTAAATAAACAGAAGCTCACCAGAATGGCTGTATAGACATGGAGGTGTTTGTCTAGGCGCGATGATAACAACAATGATGATGTCAGTTGTAAGAGCGGGAACACTGCTCCCTCTTTCTCCCACTCAAGAGCACTGACCTCCGTCCACCTCCTCAAGGGCTGCAGACTTGCTAATCTGATGATGGAACAGAGTCCCAGACAATTACTTGGAAGGTGCCATCTTTGGGTCCCCCGCCTCTCTCTTGTTCTTTGTCATTCTCCTTATTCTGTAGAATTGGTAAACTGTCACTTCTTCCTCTTTCATGTTGCGTCCAGGGAGTTGGATAATTGGATCCTGGGGGGCCCTGAGGGTCATCCATCTCTTTATTCCCCTCCATAGGAACTTCTAAGTTCCTAGATTCAAGTGCATGGGGAAGAAGTAAGTTCAGTGAAGGTCTCAAGCAAAATCTACTCTGCGTTTTTCACAGAGCTCTTTTTGGAATGTCAGGCACTTTACAGCTGTTCATAAATTGTTTTAATATGTTCATTCTGCCACTGAACCTTGCATATACCTTCCTAGAATCTTGCTGTGGGGAGTAGATGTGATTGCAGGGCAGAATTTGTCATTCCTGGGTCTCTGACCATATGACCACGAATAGAGTGAAAACAACCTCACCCTTCCTCCTAATAATCATTCTGAGGTAAGAACTCATCATGCATTGATGGTTTCCAGCTCTGAGTGGTCACCACTGCTGCTCCTGAGGGAGAAGGAACGAGGAGGGGAAGGAGGAGAGAGATGGTGAGCTGCCAGAGGCGAGGCTCTGGCGATCAGAATGCCATCCATTATTGAATGCCTGATGCAGCTTCCACAGGTTACCTCCTTGTGATCCAAGGTCCAGTTTCACCCAAGAAAGGGGCAGTTTATTTTAAGTGACACTAAACAAGATGACAAGTGGAGAGGAGCAAGTTAAAAGATTGGCCTAGAGCTGAACTTTTCCCACCACTTGGGCAGGCAAAAGTCTTCCCCGGTGAGTCACTCCACCCCCTCGCATTGGCCGTGAGCCTCTCTGTAGCGTCCTGGATCAAAAACAAACTCCACACAACACCTCAGCAGTATTTATGGAATGAACACCACTGCTGGCAATGAGGTGATGATGTTTGGCTTTTATTAAGTCTCCTAAGTAAATGAGTTATCATTGGAGGAAGTAGAAGCCCAGGCATTATATTGCTATGAGCAGCAACAATCCAATGAGGGGCCCCCAGATCACTGTGGGGCAGGGAGGCGGCTCACGGAGCTGACAGGTCTATGGGTGTCTGTCTTCTCGCAGCTGCCTGCCGCCAGCTGCTGATATCCCTGAGGCAAGGCGAGGGATGTGGCCTAACAAGGACGTGCTGTTCCACACAGGACAGCTGTCAACTCCTGCCGGGTCCCTCATTAGGGACTTCTCAACCTGGCCCTCCCTGGGTGACAGTCGGTGTTTTCCTGCCACAGAGGAGGGAGGTGAGGCAGAGAGAGAACAAAGTCCTAGAGTGACCCTGGGATAAAACCAGGACTGGGATGTGATGTTCCCACTGCTTCCTACTGGCCCATTCTGACTCCTGGCAGCTGCTACCTGTGAGCAGGGGGCAGCGCATTCTCTGCCATCGCTCCCATCGCTTTCTCCACTAATGAGCCTATGGCCCAGGCAACTCGGAAAGTAATTGGCATGTCTTTGGTCCCGATGCTGGACTCATTGAGATCGTCAGGATAGATGTTTGTGTGTACAGGATCATATGGTTTAGCAAGGCAGACTACCCAGGCTGTGTTATCTGTATTTCTGTATAATATTGTATCCTTCACCCACCCAAGGATTATGGGATAAGCCAAGAAAAATAGACATAGCAATCAAAGATCAATATCCAAGACCTAAAGAAGCAGATAGAATCTGACCACTGGAGGTACTTAGCAACATCCAGATTTTGAGGAAGGAGGTCCAATATCATTTCTTGGATATATTGATATTTGGATTGATGGGCTGACCATTCTGCCTCTTCTCCTGGAATAGAGTGGCTAAGGGCAGGAGGGAGGGGCTGCGGTGGAGCAAAGGTGCACATCTGCATAGCATAGGATTGGGATAGACAAACGCTGCATCTGCTCCAAGCTGCATCCACCCTCATTCCCAGTGGAGAAACTGAGGCAGTTTAGCAGTTTTACCAGGGCTGGAGATAAATATATCCTTTCTGTGTATTCAGGTTATCAGCAGAGGCCCTGGTTTGGATTTCATTTCTGTCCTGTTTATGAGAGAGAGGTGACAAGAGGCACAGGGCTCATCTAACTACCCTTGGGGCTGGCAACAAACAGGGCTGGGATACCCCGTGCCGCCTCCCCTGCATCCCTCAGGCTTGGTCCAACACCCATTAGACCTTAGGTGATTGTCCACAGGCTTAGGTTAATTACACAGAACTGTCTCTTTTATCTGAGCATATCCTTTGATATGCTCAGATAAAAACCGAATGACTGTGGTGATGTCTTGTAGGCTTTTTTCTAAGCCCTCTTAGAAATCACTTTTTAAAAAGTTAACACCAAGAAATTATTCCCTGGGTGAAATATGGAGCACAACATTTTCCAAGATCCCTGATCATTCATCACAGATCAGGCTGCCGGCAGCATGGGCTCAGCTTGGTCCGGAAACTTGCGTCAAGCCTAATTGTTTATTCATTGGAGAGATCATCAGGGTCCAGGAAGGACAGGCGATGGCCTTGGTGTAAAGGATGTAGTGGAAGGGAAATGAGAGGAGGTTTGTTGTGTCTGCCTGCGTTCCAGCAAGATTATTGCAGCCTGGAGACAGCTCTCATATTTACTCTGTTAAGTGTTCGAATTTTTTCTGTTGACTTGTGATTTTGACAAATGTGTTGATATGTCTGTTAACATTATTAAAAAAAAAAAGTGATGAAAGAACTCCCACATTGTCGGAGGCATTGAGGCACTCGGAAAGGCCAGTTAGGACAGCACCTTGGAGAAAAGTGTGAGTGCATGCTTATCAGTGCTGTGGCCCCTACCCCATAGCATGATTGGGGCTCCCAGGACAGAGGAAAAGGGTGCAGTGAAAAGACTAAACTGGCATGAGGCAGTGGTGTGATGAGGAAGGGGACTGACGAGGACCAATGGGATGTTGGTACCAAATCCCCAGTGCAAGGGGGCCTGCTGAAATGTCTGATCTTGCCCTCAGCCGTGCCTAAGGTAGCACGAAATCAGGACTTCCAGCAGATGGCTGTGGCTCTTGGTTGCATCTAAGTGTCCAAATTATAAATCAGAGGTTTACCTAAGCTAATATAGGGAAGAAAGAACCAGCCCCAAGGAAAGGAGCTGGCAGGAGATAGCTGAGGGAGTCGAGGTCTCCATTTCATTAGGATGGGGCAGGGGCTGGGCTCCAGCCTCAGTGGGGTTCCATCTAGTAACTTGGGACGTGAGCATAAGGCCTTCCAGGTAGTCTGACAGTCTGGGGATGAGCTAAGCACCATTTGCTTCTTCTGTGGACTCCAGACACAGGCAGCACAGCATCCTGATGGACCAGCTGGTATAGAAGGAGCTCCTAATGTACTTTCCAGTCCACAAGCCTCAGAACCCATAACTGTGCCGAGCAGGGCCAGGCAGCCAGCCCTACAAGGGGAAGAAGAGAAAAGCCTCTCTCCTTTGCCTGAAATTGTCTCTCTGAGGTTAGCAATGACTTCACTGCAGAAGGTTTGAAAGGCCTCTCTCCTTTCCTCAAACTGTGTCCTTCTCTCCAGTGACTCTGTCCAGCATCCCTGCCTTCTTCAAATCTCCTCTCTCTCGGCACATTCCTCATTTTCTTTCTGTCTCTCTGGTGGCTTGCTTGCCCTTCCCTGGATCTCTTTACTCTGCCCTACCTTAAATGTCAGACTCCCCAAGTTTCTATTCTTGACATATTTCTCATCTCACTCTCTGATCTCTCTTTGTGTAATCTGGTCCATTCCCATGGCTCTTGTATTAGTCAGCTGGGGCTGCCATAACAAATTACCATAACAAAATATTTGGTTTAAACAGTACAAATGTATGTTCTCACACTTCTGGAGGCTACAAGTCCAAGATCAAGGTGCCAGCATAGTCATTTTCTGGTGAAGATTCTCTTCCTGGCTTGTAGATGGCTGCCTTCTTGCTGTGTCCTCACATGGAGGAGAGAGAAAGAGTGCAAGCTCTCTGGTGTCTCTTCTTATAAGGGCACTAATTCCCATCACAAGGGACCCAGCCTTGTTACTTCATCTAAACCTAATTATCTCCCAAAGGCCCCATCTCCAAATCCCATCACAATGAGGGCTAAGGCTTCAACATATGAATATAGGTGGGCACAATAAGCAGCTCTTGGTGATTTCCTAGTGCACATTCTTAGCCCAGAATTCTCTGCTGAGCAATCCATCTATATTTCTAACTGAAACAAATTGATGTAGTTAACTCATGGACTCATGGGGGTGTCACAGAACACATTATCTTCTGTTCAATGTTTCCTAGATTAACTAGTGGCACCGCAGTTCTTCTAGGCATCAACTCCTCCCTTGTGGCACTTGGGTTTGATTTCCCTCTCAGGCCTGACTTTGGGTGTCCAGAGCAGCAGTCCACCCAGGACTGGGCTTCTGAGCACAGCAGTTATTACAATTGGCCCCCTATATCCACAGGTTCCACATCTGTGGATTCGACGAACCAGAGATTGAAAATAGGCAGAGGGCTTCCCCGCTGGCGCAGTGCTTGAGAGTCCGCCTGCCGATGCAGGGGACACGGGTTTGTGCCCTGGTTCGGGAAGATCCCACATGCCGCGGAGCGGCTAGGCCCGTGAGCCATGGCCGCTGAGCCTGTGCGTCCGGAGC
>NW_006784922.1:2212432-2225117 GCF_000442215.2 Lipotes vexillifer | reverse complement strand
ACCGCAAAAAAAAAAAAAAAAAAGAAAATAGGCCGAGATTGAAAATAGGCAGAAAATAGGCAGTTATTACAGTTGGCCCCCTAAATCCACAGGTTCCACATCTGTGGATTCGACCAACCAGAGGTTGAAAGTAGGCAGAAGAAAAATTCCAGAAAGTTCCAAAGAGCAAAACTTGAACTTGCCATGCACAGGCAACTATTTACATACATTTACATTGTATTTATGACTTTTTACCTAGCATTTACATTGCATTAGGTATTATAAGTAATCTAGAGATGATTTAAAGTCTATGGGAGGATGTGGGAGGATGCAAATATTATGCTATTTAATGCAAGGGACTTGAGCATCCTTGGCTTTTGGTATCTGTGAAGTTACTGGGAACAATCTCCCTTGGATACCAAGGGACAACTGTAACATATACAAGACTGTGACCATGTCTCTTCCTTCTGTGTCACCTGATTGACTCTTTAAGCTTGGAGTTCTCAACCCTAGCTTCATGTTTTAAAAAATACGGATGCCTGGGCTCCACCCCAGGCCAATGAATCCGTCTCTCTGGGGAGGGGTCAAGGACTCTATGGGTTGCTCAGTGAGAGTGGAGAACTTGCTTTAAGCCACTGCATGTGAGGACTCATGTAAGATGTCTTGTGGCTGTTACAGCAGCAGGTTGGGGACCTTGAACAGCTTCCAGGGCTTGCCTTGCTTCACTCCCTCTTCCCCTTTCTTTCCAGGTCCATCCATGTCCTAAATCTTGTTTCCTATCTTTGACCCCGTTCCTGCCCTCTGGACTTGTCAACTCATCCCTGTTTCCTGGATTGACCATGGCAGTCTCTAAGGGCTTCAACCTGGACCCCTTCTAGTATCTTATCCCCTGGTGGGCTGGTCTGGTCTTGCTTAACACCACCTCCCCCGATCCCTCCACCACCAGGGGGTCTAGAAGGTCCTTTGCTAGCTTCTTAATGAATCACCAGCACACACAGAGGATGTTCAATACATGCTGTTGCTGTCTGAGCCCAAAGCTGATTTTGATTATTACTGAGTGCTACTGATAAAACCAGCAGCTATTTTATTTTAAACATCTTTATTGGACTATAATTGCTTTACAACGGTGTGTTAGTTTCTGCTGTATGACAAAGTGAATCAGCTATACCTATACATATGTTCCCATATCTCCTCCCTCTTGCGTCTCCCTCCCACCCTCCCTGTCTCATCCCTCTAGGTGGTTACAAAGCACCAAGCTGATCTCCCTGTGCTATGCGGCTGCTTCCCAATAGCTGTTTTACGTTTGGTAGTGTATATATGTCCATGCCACTCTCTCACCTCGTCCCAGTTTACCCTTCCCCCTCCCCGTGTCCTCAAGTCCATTCTCTATGTCTACGTCTTTATTCCTGTCCCCAGCAGCTATTTTTAATGATCAATTCCCTTCTTTCTTTGAACGGCGTATTAGAAAAGGAAAGAAGAGGCATGTGGCATTCACTGGAGGAGATAACTAATTTGTTATCTGGCAGTTTTCTGTGCTTTGCTGTAGGTGTACAACACAGACAAGGGGCAATATGCTAACCCCAGGACTGGCTTGGACAAGAGTTTAATTTAGGTTATTGTGTCAGATTGTTTGCTTTCTGAAAACTGACTGCACTTTGAGACCCCCTAAACAATAGTAATTCTTAAGAATTCAATATTAATAAGAACAAGGCAAGCAACACAGTAGAAAAATTGGCAAAGGTATAAATAGGCAATTCACAGAATAGGAAGAAAAAAATGACCAATAAACGTTAAAGAACACAACTGCTCTAGTAATCAGGGAAATAGTTAAAAGACAGTAAGATTTTTTTCAACAAGCCAAAGGTATTCATAGACAATTAACAGAATAAGAAATGTACACTGATCAAGAAACATAAAAAGGTGCTCTTTGTCACTAGTAAGCAGGAAACTACAAATGTAAAGACATCATTTCTCACTAATCAGATTGGTAAAAATTACTGTGTTGGCAAGGATATGGAGAAATAGATATACAAGGGCATATGATATACTGCAGGTGGGATTGTAAATTTCACTGTATTCTGGAGGGCAATTTATCAGTATATATTAAAAGTTTTGTCAGTATATGTTAAAATTTTTGTCAATTTAAAAATTTATTTTGATTCAGGACTGTTTTTGTAATTTCATTTTCTCCTGAAGCATCTTATAAGAGCAGGTTAGAAAAACTGTAGGCTAATGAGTGAAGTGGTGTTCCAGGAAAACTTTATTTAGGGACACTAAAAATTGTGTTTCTTATAAGTTGCACATAGCATTATGTATCATTCTTTTGATTTCCACCCACAAGCATTAAAAAAAGTAAAAACCATTATAATCTTGGGGACTATACAAAAACAGGCAGGAGGCTGGATTTGGCCTGCAGGCCTTAGTTTGCCAACCTTTGTTCTACATTATTACTTGTTTCTTAAAAATTAGAAATTGCTATAACACTATTTACTATAACTTAAAAAACTAACCATTATTCAAACAAAAAATTAAAGAGCTACTTCAAAGCAAGCAAAGGCAGTTCTATTACAAATATTTAAAATTTATTATTTTGTTAAATAAAGGCTAGGGTTTTAAAAAGTCTATCTTATGATTCATTCTTGTGCATTCTTTTCCTGGAGTTAGTCCCCAAATCCATTTGTATTGTCACTCTTATTCATAATTTATAGTATCAATATCAGACTAGGACAGCTGATGGTGGTGACCTAGGGCAGTCCATCCATAGTATCCCAGATGTGGCAGCCAAGCATCTAGCTGGTCAGCATCTGGATGGTGGTCATGGTCTCATGTTTCAACATGGGTCCATACCTTGGACATTCTATCCACAGTCTGGATCATTCTGAAAATAGCCAATAAAGTCCAAGACCAGTGGGCTCATTCTAAGCCACTGGCTCAGTTCTGAAGAAAGAGAGAGAGCTAGTCAACTCAACTGAAAGGTGGTTCATTCTCACACATTTGGAAAAAAACCCTGTAGTTTCATGTTGCTATATCCTTATTTTTAGAGTGAAGGAATTCTGTCAAAAGAGTTATAGCTCCATTATTTTCAATAACTTGGGCAGCTTCTATGTCCTGAGCAAGCTTAGAGAGGTTGTCTTACTCAACCTGTTACAATAGGTTTCCTTTAAACTTTTTCTTATGGCAACCAAGAAAGCAAGCTGATTATTCTGGCTAGTGATGGGCTCCAGGTTCTAATATATATACTGAGGATTTACATTTACATGAAGCTCAGCAGACCATAACCAGGGTACTGAAGATGCTGTCCCTGTCCTTAATAATAATATTCTGAAAAGTGGTGGAATGCAAGCTTTAAGGTTTTACCTGAGGAATTCAAACCAAAGTCAGAACTATTCTTCTTCAGAACTATTTCTGAACTTTGAGCAGTCTTTCACATGATGCAATTAAACAGGAAGGAATGGTAGGAAGATCATCATGGGACTAATGTTAAGCTTATTGAGTTTATATGTGGTCAATCGGTAAAGCTGAAATCCTTTCACGTATCATTTGCAATAATTCAAACACAGTATAATGGTGTGCCAAGTAGGTATGGAGAGCCAAGAGGCTTTTGTTTTGTGTGTTATGTCCTTCTTGCTGGTGACTTGCAGGACATTGCTGAGTCCAATCTATAATCTTTATTGTATGACCAGTTAACACCAAAAGGCAGATATGGCCCAGGATGCTCTTTACCTTAACTGTGGACTTCCAGGTATGGTTAAACTTCCACATCCCCCATCTCACTGACCTCTGATAGAGGCTATTGTTGGACCTACGTGAAATCTTGCCTTTTGTCCAAATTATACACTTTTGTGTGAATAGGATCGCATTCCACAATTTTTTCATTTACTGGATTATGCTTGCTTGCTGTCATACTTCCATGGGTGGAACATAGCAGTAGTTGTGGAAAGCACGTATTTGGAAGAAATAGTTACAGGTGAGGAGCCCTTTCCATCCTGGTTCAAAATGTCTACATCTGAGTCATAATCAGGGACCAACTACAATTCATTGTGTGTGCAGCTGATCTCTTATGCATCATCTTGATAATGTAATTACTTTTACAATGGCATGTCTCATCACCTGTAATAATTCAGCCAAGCACTGGACGTTGGTTGGATGGTCTGCATCAAGCTGTGTACATGAGGTCAAGGAGTTTAGCAGCTTGTATTCACTGAGCTTAGATCATTGCATGTTGTCCATCAGTCAGCTACTGCTTGAAGGAAAGACTGAGAAAATCCTTGTTCCCTTTTCTGCAGGACTTAAGTGAGGTCCACGTCTACTTCCTCAGGATTGCCTTTATCATTCAAAGAAGGAGCTGTGTTGTGGGACCAGAATGGATCCCGGAGTGGTGGTGAGTTTTTTGCTGCCAGTGACTAGCAGGTGCTTTACTAATGAGCTCCATGGCCACACCTAGCTCTCTCAAATCAGCTTGAATAGCCTTTGCCCACTGAGGGTTTGCAAAGATCTATTGTATAGCCCATTTCAGACACCCTCAGGGGAAAAGGCTCTGCCTGCCATGGCAGTCTAAGTTGTCTTAGCTCTGTCCATCTGGGCTCCTTGGACTTTTCCCCACTTCTGCTGCCCCTTGCTCATCATTCTCAAGGTCAGACTGAGAGAGGTTTAAAACCATGTTAAGATATATCACTGTGTGTATCTTTTGCCCAGCAATTTTACTTCCTAGAATTTATTGTAATAAAACATTTACAAATGTGTAGCTGTTCACTGTATTATTTATTTATAATAAAAATTAGAAATAATTTAAATATCCATCATTATGGGGGTGCTTAAATGAACAATGAACATATAGGGAGTGCTACATAGCAGATGCTGAGTATGCGGTTAGATCTATAGGTCTATAAAGTGGCATGAACATTATAAGAAATCTGTTGTTGAGTGAACAAAAGGAAAGTCACAGATCAGCAGGTATAATTTGATGTCATTTCTGTGAAGTAACAATTAGCAGTGACAAAAAAATGAAACTATTTATTTTGGTAAGTGTAACTATATGTAATCCAAGTGTAGAAACATGCCTAGAAGTATTCAAGCCAAACTGGCAATGATGGTTTTCTCTGTGGAGAGACTGGGATTTGGAGGTTCTGGGAAACAGTTAGCCTTAAGTAACATTTAATATTTTTACTATGGGAATGTACTTGTGTTTATTTGTATAATTAAAAGTGAATAAGTGTTTATTTGTATAATTAAAAGTGAATAATAGCTTTTAAAAGGAAAATGAATAAAATGAGACAGATGGATTAAAAAAAATCCAACCTTGAGAAATTGGCAGTTGTGTGGACTCCACTCTGGACTCCGCCTGTGCAGACAGCCCCATATAGATAGATCACCCAGGCTGCCCCAGCACCCTCCACTCACATTATCCAGGCCTGTTCAGGAGCCACGTGCCTGCCCTGGATGCTGGGCAGCCAGTTCTTGGCTGGAAAGTTAAGAGAGAGGATGACAGTAATTGACTTTGTTTAGCATGAAGGATACGAAGGATGGGAGGGAGACGCAGGGAAGGAAAAAACCTTTTCCTCAAACCTAGGTTTGTTGGCTGGGGCTCTGCAAATTAGACTGTCAAAAGATAGATTAACAGGAGAAAAACAGTCAGAAGTTTGTTAATGTGTGCATCTGAGTACACACGGGAAAAGTCAGTGATGAGCAACTCAAGTTGGGGGTTAGAACTTGGGCTTATATAGCATCTTAACAAAAGAACAATACCTTTGTAGAGAAGTGACACAGGAAAGGGACTTTGTGCTTCTAGGTGCAGCAAATTGTAGAAAGGTAAGTATATAGGAGAAACTAATGGAAGATAAGGGTTGTTGTAGTGAGGTTTGTTATGTAGATGCCAGTGGTGTAGTCTCTGGGGTGAGTCTGGAATTGTCTAAGGTGATTAAGAATTGTCTTGCGCTTCCTGGCAGAGAGGGGGAGGGCTGAGAATTTTTCTTGTGCCTGCTGCTTCTCAACTGCCTTCAGCTCAAAATAATCCTTATGCCATAGTGGCATATTTTGGGGCGGCATATTCTGAACCCCTTCAGAGGTATGCGAAGGAAAAAGACTACAGTTAAAATCTTGTGTGTGGTGAGAGAAATAAAGTCATCACTCTCAAATATGAAAAGGATTGCTGTGCCATGGACAGGAGGCAAGAAAACTTCCTCTCAGATTTATCCTCGCAACCCCTATCCCCAAGAGCCTTCATATTTGCCACTTCCAGAATTAGAGAGTTTAGCAGGGCTTGATGATCTTTATTTCACCAGCTCTGGCTCTGTAAAGTCTGACTCACACAGGAAGGACCGGAAAACAGGCCAACTCTTTGGGGTCATAGGAGTCTTTAACCTCACCGCTAGTTAACCTGCTCATCACTTTGGACCGTGGCCTTGAAATAGTGGCATGGTTTGAGTAGTCCTGTTCTCTTAAAATCCTGTACTTGGCGCTGAGGAGACTGGTCCTCCGCTGCCCTCTGCAGCAGAAAGAAGACACTGCAAGTTGTCCGGGGGCTTATCTTTTCAAGAGGCAACAGCTGTGTTCTGAGGAACAGACTCTACCGAAGTCAAGCGGCTTTGGTGGTTTTTAACTTTTCATACAGATATTTCATCTGGTGATTTTTGTTATTGGCAATTACTTTCTCTAGTTCTAGTATTCTAATTTATTTTGTATATAATTCATGATTGTCGCAATGGACTGAATGGGTCCCTCAAAATTCATGTTGAAACCCTAATCTCAATGTGATGGTATTAGGACATGGGGCCTTTGGGAGGTAATTAGGTCATGAGGGCAGAGCCCTCCTGAATGGGATTAGTGCCCTTATAAAAAAGGTTCTGGCGAGCTCTTTTGCCCCTTTTGCCGTGTGGGGACACAACTAGAAGTTGGCAGTCTGCAACCTGGAAGATGGCTGCCACCCTGATCTCAGACTTCCAGCCTCCAGAACTGTGAGAAATTTCTGTTGTTTATAAGCCACCCACTCTACGGTAATTTGTTGTAGCAGACCGAACTAAGACAATCACTTCATTAAAGACTCCTAAAGAATAAGTATCATACCCATGACAGCTGAATCTCTGCTGTTATTTTCCATCTTCTTCATCCCTGACTATGCACATGGGAAGGTATTTCAGGACCATCTGAGTGCATATGGGGTATATGATGTGTTCGGTGATGTGGACTGCTGATCACCTGACGTGGCTTAGCATAGGTACAATCACTACCTTCCTTATATCTTGATAGTGGCTACAGTTGGTCAACAGGTATAATAGTGTAAATGGCTGAAGAGGGAGTGGAAGGACCTGGCACCCGCCAGTTCAAAAGACAGTTTGTGTGCAGTGGTGGAATGACTGTTATTTCTCAGTCAATGGAGTCTTTCTGTGTGGGCCAGTGAGAGAGAGAGCCAGAGCCTCTTTTTGCTTTCTGGGAGAGACTGTGTCAGTCTGCTGAAGCCCAGCATTTTATTCCTCAATCCTTCCCTATTGATGATGCAGCTGGACTTTTGTGGGTCTTTTCTTATCATTACTTATTATACTATGACTGATATAGTCCTTTTCTTTTTGTTAGATATTTTATGGGAAATTGGGAAGAGGTGTCACAAACGCTGCTGGTCTGACATCATGATACCTTGTATATCATCATGGGTTTTTATTACTGTAACAATGGAAGTATTTACAATCTAAAGGCCAAGATTTGCAGTGCCAGAAGCACAAACTGAGAGGTAAGAAAGGTGGCAGGAAACATTTAAAGGCGAAAAGTTTTACATCATTGGGATGTAAATTAGACAGAGGCACCACCATAGAGGGAGGTGCCTAGGTTAAATGTCTTCTGTGATTTTTATTATCAACTGGAGATGTTTGTACAACTCTGACACAATGCCTATTGGGTGTTCAAACACAAATCTTTCAAATCCCAAAAGGGATTTTTTTTGTGGCTTATTGCAAAATTTGATTAATTAAAAATAAGTGTCTAAATTCCAAGCAAGCAAGTAAGCAATGTAAGGCATAAAATCATCCCTTCTCTTTTTCCCTTTTGTTACTTTCCCATTGAGCTTTGCATCATTTCTCTTTTGTGAGGCTAATGAATTCATTATGAAGATTATGAAAGATGGTGAATTTGGGCCTGGTTGGAAACAATTCTATATGAGGAACGTGAAAGCCCCTAGATTATGAGTGTCTGTCTTCATATGCACTATATGTCAGGCACTGTATTAGTTGCTGGTGTTTCAAAATGAAGTAAGGCATGGCAATTCTTTTAAAGGAGATTACAGTTTTTCTGAGAAGACTGAAAAGTAAATAGCTGTATAATATACACCTGTACCTATACCTAGAGGCATACCTGGTACCTGTAACTGCAATGAAAGGGGAATGTAGAGAGTATTAAGGGAGCAGAGAGAAGAGATGTCAGATGCAGATGTGTCCGAGGATGGGCGAGGGATCTAGGACTTCTGGTTGAAACTGGCATTTTGTAGCTGCCTCCTGAGTAGATGCTATAAATTTAAAACCCCTGTGAAGACACAGAAAAAGCAGAAAGGTCCTAACAACACTGAAACCTAAAAGGGAAAACTTAATACCAGAATCTGAGAATTGCCACTAAGTATTATAACAGGAATCACTCTCAGAACGAGAAAGATACTTGATGTCTCCCTCACTTTTTGGCAGCAAACCAGTACTCAGAGCCTGTCACAATAAAGCACGCATCTCTCTGCTACATGGTACTGATTTCTGAGGCAGTCCTTTCCTTTCCCTCCCCCTCCACAGCTCATTCTCAGAGACAGCAACACAAACCACACACACACACACACACACACACACACACACACACACACACACACACACACACACACAACAGGAAGGGGATGGATATGGGGAGGTAGAATTGGTAAATTTCCTTTCCAAGGTGTAGTGCCCATGAATGAAGCAACGCAGAGCTCCCCCACTTCAGAAATTTCAACAGATAGTGTTTTGAAAACAATCTGCTTCTCCTTACCTTGTGGAGTACACACCTTCACCCTCATTGCCCAAGGCATCCATAAGCCTAGGTGAAGATAAGAAATATTGCAGGAAGAATACAGAAAGAAACTCAGGGTAAAATTTATTTCTTGACATTAAATGTATGAATTTCCAGCAAGGTTAACTGCCTTGCAAGCTATTTGTCTTGAGAAAGGGTTGCTTCATTTTCTTTGTAGAAGGCCCACGCTTGGTGCTTGGTGTGACCGTAGAGTTTTACACAAAGCAGGTTCCTTCCGTGTGTGAAGGGATCGGGATTGAGTGGGGGCAGAGAACAAAGCTGTGAGATTTTTGTTTTCAGAAATGCCCTCATGGGGTTTTGACCCACAGACGAGCAGGTATGTTGTATAAATTGAGAGGAAGTCTGAGGGTAGGAGCCTCTTGACTCTACCTGTTGGGACCCCAGGAGGGACTGTCTCTCATTTTGAGTAAAGTCACATAAAAATAAACTTGGTGGCACAGTGTGATTTGGCAGAGGGAGTCCTCTAAGTTCCACTTGCCAAACTTTTGGTGGGCCTGCTATGGAGCCTGTTGCAATGAGGTGAGGTGATCTAGGAGCCAGACTGGGGGTAGGGGTGGAGGTGGCAGATGGAGGATGAAGCAGAAACCCAGGGGCACGTGGCTCACAAGAGGCCAAGGGAGAGTCAGCAAAGGGGAGATGGCCAGTTTCCCTTGGAGAATGTCTGAATCAAAAGAACGGTCTAGATCAGCAGCTGCTGATTGCAGCATCAAAGGGTGGGAGGGCGGCAGCTTTCAGGTGGGCAGCAGCACTGCCCAAGAGCCCCTGACATTGGACAGGGCGCATTCAAGGACCAGTACGAGTGGGAGCCCTGCTTGTCCCAACTTTAGGGGACCTGTAAGCCACTATCCCTTTCCCTGTATATCTGGATGACAGCTTAGGGAGAACCAAGGACGGAGGAAGCCATCTGAGAGGCCAAGTGTTTGTTTTATTTAAGAGGTTGACACTATCTAAAGAGACAGCATAAATTACTGGATTGAACTAAACTTTAAATTGTATTGGACATTTAGTTAATTTTCCTCTGCTAACCAGTGGTGGGAAATTATAGTAGGAAGACCAGATTAATTATAGACAAAAATAAAGAATTTGGTTTATTTGCATTAAATCCAAGTTGCACTGTGAATTAACTGCTACTCTGCTATATCACAAATTTTTATAGATGCAAGGAAAACCATGTTAGTTTTGTGAGTCCCCAACAGAAGAAGGAAGTGGTGAGCAAGCATTTTGGTTTCTACCCTTCTGTATTATATTGCATGTAACTACAATGTCATATGGGCCATGTTTGCTGATTGTGGAGATATTTTATAAAATATTTAATTCAATCATGTCTGAAAGTGCAAAAGCAAAGAATGTGTTAAATTTGCTGATAAGAAGAGGCATATGATTGTGATGAAAATGAAAATCAAGATAATTTTACGAATTCAAAATGGTGAGAAAATGACAAGTTCTACATGTAAATTTGAGGGGAAGCATGCGGTTTCAGGTAAGGTCTCATGGAGGGTAGCTTCACCTTGATTTATCAGGGGAACTCTGGAATGAAAGTGACCTATAGAATTTTTCCAGATTCAGGCCAGGGAGCTGGGCTTTATATTTTGATACATGGTGGTCATTGGCTAAGGGTCACTCTGGAGAGATGTAAATTCTCAAGTGTTTCCAGCTCTCTGCCTACTGGGGCAACGTGGGGCTTTGGTAGCTTGATGACAGTCTCCTGAAAGTGTCATAGGTACAGGCTGCTAGAGGCAAAAGCACACAGAAGCTGGAGGAGTGGACAGAATTGGTAAAAGAGATCCAAGGAGTCTGGTTGGAGCAGCAAACCATGGTTGCTGAAGATTCCTTAGAATACTGTTGGAGACCATCAAGGGAGTGAGGAGAGGAGAGGGGTGACATTTGCCTAAAGAGATTTTTGATGTAGATGCAACAGTTCAATTTTAGAACAAGATGTCTGATAGGATTTGGGTAAAGTAAGAAGGGTACAAAGCTTCCAAGGGCCAACTCACACAGTAATTTAATGGCAATCCATCCAGGGGCTGCAATCTTGCAGTATCTTTCTTGGTTACTTTTTACTTTCTGACGGGCTAATGAAGAGCTTCTGGAACTAACCTATTCCTAAACAGAGCTGCTTTTGTGTGGGTGACAGGGAGGCAGGAAGGGAGGAAGGAAAAGCCTTGGGAGCTGTTTATTAGGCTCCCCTAATATTTGTAGGACCCGGGGGCAAGGAGTAGAAATGCAGGCTCATGCACCCTCTGTCTAAATTATTAAAAATTATAAGTCAAGATAAAAGAAAATAAATTCTATCATTTTACCTCAACAAATATTCCTTTAAAATAATCTGGAAAGCCAGAATTTCCAGTTCCTTGGAGTTCCATGCTGGAATATTGGTGATTGGAGAATCCTGAATTGCAGGCAGCCTTAGCACGTGTGAGTGGTACCCCAGCCGGAGTATCCAGAGCCTCTGCAAATAGCTGCCCTTGGCCATTCGTTGGGCCTGGGAGTGCACATGCTTGTGGCATGGGTTACCCTCAGGAGGGTGGACCTGTGGACACGGCCTGTGTAGACTCTGCAAACAGGCTTGGGCTATTTGGGCAGAGAATTCCAGGGTCCTGACCACAATGTTGTCTAGAAGGGCTCATAGGTGGGCACATCCTTTTGGTCTCGCAGATTCTTCTCTTGGTGGGGTACGCATAACCAAAAAATGGCCAGAGTGGGTTCTCTGAAACACAGGGCCCAGGTACTAGGTGGTATTGCTGAGAAGTATGATTTTATGTCACAGTGAGGCTTATCAGAGAACTGTGGGGCTAGGGGAAGAGGCTACCTCACCAGCAGGTTGTTGCTCAAGGTGACTATCTGGGTAATAAGCTTTGAGCTGGGCACACTGATCTACCCTTTAGTTGTAGACTTAGGTAGATTATTTGAATCATATCTAAGTAGACAGAGAGTGGAGTCAGGGGCAAATGCCTACCTGTTAGCTATCAGTGAGTCTGAATAAATCCTGCCTTGTTTGAGAATGAGTAAACATAAACAAAAGAACATATGAGTCCAATTGAAAATACTGCAGAACAAAGGATAGGGGACAGTATCCTGGAACCTCAAAGAAATTTCCTAGCTCTGAAGAGCCTAAAGGGGCCAGAAGAAAACTGTAGGATATTGTTTAGATTCTACAGTAATAGGATTCAATGAGACACTGAATGTTGTGAAACAGGAACATAATGCCACGAAGAGAAAACAGGCTGAAAAGAAAGGACAACAGGTTGAGATATGGAAGACTTTCAAGTAAGATAAAAGTGTAATAACATAATTGGTACATGACGGGTTGCATGTAAATCAGCATCAGTTATGTGGAGAACAGATTTGGAAAGCTTTTCCAGGATGCAGAAAAAAAGCACAGGCAGAAGGAAACAGAAAATGAAAGCCAGAGCAAAGGTGTTCCTAGGGAAGAGAGCATAACATATGATATAGAAACAATAATAAAGGATGAAACAAAACCTAAGTACACAGGCTGAAGGGGCTCAGTACATTCCAGACAAAAACAGAAGGGACCCACATCTAGATATACCCCAATAAAACATTTTGTATTACATGAGTTTAAAAAAATCCTGCAAATATCCACTTGGAAAGGCAGTTTATCTATAAGTTGGAAGGATAAATTGAGCATTTTTTTTTTTTTTTTTTTTTTTTT
>NW_006784922.1:2189871-2212419 GCF_000442215.2 Lipotes vexillifer | reverse complement strand
GAAAAATTTGGCTTTTTTTTTTTTTTTTTTTTTTTTTTTTGCTAAAAGCATTCTGATACTGTTTTGGGGAATTGCCTCTTTCCCACTTGAGTCAGTACAATGGAACTGTCAGATACTTTATCCTTTCCTGCCAAGAAGTGGGAATGTGACCTGAGACCAATAGAACAGTCTCTGTGGAACTGGAACTTTAACAGAGTTAACAAAAAGACAGAAGGCAGTTGCTTCTGATCATTCACCCTCGTTGCAATGTCATGATAATCCATTGTCGGTTTCTTCAACTGAAATTCCAGGAGAAGCTCTGTTTCTGTCTTTTAAAGCCTGTTGATCCTTCTTTTGGATTTTGAGGATATTTCCCTATTTTGTTTCCATAAATTCCACTTTTGCTCCAGTTGGCAAGAGACCCTAAGCACCTAAGAGTCCGCACGCTGTAACTAAGAAGCCTGCCTGCCGTAACTAAGAGCCAGCCTGCCACAACTAAGACCCAGCACAGCCAAAATACATAAATAAATAAATCAAACAAACAAACAAATAAATAAATAATAATAAAGAGGCAGATTTTGGGGGGCTGAAGAACTGGCCAGAATGAGGAAGAAAGCCGTTACATTCCCCTTCATAAGTCAGGTACCAACAGCCCACAGTATATCCCAGCAAAACTACGCATTCCAGTCTCCCTAGGTACACCAGAGGGTGGTGCTATGCCTAACTTCATAGCTGATGCCCCAAAGTAAAAGAGGCATTCTGGAACAGTGGCGTTGGATGGCTGCTTCTGATGACGTTGGATAACCTGAAGCAAGAGAAGAGTAAAATCAAATCTCTAAATTATTGCCTCGGGCTAATTTGCTGCGGCCTATTTGGGGGCTTCAAGACTCACAATTACTGATATAATGGACATATTGCCACAGACATAGTTCATGTGGAGTTCTTTCCTTGTCTTATCATTTTGGATAAGCTGAGAATATATCAGAGCAGACACTTTAGCTGTTGGCCATTTTAACAACAGAGAGTGCATTTACAGTTTACTATATTTATATTCTGTACACATGCACACACACAAGTTACCAGCTGAGAAGCCAAAATTGGGTTGTCTTCAGAAGCACTGCAAGCTAGAAGCCTTTTAAAAGTACAGTGTCGGTGGTATTTGGAGGAAGTAAAGGCTGTGACCCAAATATTTAAAATAAGCCATGTTGTCTTTTGTGTATTAACACAACAGAAAGCGATCCTTAGATATGTAAGGGCACAGGGGTCCACATTCCCTTCTTGAAGAAGCTGCTCCAGCCAACCAAGAGAAGAAGCAAAGTAGAGAGCTAAATAAGGGGACCCATGGTCTGAAAGAAATCCTGGTTCCAACCTAAGCCTAGACCTAAACCTAACCCTAACCCTGACTCTGAACTTGGGAGCCCCGTTGGATTCTTTGTTGTCAGGGGAATTTTGCAGTCAAAGAGGGAAGCTTGGTTCAGTGTGCTTCCCTAAGTTGCTTCCTTCCTTGGCTGCTCATTTTCCTGTACCAGGAAATGTGTCTATCGTTGATACATCCTTTGCCCCCTCACGCTCGTAGAATCTAATACCTTGTTTGGTGAGTACTTGTGATTTGTATTTTGTTTATATATTTGCAAACAAAGCCTAATCTATCCACAGGACTGTGACTCAGAGCTCAGAAATAGATTTTCCCATTTGCACCCAGCAGGATGCTTACTGCAACATAAAGACCTTTTTAATTGTCATGAAAAGTAATGATTTTCTGCATCTTTAAAACTTGGATTGAACAGTTTTATCCTACAGAAATAAAAGAATTGGCTTGTAAGTAAATATACAAAGATATACATTAGGTGAAAAAAAAAGGAAACATCTTGAATGCTGTCAAGAGAGTGGTTGAATAAGCTGTGACATGCCCCTATTTCTGAGATATTATGTAACTATTCAAAAGGAGGAGTATGATTTACATGTATTGACCTGTGGGAAAAGCCACAAGAAAGCAAGTTGAAGAGAAATGTGTGTGGCATGACCTATTTTTGTAAAATCAGAGGAAAACCTTTTATTGGTGTGAAGATTTTCTTTTGGGTGCATTGCTATGAACATAGAGAAGAATGTGGACATTAAGCTGTTAACATTTATCATCTTCAGGGTGAGGTGGTGGTGGGAGTGAGGGTCATAGGGAAGGCAAATATTGTTGGGTTTTTCTTTGATACTTTTAGGATTTGGGGGAACTTGTAATAAAAACACAATAAAAGTATGTATTGCTGTTTAGTTTGAAAGAAAAATCCAATAAAGTAAATATTAAAGATAACTCATCCAGGATGACTTCAGTATTTTTTTAATTGGGAAGGATGAATATCTCATCCAGGGACAAATATGGTGTCAAATCCCTTTGCATATCATTTTTGTGTATGATCTATGACTGTTCCAGTGCTAGCTTCTTAAAAATTACTATATGTTGAAAGTTCTCAACTTAATAATTCACATACCATAACATTCATCCTTTAAGAGCCTGCAATTTGGGCTTCCCTGGTGGCACAGTGGTTAAGAATCTGCCTGCTTATGCAGGAGACATGGGTTCGATCCCTGGTCTGGGAAGATCCCACATGCCACAGAGCAACTAAGCCTGTGCGCCACAACTACTGAGCCTGTGCTCTAGAGCCCCCGAGCCACAACTACTGAGCCCACGTGCCACAACTACTGAAGCTCGCACCCCTAGAGCCTGTGCTCCGCAACAAGAGAAGCCACTGCAATGAGAAGCCCGGGCACCATAATGAAGAGTAGCCCCTGCTCACCACAACTAGAGAAAGCCTGCGGCACAGAAACAATGACCCAATGCAACCAAAAAAAAAAAAAAAAAAAAAAGCCTGCAGTTTGGTGGTTTTTAAAGTATTTGGAGTTGTGCAACCTTTACTACTATCCAATTACAGACCATTTTCATTACTCCACAAAGAAATCCCATACCCACTGGCAGTCAATTCTCCATCCTTCCTTCTCCCAGCTCCTGGCAGCTACTAATCTATCGCTTGTCTCTGTGGATTTGCCTTTTATGGGACTTCCCATAAACGCTCATACAATTTTTGTGTCTGGCTTCTTGCAATTAGTGTAATGTTGTCAAGTTTTTTTCATGTTGTATCATATGTCAGTATTTAATTCCTTTTATAGACAAGTAGTATTTCATTACATGGACATATCACTTTTGTTTATCCATTCATGATTTGATTGACATTTGCATTGTTTCTACTTTGTGTCTATTTCTTTTTCTTTTTTTTCTTTTTTTTTTTTTTTGCGGTACGTGGGCCTCTCACCGTTGTGGCCTCTCCCGTTGCGGAGTGCAGGCTCCGGATGCTCAGGCTTAGCGGCCATGGCTCACGGGCCCAGCCGCTCCGCAGCACGTGGGATCCTCCCGGACCGGGGCACGAACCCGCATCCCCTGCATCGGCAGGCGGACTCTCAACCACTGTGCCACCAGGGAAGCCCTGTGTCTATTTCTTGAATAACGCTGCTTTGAACATTCGTAGACGAGTTTTTGTGTAGACATAGTTTTCAATTCTTTTTGGTATATACTTAGGGTAGAATTGCTGAGTCATATGGTAACTCAATGTTTAACATTTTTGGACACTACCAAAGCAGCTATGCCATTTTACATCACAAGGAGTGCAGGAGAATTCTACTTTCTTCACACCCTTGCCACCACTTCTTATTTTCTGTTGTTTATTTTAGCCATCCTGGTGTGTATGAAATGGGTTTGATTTACTTTTTCCTAATGGTGTTATTTTTTTAATTTTTTTGCGGTACGCAGGCCTCTCACTGTTGTGGCCCCTCTCCCGTTGCCGAGCACAGGCTTCGGATGTGCAGGCTCAGCGGCCATGGCTCACGGCCCCAGCCGCTCCGCGGCATGTGGGATCTTCCCAGACTGGGCACGAACCCGCGTCCCCTGCATCGGCAGGCAGACTCAACCACTGTGCCACGAGGGAAGCCCCCCCGTCCTCTTCTTTACTATTGTGGTACTGTTATACCTTCCAGTTGTTGTTTCATCTATATTTTTATTTTTATATTCTTTCTAACATATTTGTTAGTTTCCTAGTCTAATTTTATCTTTTTAATTTAATTTAATTTTTTTATACAGCAGGTTCTTATTAGTTGTCCATTTTATACATATTGGTTTATACATGTCAATCCCAATCTCCTAATTCATCACACCACCAGGCCCCCACCACCACTATCCCCCCCTGGTGTCCATACGTTTGTTCTCTGCATCTGCATCTGTGTATCAATTTCTGCCCTGTAAACCCGTTGATCTGTACTGTTTATCTGGGTTCCACATATATGCGTTAATATACGATGTTTGTTTTTCTCGTTCTGACTTCACTCTGTATGACAGTCTCTAGATCCATCCACGTCTCTACAAATGACCCAATTTCATTCCTTTTTATAGCTGAGTAATATTCCATTGTATATATGTACCACATCTTCTTTATCTAATCATCTGTTGATGGGCATTTAGGTTACTTCCATGTCTAGGCTATTGTAAGTAGTGCTGCAATGGACATTGGGGTGCATTTGTCTTTTTGAATTATGGTTTTCTCTGGGTATATGCCCAGTAGTGGGATTGCTGGGTCATATGGTAATTCTATTTTTAGTTTTTTAAGGAACCTCCATACTGTTCTCCATAGTGGCTGTATCAATTTACTTTCCCACCAACAGTGCAAGAGGGTTCCCTTTTCTCCACACTGTCTCCAGCATTTGTTGTTTGTAGATTTTCTGATGATGCCCATTCTAACTGATGTGAGGTGATACCTCATTGCAGTTTTGATTTGCATTTCTTTAATAATTAGTGATGTTGAGCAGCTCTTCATGTGATTCTTGGTCATCTGTATGTCTTCTTTGGAGAAATGTCTATTTAGGTCTTCTGCCTATTTTTGGATTGGGTTGTTTGTTTCTTTAATATTGAGCTGCATGAGCTGTTTATATATTTTGGAGATTAATCCTTTGTCCGTTTATTCGTTGGCAAATATTTTCTCCCATTCTGAGGGTTGTCTTTTCGTCTTGTTTGTAGTTTCCTCTTCTGTACAAAAGCTTTTAAGTTTCATTAGGTGCCATTTGTTTATTTTTGTTTTTATTTCCATTACTCTAGGAGGTGGATCAAAAAAGATCTTGCTGGGATTTATGTTCAAGAGTGTTCTTCCTATGTTTTCCTCTAAGAGTTTTATGGTGTCCGGTCTTACATTTAGGTCTCTAATCCATTTTGAGTTTATTTTTGTGTATGGTGTTAGGAAGTGTTCTAATTTCATTCTTTTATATGTAGCTGTCCAGTTTCCCCAGCACCACTTATTGAAGAGACTGTCTTTTCTCCATTGTATATCCTGGCCTCCTTTGTCATAGATTAGTTGACCATAGGTGTGTGGGTTTATCTCTGCGCTTTCTATCCTGTTCCATTGATCTATATTTCTGTTTTTGTGCCAGTACCATATTGTCTTCATTACTGTAGCTTTGTAGTGTAGTCTGAAGTCCAGGAGCCTGATTCCTCCAGCTCCGTTTTTTTCCCTCAAGACTGCCTTGGCTATTTGGGGTCTTTTGTGTCTCCATACAAATTTTAAGATTTTTTGTTCTACTTCCGTAAAAAATGCCATTGGTAATTTGATAGGAATTGCATTGAATCTGTAGATTGCTTTGGGTAGTATAGACATTTTCACGGTATTGATTCTTCCTACCCAAGAACATGGTATATCTCTCCATCTGTTGGGATCATCCTTAATTTCTTTCATCAGTGTCTTATAGTTTTCTGCATACAGGTCTTTTGTCTCCCTACGTAGGTTTATTCCTAGGTATTTTATTCTTTTTGCTGCAATGGTAAATGGGAGTGTTTCCTTAATTTCTCTTTCAGATGTTTCATCATTAGTGTATAGGAAAGCAAGGGATTTCTGTGCATTAATTTTGTATCCTGCAACTTTACCAAATACATTGATTAGCTCTAGTATTTTTCTGGTGGCATCTTTAGGATTCTCTATGTATAGTATCATGTCATCTGCGAACAGTGACCGTTTTACTTCCTCTTTTCCAATTTGTATTTCTTTTATTTTTTTTTCTTCTCTGATTGCCGTGGCTAGGACTTCCAGAACTATGTTGAATAATAGTGGTGAGAGTGGACATCCTTGTCTTGTTCCTGATCTTAGAGGAAATGCTTTCAGTTTTTCACCATGTGGGTTTGTCATATATGGTCTTTATTATGTTGAGGGTGGTTCCCTCTATGCCCAGTTTCTGGAGAGTTTTTATCATAAATGGGTGTTGAATATTGTCAAAAGGTTTTTCTGCATCTATTGAGATGATCATATGGTTTTTCTTCTTCAATTTGTTAATATGGTGTATCACATTGATTGATTTGCATATATTGAAGAATCCTTGCCTCCCTGGGATAAATCCCACTTGGTCATGGTGTATGACCCTTTTAATGTGTTGTTGGATCCTGTTTGCTAGTATTTTGTTGAGAATTTTTGCATCTATATTCATCAGTGATATTGGTCTGTAATTTTCCTTTTTTGTGATATCTTTGTCTGGTTTTGGTATCAGGGTGATGGTGGCCTCTTAGAATGAGTTTGAGAGTGTTCCTCCCTCTGCAATTTTTTGGAAGAGTTTGAGAAGTATGGGTGTTAGCTCTCCTCTAAATGTTTGATAGAATTCACCTTTGAAGCCATCTGGTCCTGGACTTTCGTTTGTTGGAAGATATTTAATCACAGTTTCGATTTCATAACTTTTGATTGGTCTGTTCATATTTTCTATTTCTTCCTGGTTCAGTCTTGGAAGGTTATACCTTTCTAAGAATTTGTCCATTTCTTCCAGGTTGTTCATTTTATGCTCTCCAAGCATAGAGTTGCTTGTAGTAGTCTCTTAGGATGCTTTGTATTTCTGTAGTGTCTGTTGTAACTCCTCCTTTTTCATTTCTAATTTTATGGATTTACATCCTCTCCCTTTTTTTCTTGATGAGTCTGGCCTAATGCTTTGTCAATTTTGTTTATCTTCTCAAAGAACCAGCTTTTACTTTTATTGATCTTTGCTATTGTTTTCTTTGTTTCTATTTCATTTATTTCTGCTCTGATCTTTATGATTTCTTTCCTTCTACTAACTTTGGGTTTTGTTTGCTCTTCTTTCTCTAGTTCTTTTAGATGTAAGTTTAGATTGTTTATTTGAGTTGTTTGTTGTTTCCTGAGGTATGCATGTATTGCTATAAACTTCCCTCTTAGAACTACTTTTGCTGCGCCCATAGGTTTTGGATTGTCGTGTTTTCATTGTCATTTGTCTCTAGGTATTTTTTGATATCCTCTTTGATTTCTTCAGTGATCTCTTGGTTATTTAGTAATGTATTGTTTAGCCTCCATGTGTTTGTGTTTTAAGTTTTTTTTCCATGTAATTCATTTCTAATCTCATAGCGTTATGGTCAGAATAGATGCTTGATATGATTTCAGTTTTCTTAAATTTACTGAGGCTTGATTTGTTACCCAAGATGTGATCAATCCTGGAGAATGTTCCGTGCACACTTGAGAAGAAAGTGTAATCTGCTGTTTTTGGATGGAATGTCCTATAAATATCAATTAAATCTGCCTGGTCTATTGTGTCATTTAAAGCTTGTGTTTCCTTATTAATTTTCAGGTTCGATGATCAGTCCATTCGTGTAAGTGAGGTGTTAAAGTCCCCCAGTATTATAGTGTTACTGTCGATTTCCTCTTTTAGAGCTGTTAGCCGTTTCCTTATGTATTGAGGTGTTCCTATGTTGGGTGCATATGTATTTATAATTGTTATATCTTCTTCTTGGATTGATCCCTTGATCATTATGTAGTGTTCCTTCTTATCTCTTGTAATAGTCTTTATTTTAAAGAATATTTTGTCTGATACGAGTATTGCTCTTCCAACTTAGTTCTGATTTCCATTTGCAAGGAATATATTTTTCGATCCCTTCACTTTCAGTCTTTATGTGTCCCTAGGTCTGAAGTGGGTTTCTTGTAGACAGCATATATATGGGTCTTGTTTTTGTGTCCATTCAGCCAGTCTGTGTCTTTTGGCTGGGGCATTTAATCCATTCACGCTTGAGGTAATTATCGATATGTATGTTCGTATAACCATTTTCTCAATTGTTTTAGGTTTGTTTTTGTGGGTCCTCTTCTTCTCTTGTGTTTCCCGCTTAGAGACGTTCCTTTAGCATTTGTTGTAGAGCTGGTTTGGTGGTGCTGAATTCTCTTAGCTTTTTCTTGTCTGTAAAGTTTTTGATTTCTCCATTGAATCTGAATGAGATCCTTGCTGGGTAGAGTAATCTTCGTTGTAGTTTCTTCCCTTTCATCACTTTAAGTATGTCATGCCACTCCCTTCTGGCTTGTAGAGTTTCTGCTGAGAGATCAACTCTTAACCTTATGGGAGTTCCCTTATATGTTATATGTTGTTTTTCCCTTGCTGCTTTCAATAATTTTTCTTTGTCTTTAATTTTTGCCATTCGATGACTATGTGTCTTGGCATGTTTCTCCTTGGGTTTATCCTGTAGGGGACTCTCTGCGCTTCCTGGACTTGGGTGCTATTTCCTTTCCTATGTTAGGGAAGTTTTCGACTATAATCTCTTCAAATATTTTCTCAGACCCTTTCTTTTTCTCTTCTTCTTCTGGCACCCCTGTAATTAGAATGTTGGTGTGTTCAGTGTTGTCCAAGAGGTCTCTGAGATTGTCTTCAATTCTTTTCATTCTTTCTTCTTTATTCTGCTCCTTGGCAGTCATTTCTACCATTTTGTCTTCCAGCTCACTTATTCATTCTTCTGCCTCATTTATTCTGTTATTGATTCCTTCTAGTATATTCCTCATTTCAGTTACTGTGTTTTTCACCTCTGTTTGTTTGTTCTTTAGTTCTAGATCTTTGTTAAACATTTCTTATATTTTCTCAGTCCATGCCTCCATTCTATTTCTGAGATTCTGTATCATCTTAACTATCATTACTCTGAATTCTTTTTCTGGTAGATTGCCTGTTTCCTCTTCATTTATTTGGTCTTGTATGTGCTCTCACTCCTTCTTGTGAGAGCATTGGAATCACAACCAAGTGCTGAAAAATCATCGAAGGGAAGACACTGGAACTCACAAAAAAAGATACCCCACATCCAAAGACAAAGAAGAAGCCACAACGAGATGGTAAGAGGGGCACAATCACAATAAAATCAGCTCGCATAACTGCTGGGTGGGTGACTCACAAACAGGAGAACACTTATATAACACAGAAGTCCACCCACTGGAGTGAAGGTCCTGAGCCCCACTTCAGGCTTCCCAACCTGGGGATGCAGCAACAGGAGGAGGAATTCCTAGAGAATCAGACTTTGAAGGCTAGCACGAGTTGATTACTTGCACAAGCCTCTTAGATAGCCTCATCCACCAGAGGGCAGACAGCAGAAGCAAGAAGGACGACAATCCTGAAGCCTGTGGAACAAAATACACATTCACAGAAAGATAAACAAGATGAAAAGGCAGAGGGCTATGTACCAGATGAAGGAAAAAGGTAAAACCCCAGAAAAACAGCTAAATGAAGTGGAGATAGGCAACCTTCCAGAAAAAGAATTCAGAATAATGATAGTGAAGATGATCCAGGACCTCAGAAAAAGAATGGAGACTAAGATCGAGAAGATGCAAGAAATGTTTAACAAAGACCTAGAAGAATTAAAGAACAAACAAACAGAGACAAGCAATACAATAACTGAAACGAAAAATACACTAGAAGGAATCAATAACAGAATAACTGAGGCAGAAGAACGGATAAGTGACCTGGAAAACAGAATGGTGGAATTCACTGCTGTGGAACAGAATAAAGACAAAAGAATGAAAAGAAATGAAGACAGCCTAAGATACCTCTGGGACAATATTAAACGCAACTACATTTGCATTATAGGGGTTCAAGAAGGGGAAGAGAGAGAGAAAGGACCCAAGAAAATATTTGAAGAGATTATAAACTTCCCTAACATGGGAAAAGCAATAGCCATCCAAACCCAGGAAGTGCAGAGAGTCCCATACAGGACAAACCCAAGGAGAAACATGCCGAGACAGATAGTCATCGAATGGCAAAAAAGAAAGAGAAAGAAAAATTATTGAAAACAGCAAGGGAAAAATGACAAATAACATACAAGGGAACTCCCATAAGGTTAAGAGCTGATTTCTCAGCAGAAACTCTACAGCCAAAAGGGAGTGGCATGACATATTTAAAGTGATGAAAGGGAAGAACCTGCAGCCAAGATTACTCTACCCGGCAAAGATCTCATTAAGATTCAATGGAGAAATCAAAAGATTTTCAGACAAGCAAAAGCTAAGAGAATTCAGCACCACTAAACCAGTTTTATAGCAAATGCTAAAGGAACTTCTTAAGGCAGGAAACACAAGAGAAGTAAAAGACCCACAAAAACAAACCCAGAACAATTAAGAAAATGGTAATAGGAACATACATATCGATAATAATCTTGCATGTAAATGGATTAAATGCCCCAACCAAAAGACACAGACTGGCTGAATGGATACAAAAACAAGACCCATATATATGCTATCTACAAGAGACCCACTTGAGACCTAAGGACACATAAAGACTGAAAGTGAAGGGATCGAAAAATATATTCCTTGCAAATGGAAATCAGAACTAAGTTGGAAGAGCAATACTCGTATCAGATAAAATATTCTTTAAAATAAAGACTATTACAAGAGATAAGAAGGGACACTACATAATGATCAAGGGATCAATCCAAGAAGAAGATAAAACAATTATAAATGTTTATGCACCCAATATAGGAGCACCTCAGTACAGAAGGCAAATGCTAACAACCATGAAAGGAGAAATTGACAGTAACAACATAATAGTAGGAGACTTTAACACCCCACTTACACCAATGGACAGATCATCCAAACAGAAATTAAATAAGGAAGGAGAAACTTTAAATGACACAATTGACCAGACAGATTTAGTTGAAATTTATAGAACATTCCACTGAAAGTGGCAGAACACTTTATTCTCAAGTGCACATGGAACATTCTACGGGATAGGTCACATCTTGGGTCACAAATCAAGCCTCGGAAAATTTAAGAAAACTGAAATCATATCAAGCATCTTTTCTGGCCACAACGTTATGAGATAGGACATGAATTACAGGAAAAAAACCTGTAAAAAACACAAATACATGGAGACTAAACAGTGCACTACTAAATAACCAAGAGATCACTGTCAAAATCAAAGAAGAGATAAAAAAATACATAGAAACAAATGACGGCGAAAACATGATGACCCAAAGCCTATGGGATGCAGCAAAAGCAGTTCTATGAAGGAAGTTTATAGCAATTCAATCTCAACTCAAGAAACAAGAAAAATCTCAAATAAACAATCTAATCCTACGCTTAAAACAGCTAGAGAAAGAAGAACAAAGAAAACACAAAGTCAGTAGAAGGAGAGATATCAGAAAGATCAGAGCAGAAATAAATGAAAAAGAAATGAAGAAAACAATAGCAAAAATCAAAAAGATCAATAAAACTAAAAGGTGGTTCTTTGAGAAGATAAACAAAATTGATAAACCCTTAGCCAGACTTACCAAGAAAAAAAGGGAGAGGATGTAAATCCATAAAATTAGAAATGAAAAAGGAGAAATCACAACGGACATCACATAAATACAAGGATTATAAGAGACTACGACAAACAACTATATGCCAATAAAATGGACAACCACGAAGAAATGGACAAATTCTTAGAAAGGTACGATTTTCCAGGACTTAACCAGGAAGAATTAGAAAATATAAACAGACCTATCACAAGTAATGAAATTGAAACTGTAATTAAAAATCTTCCAACAAACAAAAGTCCAGCACCAGATGGCTTCACAGGCGAATTCTATCAAACATTTAGAGAAGAGCTAACATTGATCCTTCTCACACTCTTCCAAAAAATTGCAGAGGGAGAAACACTCCCAAATTTATTCTATGAAGCCACCCTCACCCTGATACCAAAACCAGAAAAAGATATCACAATAAAAGAAAATTACAGACCAATAACACTGATGAACACAGATGCAAAAATCCTGAACAAAATACTAGCAAACAGAATCCAACAACACATTAAAAGTATCATACACCATGATCAAGTGGGATATATCCCAGGAATGTAAGGATTCTTCAGTATATGCAAATGAATCAATGTGGTACACGACATTAACAAATTAAGGAATAAAAACCGTATGATCTCAATAGATGCAGAAAAAGCTTTTGACAAAATTCAACACCCATTTATGATAAAAACTCTCCAGAAAATGGGCATACCGGGAACCTACCTCAACATAATAAAGGCCATATGTGACAAACCCACAGCAAACATCAGAATGGTGAAAAACTGAGAGCATTTCCTCTAAGATCAGGAACAAGATAAGGAGGTCTCCTCTAGCCACTCTTATTCAACATAGTTTTGGAAGTCCTAGCCATGGCAATCAGAGAAGAAAAAGAAATAAAAGAAATACAAATTGGAAAAGAAGAAGTAAAACTGTCACTGTTTGCAGGTGACATGATACTATACATAGAGAATCCTAAAGATGCCACCAGAAAACTACTAGAGCCAATCAATGAATTTGGTAAGGTTGCAGGATACAAAATTAATTCACAGAAATCTCTTGCATTCCTATATACTAATGATGAAAAATCAGAAAGAGAAGTTAAGGAAACACTCCCATTTACCACTGCAACAAAAAGAATAAAATACCTAGGAATAAACCTGCCTAAGAAGGCAAACAGCTTGTACTCAAAAAGCTATAAAACACTGAAGAAAGAAATCAAAGGTAACATAAACAGATGGAGAAATATACCATGTTGTTGGATTGGAAGAATCAATATTTTGAAAATCACTGTATTACCCAGAGCAATCTACAGATTCAGTGCAATTCCTGTCAAACCACCAAAGGCATTCTTCACAGAATTAGTACAAAAAAATTTTACAATTTGTATGTAAACACAAAAGACCCTGAATAGCCAAAGCAATCTTGAGAAAGAAAAACGGAGCTGGAGGAATCAGACTCCCTGACTTCAGACTATACCACAGTGCTACAGTAATCAAGACAGTATGGTACTGGCACAAAAACAGAAATATAGATCAATGGTACAGGATAGGATGCCCAGAGATAAACCCATGCACATATGGTCACCTAATTTATGACAAAGGAGGCAAGAACATACAATGTAGAAAAGACAGCCTCTTCAGTAAGTGGTGCCTGGAGAACTGGGCAGCTACATGTAAAAGAATGAAATGAGAACACTACCTAACACCATACACAAAAATAAACTTCAAATGGATTAAAGACCTAAATGTAAGACCAGACACTGTAAAACTGTTAAAAGAAAACATAGGAAAATCACTCTTTGACATAAACCACAGCAAGATCTTTTTTGACCCACTTCCTAGAATAATGGAAATAAAAACAAAAATAAACAAATGGGACTTAATTAAACTTAAAAGCTTTTGCACAGCAAAGGAAACCATAAACAAGATGAAAAGTCAACCCTCAGAATGGGAGAAAATATTTGCAAATGAAACAATGGACAAAGGCTTAATCTTCAAAATATATGAACAGCTCATGGAGCTCAATATCAAAAAAACAAACAATCCAATTAAAAAATGGGTGGAAGACCTAAAGAGACATTTCACCAAGGAAGACATACAGATGGCCATAGGCACATGAACAGATGCTCAACATCACTAATTATTAGAGAAATGCAAATCAAAACTACCAAATCAAAATCATAGCTACTAATAGCTATCACCTCACACTGCTTAGAATGGGCATCATCAGAAAATCTACAAACAACAAATGCTGGAGAGGGTGTGGAGCAAAGGGAACCCTTGTGCAGTGTTGGTGGGAATATAAATTGATACAACCACTATGGAAGACAGTATAGAGATTCCTTAAGAAACTAAAAATAGAACTACTGTATGACCCAGCAATCCCACTACTGGGCATATACCCAGAGAAAACTATAATTCAGAAGGAGACGTGTACCACAGTGTTCTCTGCAGGACTATTTACAATAGCCAGGACATGGAACCAACTTAAATAACCATCGTCAGATGAATGGATAAAGAAGATGTGGCACATATGTACAATGGAATTTTACCCAGCCATAAAAAGAAACAAAATTGAGTTATTTGTAGTGAGGTGGATGGATGTAGAGTCTGTCATACAGAGTGGAGTGAGTCAGAAAAAAAACCCAAATACCGTATGCTAACACATATATATGGAATCTGAAAAATAAAAAAATGGTACTGATGAACCTAGTTGCATGGCAGCAATAAAGATGTAGACATAGAGAATGGATTTCAGGACACATGGTGGGAGGGGGAATCTGGGGCAAACTGAGAGTAGCATCGACATATATACACTACCGAATGTAAATAGTTAGTTAGTGGGAAGCAGCAGCACAACACAAGGAGATCAGCTTTGTGCTTTGCGATGACCTAGAGTGGTGGGATAGGGAGGATGAGAGCGAGGCTCAAGACGGAAGGGATACAGGGACATATGTATGCATATGGCTGATTCACTTTGGTGTACAAAAGAAACTAATACAGTGAAGCAATTATACCCCAATAAAGATCTATTAAAAAAAATTGTAGGGGGAAGGCATTCAGTCTTTCACTATTAAGTATGATGTTATTGAGGGGCTTTTTTAAGATGCTCTTTATTTTAAATTCTTTATTGAGGAAGCCCCCTTTTATTCCTAGTTTGTTGAGTGTTTTTTTTTAATTGTGAAAGGGTATTGGATTTTTAAAATTAACAACAACAAAAAAAGCCACTGTATTTAGTTATGATGGGACATACAAAAAGCTGTACATATTTAATGTACACAACTTGATGAACTTGGAGATGTACACAAGTGAAACCATTACCACAATCTATACCATAAACATACCCATTATTTCCACTGTCAAATGTTTTTTCTGCATCTGTTGAGATAACCATGTAGTTTTAATCCTTTATTCTTTTAATATGATGTATAATATGGATTGCTTATTAGGTGTTACACCAACCTTTCACTCTTAGGTTAAGTCCCACTTGGTCGTCATGTATAATCCTTTTTATATGTTGCTGGATTCAGCTTGTTAGTATTTTGCTAAAGATCTTTTTGCATCTAAATTTATAAGAGGTATTGGTTTTTGGTGTTGTCTTGTGATCTTTGTCTAGTTTTGGTATCAGGGTAAAACTGGCCCCATAAAATGAATTGGGGAACATTCTTTCCTTTGCAAACTTTTGGAAGAGTTTGTGAAAAGTGTTGCTACTTCTTCTTCAAATAGTTACCATTGAAGCCATCTGGTCCTGGGCTTTACTTGTGGGGTGGTTTTTGGATTACTAATTCAATTTCTTTACTTGTCACAGGTCTGTTCCTTCTTAAGTCAGTTTTAGTAGTTTGTATCTTTCTAGGACTTTGTCCATTTCATCTAAGTTATGTAATTTTTTCCAAACATTGTTAATTGTGTTTGTTTATAATCATTTCATTTTTGTAAGGTCAGTATTTATGTCTTCTATTTCATTCCTGATTTTAGTAATTTGAGCTTCTTTCTGCTTTTTTTCTTGGTCAGTCTAGCTAAATGTTTGTCAATTTTGTTGACCTTTTCAAAGAAGCAACTTTTGGTTTTGTTGGTTTTATTTATTGTCTTTCTATTTTTTATTTAATATATTTTCCGCTTTAATATTATCTCCTTTCTTCTTCCTTTAGGTTTGATTTTCCCTTCTTTTTTAGTTTCTTAATATGGAAGTTTGTTATTGATTCAAGATTAAAAAAAATTTTAATATAGGAATATACTGCTGTAAATTTGCCTCTAAGCACTGCTTTAGCTCCATTCCATAAGTTTTAATAAGCTGTGTTTTAATTCTCAGTCATATTAAAATATTTTCTAATTTCCTTTGTGGTTATTTTTTCTTTGACTTCTTGGTTCTTTAAGGGTGTGATTAATTTCCACACTTGTGAATTCCCCAAATTTCCTTCTGTCATTGACTTCTAATTTTATTCCATTGTGGTTGGAGAGCATATTCTGTCTATTTTCAATCTTGTAAAATTATTCAGGCTCATTTTATGGCTATTATATGATCTGTTCTCGAGAATGTTCCATGTGTGTTTTAGAAGATTATATATTTGCTGTTGTTGGATAAAGTGTTCTGTTAGGTCTAGTTGTTTTATTTATTTATTTTTAAAAATCTTTATTGGAGTATAGTTGATTTACAATGCTGTGTTAGTTTCTGCTGTACAGCAAAGTGAATCAGTTATACATATACATATATCCATTCTTTTTCAGATTCTTTTCCCATATAGGTCATTACAGAGTACTGAGTAGAGTTCCCTGTGCTATACAGTAGGTTATTAGTTATCTATTTTATATGTAGTAGTGTGTATATGTCAATCCCAATCTTCCAGTTTATCCCCCCTTTCCCCAGGTAACCATAAGTTTGTTTTCTATATTTGTGACTCTATTTCTGTTTTGTAAGTAAGTTCATTTGTACCATTTTTTTAGATTCCACATATAAGCGCTATCATATATTTGTCTTTCTCTGACTGACTTACTTCACTCAGTATGATAATCTGTAGGTCCATCCATGTTGCTTCAAATGGCATTATTTCATTCTATTTTATGGCTGAGTATTATTCCATTGTATATATGTACCACATATTCTTTATCCGTTTCTCTGTTGATGGACATTTAGGTTGCTTCCATGTCCTGGCTATTGTAAACTGTGCTGCAGTGAATATTGGGGTGCATGTATCTTTTTGAATTATGGTTTTCTCCAGATATATGCCCAGGAGTGGGATTGCTGGGTCATATGGTAGCTCTGGTTTTAGTTTTTTAAGGAACCTCCATACTGCTCTCCATAGTGACTGCACCAATTTACATTCCCACCAACAGTGTAGGAGGGTTCCCTTTTCTCCACACTGGTCTAGTTGTTTTATGATGTTATGTATTACTTTGTAAAGTTAACTTGCACAATCTTGGATATATTACATAATTGAAATTAGATAAAAATTCTCAACAAAATATTGAGGGAATCCATAAAGATTTTAATAGTTACTTCTACCTCGTGGGACCAAGGATGGCTTTCCTCCCTTATTCTATTTCTCTGTATTTTCCAAGTGTCTCATGATGAGCATATATTATTTAATAATGATAACATAAAGCTAATTTTTAAAAAATCAGGCAAAAATGGAAGCATACAGCTGCAAAGGCTTCCTGGAAGAGGTGCTGAAATTGTGGTAAGATTTATCTAGATATATTTCTTACCACAGAGCATTATACAAAGAGCAGGTCTTCTGTGGCTGTTTGTTGAATCAAAAATGACAGCTTTGTGAGGGTAATTTGGATTTCCATCTGTCCAAATGTTAAATATACATATAAGGAGTAGACTGGTTAATTTGGCTGGTTACTTTGGCTTTTACATTAAAACCTGTAGACTTAGGGCAGCACATAAATGTAAGTCATCAGAAAAAAGACCTAAGAATTGAAATTCTCAGTCTTTATTTAACATGAATTGCTTAGTATCTGCCTTTTTGCTGTTGTCAGTAAAATCGCCTGATTTTGGATTTGGCAGCTCTATACTCCATATTTTTTATTTTATACTAGATGAACCTTAACTAAAATTTTGTTGGCTATGTTTGCTAATTGTTCAACATATTAGGTCCTTTTATATTCCCACTTTATGATATAATTATGTGTAATTGTTCGTGATCAAATTAGAGAGCCACAAAGATATTTATTGGTTTATATCCACATTTGGTCCAAAAATATTTGCAATGGCTTGAAGATGATAGAGGTATTTCCTATAACTTTCAAGAACTGCCATAATGTAGATTTTGGAAAGCTTAAACAGAGTATGGCACTGCTGTGATTTCTGAGCGTTTTATTCCTGCTCACAAGCAGGGTATTTGTGGAATCAGCATTTCTTGTAATACGACTGGGTTGTAAATTGTGGTGCCATTTGCAAATAAACTAATAACATGTGAGGCAACGCCAGTTTTTATGCCTTATAATTTGGGATGATTCTCATCACAACTGTGATTTGTTCTATTCTGAAAGCAAGAAGAATGAGTAGATTACAGCCTCATTTCCCTCTAGACTGTAGTCTAAATGACAAAATTTATTTTGGGGCAAGATTTAGCTTCCTTACAGAGAAATAATAACCTAAAATACACTTCTTCCAAATCCCATTTTCTTTTTATTTCTGAAGAAATAAAGAACCCCCAGGGAGCTTCTAATGCATGGACACATTTTTGCAATTTATGGTAGTGAATTAAATTAAAATTTCCTCTATCAGTGTCTGCCAGTTTCCTGTTCCAAATAAATCTGCTGTGTTTGGGAGTCATAGGAGTCTATAAAATTGTTTTTGTTGCATCTCTATTGAGTTAGAACAAAAGCACAAATTAGGAATTTTCCTATTTGCTAAACTGATAATTCAAATAAAAATAAAAATCGACGGGATCCCATCTTCCTCTATTCTCTTGCTGTTCTTAAGGTTTTCGGTGATTTTTCCTAGTTATTTTTCCTATGACCAGACATCGAGGGCAGAGTGAGAGTTTACGAATTTAATGAATTTCAGACAATGGTTATATGCCTACGGAAGATAAAGTAACAATTTTTTTTTTTTCCTCCAATTCTCATGGTATCTTTTTTACTTAATATAGGATGATATATATAAATATACATACGTGTGTGTGTGTGTGTATGTATAGTACATAGGTTAGTTAAAAACATTTGCCCTTCTATTTTATTCTTTATTTTTTCTCTGAAAATTTATCATTGGAACTTTTTTCACCTGTTAATCCAGGAGTATCAGGATATCAGCAGGGCTACTCTGGACCAGAAAAGCTGATGGTTATGTCTCCCTGAAGTTTTGAGACTTAGTGTTTTAATGTAAGGGCTGGAGGGGACATGAGGCCACTGTGGGCAGAATAATGATCTGATGTATCTTCAAACCAGTGTTCTTGAAATATTTGATCTGAAGTTATTTAGAGGGAAGGCTGATCACTCTGTGGAGGAAGGAGGGCACTTGGGATGCCTTGTCTGTTTAGCTCTGGCCCTGGACTTGCACATCACACTCAGTATAACAAAGATCTTGCAATGAACTAGATCAGCGTCTTTTCTTTTTAATGGAATAAGGAAAGGTTAATAGGCAAACACTTATGTAACCACCATACTAAGTAAAAAAATGTTTATCTTTCATCATATTTTCTTCTCCCTCTCTTTTTGGAAAAAAAATGGAATAAAATATTACACATAAAGGTGAAAGCCTGTATATTTTCCAGTCTCCCCAGAGGCGATGCTGTCATGGGTTTGGTTGCGAATCTAGCCCATATGTTTATACTTGTATGAAACTATGAACAATATATAATGATGCTGTGTGTATTTTAAATTTATGTGAATGGTAGTATGCTGCACTCAACATTCTGAAACAGGCTGTTTTCACGAAATGTTGTATTTTCAAGCACTATTGATATAGGTCCACATGGCTAATTAATTTTAACTGCTATTTAGTATTCTGTTGTAAAATAACACCACAGTTTATTGGTCCATTCTTTGATTGATGGAAACAATACAATACAAATTTGGCCCTTAATCAAAAGAAAGTAACCCCCTCATCCCAGGTTACTAGGTATTTTAAACTGTCTTCCTTTAAAAAAAAAAAAAATTTACTTATTTGGTTGTGCTGGGTTTTAGTTGCAGCACACAGGCTCCTTAGTCTTGGCATGTGAACTCTTAGTTGCTTCATGCATGTGGGATCTAGTTCCCTGAACAGGGATCGAACTTGGGTCCCCTGCATTGGGAGCGTGGAGTTTTAACCACTGCACCACCACAGAAGTCCCTAAACTGTCTTCTTAAAGGCAGTTTTATCATTCTACTTGGGGGTCTTTCTCCCAAATCTGAATATCTAAGAGATTTCATAAATTCAGTTTTTTCCCATTTCATTACACTTTCCTTCATGTTTCAGTGCTCCCTGTTGATTGCTTTTCTGGAGAGCTGCCCAGCTAACCCACCCCTGCATCTGCCTCTACCAGTTTGTGAAATCCATCATTAGAATATTGTTTTCATATCCAGTTTAAAAATTAATTTCTGTGTTAAACAAAGGCTTCCATTTAATTTATAAGAGTTCTTAGAATCTTTAGGTAGGGGGATTCTACGTAAAATCAACACTTAGCGTAATCAAAAAGGAAGAACAAAAATTGTCATCAGAGACTGAGATGTTTTTGCACCCTAAAGCAAAAATGATAATTTTTTGGATTTGGGATATTCACTTTTTATTAAGCATAAAAACCATATATCAGACCTAAATCTAAAAAAGTAATCTCTATATAATTACAACATAAGCTAGATATTTAGGGAATAAGGTAAAATGACAAAATGAAGTATGTTTATATTTAAATGTATGTTTATATATTTAATGTATATTAAATATATATTTAATATATAAATGTTTATATATTCAGTACATTTTGTGCTGCACAATGCAGCTGGAATTACATAAAGCATCCTGTGTTTATTTATTATAATTGCTGTTAATATGAGAGAATTGAAAATAGGAATTGCGTAGAAAGTAAACATTTTATATTTTCTCTGGCTGGAAGCAGGCGAAGCTTCCTGTGGTTGCCATCTCAAAATCCCCACGGTGTGGCAGCAGCAGCCTGCTCAACCCACTAGCGTGGGCAGCGTTCAACATGGCATCGTTTCGTTTCCTACTAGCTAGAAAGCTGTAATTATGTGGATGCTGAGTTGGAAGGAAGGACGGTAATTTAGAGTAAGTCCCTCAAAATATTGCTAATATAGTATTGTGTAATCATAATAGTATTGATGCCTGCATCGTGGAGGGTTTTTTCCTTCTAATTTCTTTTTCTTTCCCAAATAAACATTCTCCCATCTGTGTGGGCAACTGTGCATTACAAGTAATCATTTTATCTCAGATCCACTATGGTATGAGTCAAGATACTGTCAAATATTACACAAACACAATATGAGAAACATAGCCCCTCAGAGTTGCTGTAAACTACCATTTAGGAAACAGAAGAAGTGTCAGTTTCTTTGTGAATGCTGTCTTACTCATGGCAACAGCATCACTTCCTAAGAGCACATGATACTGAAAGAATTTACTGAGCTTTATGTAATGGCTGTGGAGCAGACAGGTTGCATGTGCTATTCACATTATGCCTGCTGATGCTCAGGGATGGTTAAGGTGCAGAATATTTCCAACTTGTGCTTAGTAACACAAGTCACATTTGAGATGACTTGTGCTTTCATAAGTAAACAATTGTGGAATCAGGCCTAGCATTAGGGACTTCATTTAAGAAAACACCCAGGTGTGCTTTAGGAGCCCGCTGCTTGTACATTGCCCCCGGCAGTGGTTCATGATCCTCGAAATCCCAAATATCAGCAACTACTTAGGGTTCTTCTGGAGAGAAGAGTGTTTTAATTAGGTTAAATTTAGTTATCCACTTCCAGTTGAGTTTGTCTAGCCCTAGGGACTTGCTCTAGTGTGCCAGATGTGTGGCAACGCACAGGATAAATGTGGTATATCTTCTGGGAGGGCCATATTTGCTCCTTGAGTACTATAAAACATGGCTGTTAAGTTCTTACAAGGAGATCTGAAATAAAATACAACATTCACATAAGTCTTAAGTTGAAACATTCATCTTCAATTAATTTCCTGCTTGCAATGGACTGTTTCACTGCACAACTTCCAGACATTCTGGGGCCGTGTATTTTCTGTCTTCTATCTGAGGAAGGAACAGTAAATAGAGAGCAGAAAATTTGAGAAGTGCTAACCAATTAGCTTGAATTTATTCAACATTAGCACTCACCTGCTACCTATTTTAGAGAGAACTGTGGCCCTGAAACACTGAGGAGTGAGCTTCAAATGGCAGGCTGTTGTCTAGGGTGATGGGATCTTGCGTGGTTCTAATCGGGCACCACATGGGGAGTCTTTGGACAGAAGAAGGATGGCATCAGGGCACTGGCTGCCTAAAGGGTGTCAAAGGCACCATCTCAATCTGCTCATGAAATACCTGTGACTCTCCTTAGTCTCTAGGATTATACCCCTGATTTTTTTACCCCCTTAATTTGGTTACTTCTCTAATTAAATTACTGCCAAGTGCAAAGAGCCCAGACCATCTTACATGTAGGTACTTAGCATCTAGACTCCTCCATTCTAGATCCTACTCATTAGGACTGAATGCTCAAGTCCCACCTCTTAGCATCGGAGACGGTTTGGATACTCTGGTACATATTCTGAAGCCTTCCTGGCTTCCCATCTGAACTCCTCACCTTGGACCCCTGGACCCTTCATGATCTGGCTTCTGGCTGCTCTTCGTTTCCCACCAGTCCCCAGACACTCATGGTCATCCAGCCACACTGGCATCCTTGCCATTCCTCAAACATCGCGAGCCATTCCTATCTCAGGGCCTTTGTCTTGCTTTTCTTCTTCCAGGAACGCTCATCCCATAGACATCAGCTTGGATCTCTTGCTCACATCATCCACATCCACACTCGAATATTCTTTTTTTTTTTTTTTTTTTTTTT
>NW_006784922.1:2141185-2189780 GCF_000442215.2 Lipotes vexillifer | reverse complement strand
CAGCCGCTCCGCGGCATGTGGGATCCTCCCGGCCCGGGGCACGAACCCGTGTCCCCTGCATCGGCAGGCGGACTCTAAACCACTGCGCCAGCAGGGAAGCCCTCGAATATTCTTTGGTGAGATTCCCCCTAGTCACCCTTCCTGACACAGCCCTGTGCCACTCTATCCCCTTACTTTGATTTACTTGTCACTACTGCCATGTAATATAGTCATCCGTTCATCTATTTATTGTCTGCCTTACCCTTTCCCCCCACCAGACTATAGGACACTTCATTGTCTTGTTCAACACCGTATCACCAGAACCACGATAGTGCCTGGTTTATGGTCAGTGCTCAGACAAATTGGTTGTATTAATGGCTGAGCGCTGTCATTTTACAGATCCCATAACCAAGGTCTGATTAGGGGCCTGAGGTCAGGGGCTAGTGAGTAGCAGAACCGGGACCTTCACCCCTTGACTGCTCCCACCAGGCTGACCATTTCCATATCTGAGCATGGCAGTCCCTTGCCATCTCATACCTGACTGAGACCTGCCTTGTCTTATTCTTGAGTTGCTTCATGTGTGGGTCATGTCTCCATAACTATATTATAATCACCTGGAGGGCAGGTATGGTACCTTTCTTTGGTATCTACAGTGCCTAGCACAGTGCCAGGAACCCAACAGATTGTTAATGAATGCTTATTAAATTCCTACTTTTTTTTGAAAAAAAGCAATGTTGGGCTTCCCTGGTGGCGCAGTGGTTGAGAGTCCGCCTGCCGATGCAGGGGACACGGGTTCGTGCCCCGGTCTGGGAAGATCCCACATGCCGCGGAGCGGCTGGGCCCGTGAGCCATGGCCGCTAAGCCTGCGCGTCTGGAGCCTGTGCTCCGCAACGGGAGAGACCACAACAGTGAGAGTCCCGCGTACTGCAAAAAAAAAAAAAAAAAAAAAAAAAGCAATATTATCTGGAAAAAAATATGAAATCTTTATATTGAAGCTGGTGGGTGGTTTCTGGAATCAGGAATCCTGTAGGCTTTCTATGATTTTTAAAAGACTGTCTCCCTACTCCTGACCTAATCAGACCTCATCATTCTCTAAATTTTGGAAAGAGCAAAAGACAAGGTTGCCTCCCTTGGCATTTTCTTATCAGAAAGAAATGTTTACTTTAGCAGGATTTGGCAAATGAAGGGTCCCCAAAGACCACAGAGCTGTTGCCAGCACTGGGTTTTAGAAATGGCTGGCTAGTTTTATTACCAGTTAATAACATTTGTATTTGTGCTTTTGCAAATAACCATGAGAAGTCAATCGTCAGGCATGGATGGTGTGAGAAAATTACTGTCAGGGTCCTAGGAAACTGGCTGCGGACGAGGACTACGGTTCAGTAACTGCATCAAATATACGAAGATGAAGGGGAAGGGTTTATACTGGGTATGTGCTATTCAAGAAGAAGTAGGATTAGGTGGTGCCTGGTGCTAACCCACCTCCTCTCCCCACCACACACATCCACAGTGCTTTGGAGAGCATCTTCTTTATCTATGGAGAATTATCCCATTTCATTCTTCCTGCAAATATAAGGAGTAGCTGTGTTTTCAGCAGTGCCTGTGAAAATCCTAAGTCCTGGGTCTCTGAGAGACACTTTGAGTGATTAAGAGGAATGAGGATGTATGAGTTTGAATCCTGCACCTACTATTTACTTGCTCTAAGATTCTGGGCAAGTTATTTATTTATTTATTTATTGGAGAGAGAGCCCTGGGCTCTCTTTTTCTTTTAAAAAAAAAAAAATATATATATAATATATATATTTAAAAAAATTAATTGAAGTATAGTTGATTTACAATGCTGTGTTTAATTTCTGCTGTACATGGGCAAGTTATTTAAGCTCTGTCTAAGCCTGTTTTCTTATCTGTTAGGTGGAAACAAAAATGGTACCAAGTGCATGGATTGTTGTTGAGATTAAGTGAGGAGCTGTAGGTAAAGTGCTTATCTGACAAGCAGAAAAGGCTCAATGCATTTTAAATAAGTAAATATATATTCTTGAGTAAAGAAGGGAGGAACCAGCCCAGCCAATGACTTTGTCTTCAAAACTGTCCTGCTTATCCCCTTGGAGGAACGAGCCAGAATTCTTTGGGATGTTGGCTCACTCCTTGGCTAGCAAGCCTGTAGATTTATTTTCCCTAGCCATTTCAGGCTGTATGCCTACCGAGGCCAAGTTACCTGGCTTGGAGGTGAGTATGGAGCTAGATGCAAACGGCTGAAGCTGCCCAGGCAGCAAGCCACCGGCTCTCACCAAAGCCTTGGAAAATGAAAGTGGCCATGATAACAAGGGTGGCTCTCTTTTCTTACCTTAGGGAGAGCAGACCCTAAACTGATCCTTATCATGAGATTCTGGGAATTTAGGCTTGCAGTTGTGTAGTGAGCTGGGAGCACAACTCTTTGAAGGCAGATTCTGTGCATGATTTCTTTGTGTAAAGTATCTTCTGTAAGTGGAAGTATTCAGGGATATAAATTTGGGCAGCGAGGACTTTCCTCGTGTAAGATTGGGTGCGTTGGCAGGAGTGGGGTCAGTGGGCACTGGCCCATTGAAAATAAATATGCTGTCTCTGATCTCTGGGTACCTCTGTTGGGTGACAAGCTCTTACAGAAACAAAGGGAGTGGTGGCATAGCAGGGACTGTCCCTTGTGGGACTGTAAATGGCTAAGACTGTTACCATCTGCTCTTCTCGATTCAAATATTTAACAGGAGGTTGAAAACACAGAAGTTACTATGAAATTACCAGTTTTTTCCCGAACTTAATTTCTGTCAAGGTTGTGGAGGGGTTTGGAGACTGCCAGGAGATGGCGCCAGGGCTTGGTTCTGAATGGACCCTGGGCGCACCAAGGGAAGGAAAATGCTTAGTGTAGCTCCAGTCTTTGCTTTTGGGTGAAACGATTTCTCCGGAAATCTGAATAGAAAACCTGACCTTGGCGTTCCTTGGGTTAAATTCTCTTCTCTTTTCATCCGACTAAGAATTGAGTTTCGTATCATGGTGCCCTACATTATCACTTAGCGATTCTCCATTAGAGGGTCACCTTGCTTCTGATATTGTCTCGGTACCCACACTAACATGAAACAGAATGCAGCCTGGAGAGCGATTTTGAATGAATAAGGTTGGAACGTGCCAGTATGTGCATGGAAAAAAAATAGTAGAGATCATGTTATTTGAGAAAGTAGTAGATGTTTTGGATTGTGCTAGTTTTTTTCTTTTCAGACCCTCTTCACTGATCTGCTGCAGTCAGCCTAGAAACCAACAGAGCTGATGCCCGAGATTCCAGCACTTTCTACCAGGCAGTGTTTACACTTCAGGGCTGATTTCCTACTAAGATTAATATAAAAATAAGCACCACAACATAAAAACTGCCTTCAGTGCTTGCTTCCTACATCCCAGCGCTGTGCTAAGCATGTGACACTCATCATCGCATTCAATTTTCTCAGTAATCTTCTGGGATATGTACTTTATGATCCCTTTTTCCAGGCCAGAGCTCTGAAGCTTAGGTTCAAAAATTTGCCCAAAGTCATTCAACTAGTGAATAAGAGAGCAGGGACTGAAACCCAGGAAATCAGACTCGGGGTCCATGTTGTTGTTCCCTGCACCTACTGAGACGGTTGGTGACTGTGGGCAAGAACTGGATGCCCTGAAGGCAGTGCTCAGCGGTCCCAGGTAGCTCACCGTGCTGAGGGTACACAGACTCAGAGACATGGGAGTTGCTAACGTTCTCCGGGGACTTAGCCCCGTGCCATGTCCCGTGGCTTCTTGCAATATAGCACAGAGACCCCACATTCTGAGAGCTCACCATCTGAGCTCTGCTTCCCTCCCGTCTCTCCCTCTTGGAGAGACGGGAGGCACCTTTCTCCAGGCACCTTTCTCTTTGTGGAATTTGCCCAGCCCGTTTCTACCTCAGGCCCTTTGCACCTGCTGACCCTCTGACTGGAGCTCTCTTCCTTCAAATCCTCATGGGGCTTGTTGTTTTTCCTCAGGAATCAGCACAGATGTGACCTCCTCTGAGAGACTCTCAGGACATCATTATCTAATGAGGTTTCTCTGCCCCAGGTCCCCATCGTCCATGACTTTCTTTCATTCCCTTCATTGCACTTGTGATGATTTCTAATAATCTTCTCAACTGGTTGGTCGGTTGGTTTACCTGGTGTAGCGTGTTTCCCCTCATCAGAAGGTAAGCTCTGTGAGGCAGGAGTCCTGACAGTCTGTTCATTGCTGTATTCCTAGAACCTAGAATGTTCCAGATACAGAGGAGGTGCTTAAAAAATATTTATTGAATGAACATGGTGGGTGGATGTGACAAAGGCAGTAGGAGTTGTGGTCCCACTTGTCAGGAAGCTGGCAGTACAACTAGAGAGTGCCGGCTGACACAAAACAACCAATGGTCAATGCATGGCAAATCTGTAGGCAGCCTGGAATAGTGGTTAAAAAAATAGAGCCTGGGGCTTAACTGCCTGGGTTTAAATCCTGACTCTGGTACCCGCTAGCTGTGTGACCTTGGCCAAATTATTTCGTTCTTTTGTGCCTCATTTTCCTCATCAGTATCTTGAAGATTAATAATACTATTATTAATAACAATAATACCTCATGGGAGTTAATATATGTGTTAATATATGTGGTGTGCTTAGAATGGTGCCTGGCACACAGTGCTCTACAAGTATTTGTTAAATAAATAAAAATATAATCAAATAAAAACCTGTGGCTTTTGAAGTTCAGGAAAATAAACTGCTAGTGTGAGGGAAGGCCCTGCTTCTTGTAGGAGGCTGGATTTGGATCAAGGGAGACAGGGGAGCCTGAAGGGATGCTTGCGTTTGCTCTGGTCCCTAATTTCTACATAGATATTTACTCAAGAAATATTTGTTGAGCATGAGCAAAAAGTGGTCGATAAACAATCTCTCCTACGCGTCCATCCTCCATGCCTTCAAATATTCTAGGAATTCACTATGTATAATGGGATTTGGAGAGGAGAACAATGATATTGTTTGGATTTGTCACGCACAGTGATGCTTTGAAAAGGAAAACAAACCCACAGTCTCTTCCCCCTCTAGACAAGGTCTTTCCTGTCCCGGTCCGAGATGCAGGCTCTGGGGTTTATCTCAGCTGGCTCTAGAATGACTCTACTTGAGAGAAATGCAAATTCCTCACTCTCTCCCCTCAATTAAATTCAACCAATGTGCATTAAGCACTAACTTCGTGCAAGGCAGGCACGCAGGGTGTAGAGAAGGTAATAAAAATGACACCCCGACAACCTGAGCATCTAGAAGTTTCAAATTAGAGTTGGTCCAGAGCCTGCAGTGCAGTTTGTAGGGAACAAAGGGGGCACCAAAGTGGGGGCAGAGAGAGGGACAGACAGAAGGCCATGGTCGCAGGTATGGACTTCATGCCGCAGAGGAAAACCGGCTCACAGGTCCCAAGAGGCCGTGGCTCTGAAAGAGATAGTAGCATCTAATAATAGCAACCACACTGAAAACAAAACAAGATGCTCATTTTTATATCAGAGGAGGGTGAGTTTTGGAGAAGGGCTTTGTGCATTTTCAACAAGGTGGGAGGTAAATGGAAAGAAGCCTTCTTTCAGCTAAAAAGAGAACATCAAAACTTCTCTATCGATCGAAGGGAAATAATTACAGTGACATCACGAGAAGAATCAATGAACTCCCAACATAGAAGTCCGGGCCTGATTTATGAAATCTCGCCCATTCCCAACACATGGCCTCGGGACACAGTGGCAAATAATAACGTTGAATTAAAACACATAAAACAAAAGCGTCAGTGACAGCACATGTCAAAGTCCATAAAATGATAATTTCTAAAGATTGTGCTTGCATGGGATCTGGAGGGTCAGCGTCAAGGAATTCCACAACAAAGGGCCTTTGTGAAAGGAAGCAGTCTTCCATTTCCTGAAGCTGGAGTCAGAGACCTTGGAGAGCCTCCAGCTCAAAACCCTCGCTATACAGAAGATAAACTGAGGCCCAGAGAATGGATAGTTTCATCATATAATTAGTAGTAGGAGAGTAATCTGAGTTTCAGACTGCTGTTCTGCATTCCCTGGACACACTTTCTTTGAGTCCCAGAGTTATTGGCAGGAGTGCCCTCCCTCACTTTATGAGGGTGGTGCCTGGATACCACCCTATGCCAAAGCCAGTGAGAGCAATTCACCCACCAGTGGCACAGGTGCCTCTAAATCTTCTTATAACACAAGACATCTTCCATGCCTGACTGCATCTCAACAAAGGTTTTTAACTGGCAACCTGCAGTGTGACAATTCTGAGTAGAATTGCTTCCTTGTGCCTGCAGGTCCCCTCCCTGTCTTGGAATTGGGCAGAGTGCTCAAAACGTCAGCCTCACAATCCACTCTCTCTTCCTGAGATGCCTTCTTGGAGGGCAAGGCAAATAAAACAAATTATCTTAATCTGTTTAGAACATAATACAATTCTGCAATAAATAAAATTTTCTTTTCATCCAGATGAGATCACTTAGATAAAATGTTAGAAACCTGAGCAGGTTGTGTGGGGTTAGGATTATGTGGGGTTTCCATCAATTCCAGCTCTTGGTCTAAAATTTGGGCACAGAGTTCTGAACACTCTAACTTTTTAAGAATTTGCTTGGCATTGATATCTTTGACTAAAATGGAAAATGGGGTATGCCTCAAGTCTTAATGGCATTTGTACACTTTGATTGGTGAGTCTTATCAAGCAGCAACAGTGAAGAACAATAGTTGGGGTTGCAGAAATGTGGGATTGGGGTGGTCGTGGAAATACAGACTCTAGGATGGACGATTTCTGCTCAGTACCAGATTTCATCTGAAAATGCCAACCTTACCGTTGCTCCCAGACCAGAGAATAGGTGTTTCTTCAATGGCCTGTGCTCTTCTGGTTATCTGATTCTCCTGAAGGCTTACTGAAGGCTTACTGAGTTCAGGTATTAGGTGGAGGGTGTTTCCACGCAGGCAACCTTACAACCTGGGCAAATAGACATCTCCTTTTAAGAGCTGGTAGAGTAGTGACCATGGAAAACTAGGAAATGCTTGGCAAATCCTGTCTAAATCAGGAGTTCCCCCAAACTTTCTAAATGAAAGGAGCTTAGGGTACTGATCTGGTTCTAAGTGGGGCAGCTGGGGAGCTGTTCTGCAGTAGAGCTTGCCTAATAATTTAAACTGTCATTTGATGGAAACTTACTTTGTAGCAGGTGTGATTCATTTAATTCTCAAAACAATCCTATGGCAGATATTCTCTTGTCAATCCTACTGTTCTAATTTCCATTTGGGACACTGTAGCTTGCCCCGGGTCATAGACAAGTGGTAAAGAAAGGACTCAAGTTAGTGTAGGCTTACTCCAGAATCTGTGTGCCTGGCCACTATACCCACTGCCTTTCAGTTGCAAGCGTATCTGTCTATCACTTAGATGATACGCTTGTTTGGGGTGGCTGATGGAGATTATGGGCATCAGAAAGTTTTTCTACCCAGGCCACTTGTATGAAGGTTTTGAGATGCAGGTACTTACCCTGGAAAGCTTTGTCTGTAGCTGAAAACAGGATGAATCCAAAGCAATTCTGCTGGTAAACTGAGGATCTGCGGGAGCTATTGGTGATGAAAACAAGGAGAAGAGCTACGTGACTAAATCGTATTGCCTAGAAATGAGCTGATAGCACGGGCGCTGTCCACCAAAGTGGTAGAAGCTAGCTGGCAGGGAACCTGGTGGTAGGGGAAAGTGGGAGAATGAATTCCTAGTAAGACCAAGTATTTTGAGGGTACCATGCAGGTACTTTGTTCAGGGGCAATCAAAAGGCCAATTAAAGTTGCCCCTGTCATTGCTTCAATAATTTTAGAGTGAAGAGAATTTTTGTGGCTAGTACTGGAGAGAAATCACCAATGGCTCAAAAAAGTAATCAGCTAAACAGCTTTTAGGATACTACTAAAAGCTACTAGGATAGCTAGTAGACCTGGAATGGCAGATAAGTTTTCAGGGGGTTACATCAAATTTGGAGATTCATGGATTTAATTCTATTCAAGTTCAAGGAGAGAATCCCCTCTGAGTCAATCAGTCACTGAAAAGAGTTGATTGGTGAGAAAAATACTTAATCATACATCTGCCCAAATGTTTTAATTATTAAAGTGGTACATGTTAAAAAACCATTGCAAAAAAAAAATTCCTTCATTTATTCTACAGACATTTTTTAAAAAGTATCTGCTCTTTTCTGGGGATGGTTGAGGCACTTGGGATACAGCAGTGAGCAAAACAAACAAAGCTACCCGTCTTTGAGGAGCTCACATTCCAGCAGTGGAGGCAGCTAGTAAATGTAACGATTATGTAAAGGGCACAGCTGTTGTGTTCTAAGTTGATAAGTGCTATGTGGAAAAAATCAGAAGAGGGAAAGGAAGAGAGTTGGGGGCAGGGCAAGGGGTAGAGTTCTCATCTGAAAGGATGGTTGGGGTACACATCAGTGACACACTGCTTCAGGCAGAGGCAATGGCCAGTGCAAAAGTCCCCCGTGCCAAGGAGAGAGTGGGTAAGGGAGAGAGTAGAAAATGTGAGATTAGAGCAGTGATAGGGACCAGGTCATGAGTGAAATGAGAGGCCACTGGAAGGTTTTGATCAGAGGCATAAGATAACCTGACTCTACATTTGAAAAGGTTTACTCTAGCAGCTGTGTAAGGAATAGACTGTGGGGGGCAAGGGTAAAATCAGGGAGACCACATAGGAGGCTCATATGATAATCCAGGTTAGAGGGGATGGTGGTCTGGACCAGGCTGGTAGCGGTAGAGATGGTGAGAATTGCTGGGATTCTGAATATTCTTGGAGTTAGAGCCAACATGAGTTCTGATGGACTAGATGTGGGGATATATATGAAAGAGAAGAGTCAAAGGTGACTCCAGGTTTTTTGCTGCAAGCAGTCGGAAGAATGGATCCGCCTTCAGCTGTGATGGGCAAGACTGTACGTGGAGCAGAGTTTTGAGGGGCACATCGATAGTTCAGTTTTGGATGTGTTAAGTTTGAGACATTGAAATGAAGATGTTAAGTAGGCAGTTGGGAATATGGATCTGAGTTCAGGAGTGAGGCTGAGCTGAGTTACTGGTTACAATACTGAATCCTTTTTAATCTAATAACATTTGTCTCTTCATTTACTGAAGATTTCTTTCATATGCTTGTCTTGATTTTTATTATATATATAGAACAACCTGGTTGTTAAAGACTGCTTCCACACCGATGCCTGTCGGTGAGCATGTGTGCACGTGGGGCACAAATAGTCTCATTCTCTGGGCCTAGGTCTGAAGTGTTCATCTGTGTAGTTTTCGTCCAAACTTCCTTCTTCTTTTTCACCCCTTCTCTTATGTTGTTCCTGCCACAGGTCTCTGACTATCTAAAGGAACCGTTAAGCACTTGCTGTGATTCAGTGTAGATTTTTGCCTAAGGTTATTCCTGTTTCTGGGAAATGTAAACAGAAGATGCACTATTGAAAGTTTGGTACCAGGCCATTTTTCAGGATTTTGATTGAGTGTCCAGAAAAAAAAAACAACACATGCCCACAACTTTTAAGAAAGGCATTGGTAGAAGCTGAAAGTGCTTCAGCTTTCTAAGAAAGAAAAGACCAACTTCTTTTCCAACATTGGTTAGTGCTGTTAAAATGGTTTTCCCATCTTGTGTCATTGCTGATGTGGTTATTTTGATGCAGACATCTTGACCCAGGGCTGTTTTGACCCACTAAAAGCAGATGGAAAAAGGACAGAGCAACAAAACAATAGCAGTTGCCTGGATGATAGGAAACAGGCAACTGATAGGAAAAGAATTCAGGAGTGGTGAGAAGACTTTTAACTGTGGACCTTTAAAGGTTTTTAAAAAATATTTGAACCATAAGAATGCATTGCCTATTTAAGTTAAAGAAATGTCCATGTAATATACACAACAGATAACTTCACCCCATCTCAGACCCGCTACCTCGTGCCTAATGCTATTCCAGCCTGAATAGCTTCTCTGAACTTTGCCCTTTACTGGAGGGAAATCTGTTTTGCATACTACTTTGGTGATTAAAAACAGAGTACAGTTGTTAGGAATATCTGTTAGTTCAAAATGCCAGCTCTTTCTCCTAGCAGCTCAACAGAAATGTGAAAAATGAAACTAGATTGCTCCCCAGATTAAGAAAGGTCTGAGAGTTTGGTGCAAGATTTTATCCATTCACATTATTCACTCCGCCAACAAGTAGACCTTCTACTGTGCCAGCCTATTTGCTGTGTTTAGGTAGATTACACCGGTCATGAGTGAGGAGGATTGATGGGAGAGTCCCCAGCTTGGTGGCGGGGCGTGGGGCTAAGAGGCTGCTGCAGATGAGGGTCTGCACTGGGAGCAGAAGAGAGGGGGGAGTCGAGTGAGGATTCTCTGGATGCCTGTCTCACTGAGACAGTTAGGACGGCCTGTCCTGCTACTGCTGGCAGGCTCAGAGAGGAACCATTCATCTGACCTTGCACCATCTCTGTTCTCTGTTGTCTGAAATGGACTTCACCTTCAAAGATGTCAGAAGCAGATAAATCAGGCAAAATAGCAGGAGGGACTTCTGTTTTTTCCAGAGGGCATAATGCTGACTGCAAATTCTCATTACAAAGTGACTTATTGACTACATGTGTTTTGTTGTGTTGTACCCTTTCAGCTCAAAGGTATATTAAGGTGATAAAAATGAACAGCCCTCACTTTTCTGTTAAGTAGTTTGAACTGATAAATACCAGGGTCGGGGGAATGGAGGGAGTTGCAGAGGACACAGGCAGGTTTTTTGTTTTTGGGGGGATAGGTCTTTTCAGGATATCTTACAGCTACAAAAAGAGTCTTGGAAATTTCAGAAGTAAAACAATGATATAAGGCTTCTTGGGTACTTTGCTACACCAGAGAGAATCTTCTCTGGGATGGATGAAGTTGTCTTATGTATAGAAAAATTAGGTCTCAGCGTACTTTAATTTTGGGGTATACGACTGTCTCAAAACTGATGGCTGATATCCCACCATTAGCAAAAACACTTTTTGGGGGTGATACTCCTCCTAATTAAAATACAGTCATGGGTACCACATAAGCTGTTGTCAATTATTGACATTTGGTCAAGGCTTAGTTTCCTAGGACCCAGCTGGGTGGTACAGTACAGAGGAGGATGAGACCTGGCACATGGACAGTGATGGAGAGAGCAAGCCCTAGTTAGTGGCTGGGGTATGGGTTAGATGGGACGGTGAAGGGGCTGGGCAGAGGGTTCTGAACCATGGGGTGGGGGCTGAGCCTTGTGCTGGGAGAGGAACAGAGTGTACAGTACAGAGAACAGGAAAAGGTGAGGTGGGAGGGTTGCTGGAAAGGGGCGGGACAGGATCTAAGGCAGATTTCACCTGCTTCCTAATATTGTCAGGGACTAAGCCTGCTCTGTATTTGGCATAGGGAAGTCTGCATCAAAAGGGGAAGGCAGGGAATTCCCCGGCGGTCCAGTGGTTAGGACTCAGTGCTTTCACTGACGAGGACCTGGGTTTGAATTCCTGGTCAGGGAACTAAGATCCCACAAGCTGCGTGGCCAAGAAAAAACCGGGAGGAGGGAGGCAAAAGCTTAATACACACTTTCACATTGCTGCTTCTATTGTTCATTGAGGTTTCCTACAGAGACCTTGTTTACTTGGCTGACTGGTATTGTCATTAGAGATCTTTGAATATTGAAGTAATTAAGAACTGCAACTCAGGACAGACACACTTAATATTCTTTTTTCTTAAAAAAAAATAAATTTATTTATTTTATTTATTTATTTTTGGCAGCGTTTGGTCTTCATTGCTGCACGGGGGCTTTCTCTAGTTGTGGTGAGCAGGGGCTATACTTCATTGCGGTGCACGGGCTTCTCCTTGCGGTGGCTTCTCTTGTTGCGGAGCACAGGCTTCAGTGATTGTGGCACACGGGCTCAGTAGTTGTGGCTCGCAGGCTCTAGAGTGTAGGCTCAGTAGTTGTGGTGCACGGGCTTAGTTGCTCCGCGGCATGTGGGATCTTCCTGGACCAGGGCTTGAACCTGTGTCCTCTGCATTGGCAAGCGGATTCTTAGCCACCGCGCCACCAGGGAAGTCCCACACTTAATATTCTTGAGGCACAGTGCAATCTTAGAGATGCTCACTTATTTGAGAAATCAAGTGGGTGATTTTGTCACATCTTGGTGCATCTCACCTACGCTGTAACTAAGGATTAGGGTTGTAGCTATCTCTGAGGTATGGAAAACTCAGCCAATTATTTTCTACGATTTGATATTACAGTGTTATTCCATGTGTATAAACACCATGTGTTCACGTTCGGAGAAAGAATGATCTTTTCCCTTTAACAAAGGGCTCTCTCATGGCAGTGGTGACAAAGTGGCAAGCAATCAGTAGGTGTTGTTTGAGGGAAGGCTACCTTGGCTTTTATTTTGAAATCATTATTTTCATTTTTACATCAAGGCTAGAAAACAGTGCATAACTTGTTTTTTTTTTTTTTTTTTTTTTTTGGCGGTACGCGGGCCTCTCACTGTTGTGGCCTCTCCCGTTGTGGAGCACAGGCTCCGGACGCGCAGGCTCAGCGGCCATGGCCCATGGGCCCAGCCGCTCCGTGGCGTGTGGGATCTTCCCGGACCGGGGCACGAACCCGTGTTCCCTGTATCGGCAGGCGGACTCCCAACCACTGCGCCACCAGGGAAGCCCCATAACTTTTGATTAGTATCACAATAGCATTTAAATATGTAGTTCTGCCTGCAAAATTGTATGCTACACAGAGAGCAAATCCATACGTCTGTGCCTCCCTCCCTCCATCCATTCAACGTGTACTCAGTGAGCGGATTACATTGCATATGTGCTGGGCATTTGGGATGTGGTGATGGGCAAGCACAGACCCAGTCCCAGCCTTCGACTTACATTCAGTGGGGGAGACAGATGTTAGTCAAATAAACACAAAAATACATGTATGGTTTTTGAAAAAAAGTAAATGTATGGTTTCAAATTATAGTAAGTGCCATGAAAAATAGGCGCATAGTTGTATGAAAGCATATAATAAGGAAAGAGATGTTTAAACTGAGATCTGAAGAATGGCTAGGAATTAACCAGGTGAAAATTGCTGGGAGGTGGGGAGGGAGGGTGAAAAGAACATTCCAGACAAAAAGGAATTTGAGAAATTTGAAGACCAGTGTTTCCAGAGAGCAAGTCTTTGTTTGTGACTTTGGCTGTGCCACTGAATTTGATTGTGTTTTAGGTTTTTTATTTGAAAAATGAAGGTTCTGATACTGGCTCCCTATCATGATAAATAGCAACTGTCCTATAATTAATGAACAAGCAAGCAGCCATTTGAGTTCTAAAGTGAAAGGTGCTGTAATGGTATAAACTCTGCCAAACCTACATCCAAAGGGGGAAAAAAATTAATAACTTGGCATTCTCCTCAGCTTTAGGCATGCAAGTAGGTAATGAAAGTTCTCTAATGATGTTTCGGTTTGTGATGAAATCACAATTGAATTTTTCTGCAGTTCAGAACTCGGTTCCTCTAAAGCTGAATTGTGAGCTTCATCTGCTGGTCTCCCATCTGACCAGTGGGTTGAGTCATCACCAGGCCCACACTGGTTAAGCCCATTATATTTTAACATACAGATGAGGATTTTGCTCTTTAAAAGATAATTGCTCAGGAAACCAAAACAATTCACCCCTATTACCTTGTTTAAAAAGAAGCAGTTTTTTCTTTCTTTTTTTCTCTTTTTTTATGCTGAGATTTATCTGAATAGACATTTCTAGCCAGATGAGTGATGTATATTGGGCTAATTGGGTTTTGCCAGGAGACCATTTGGAAGGCAGGTCAGAGGCCGGCCTGCGTGCATGCGTCCAGGAGGTGACTGAGGCTCTCCTCCTGCGAACTGCAGATTATCATACACAGTCGAGGGCCTGGTTGATTTGGGTCCAGGTGAGTAAGTCGCAAAAATGAGCCCCGATGCAAATGGAAACAGGTGTGCGTTTCACCAAGGAGGAGCCTCTAGGGTGGAAAAAGGGCTGAATTCAGTTGGTAGAGGCTCACCTTTCTGTCTGTGATGGGGGCCAGCAGGGCCCATGGAGGTGGCCCCGGATGATGTCAATCTCACCCTGATTCTGCCGTGGGAGTAATCAGGCAAGGCCGCCAGCTCCCTCAGCTGGAAACAGTTACTCCCCATCTGGGTTGAATTACCCTCCTGAAATGCAGCTCTGAGCCGGCCCTCCCTGCCCACTGGAGGGAGAGATCCATTGCCTACGAGTGTGTGCTCGCCCCTGTAAGCAAGCAGAGATGTGGGCCACGGCTACTTCAGTCTCTGCACCTCAGCCTCCCAGCCAATGAACTCCTCGAGCTTTTGGCCAAGTGAATCAAGGGCAGGAAACAGGCTAATCACAGATGTGAAGGGAGATAAAACCATGGCTCTTTTGAACCCAGAAGCAGCCATTAACCCAGGGTAATAGCACAAGGTATGTTTTTGTTTATTTTTCCTAACAATGTTTGCCTTCTGGTTTCCATCAGATAATAAATAGTTCAGTTGACTCTAAAGATTTGGGGCTTTAAAAGTAATTTTCCTTGATGGCTAGATTGGGAAATGAGAAACCACCCTTCTGTGGGTTGCTGTAGCTCAGGCTGAGTTTTGGAGTGGTCTGGGTGCTGGATTAGGTTTATGCTAAACTAAGCCCAGAGGCTGTATCAGTATTTGTCACTCGGCATGGGCTCACCATCACAAATTTGTGGGCATCTCCCTCTGACTTACGGAACTGTGGGAACTGATTTCTACCTTGTACTTAGAGTACTACCATGTAAGAATATCTTGAACAGGAAATCTTTCCTTCCGTTCGCGGTGTGGCTCGGAGTGAGCTCTGGAGTCATGTGGGCATTCAAATCTTAGCTTCACCCTGACTGGCTGTAGGGACTTAGACAAGTTACTGCTTTAACTCTGTTTCCTCATCTGTAAAATGGGGATAGTGGCAATTATCTTGTTTTGAGAATTAAGTAATATTATAAATGTACTTTTGCTTGTGCCTGGCTGGGGGAGCTGGGCCTGTTGCCATTGTCTGTGCTGCTGGTTGGGATGGGTCATTCTCTCTCCCAAGATTTAAGTTCAAGGAGCAAGGATCAGGAAAAAGGAAGCCCATTTCAGCTTCTAGCCTAAGATGTGTTCTCTATGCAGCTATGACCAAATTTTATGCTGGGGTATTATAGCCTGCCTGGTCATCGATGGCTGAGTATTTGATTTTTATGTGTCTAGTGGTGTTTGTGTAGACAACTCATCTGCCAAGTCCCCAGAGGGGAGGAGGGTGAGTGGCATCCTGAGTTTCAGCTCTATAACCATATATTTAAGAACTGTTCCACTCAGAACTCAATTTGGTGTCTGATAATCAGGAATGCTTCTTTCCACCTGGTAGTTTTCACTGTTTGGCAACGGTGGCAGAGAAAAAGCTATGTGTTCATCAAATCCATTTTCATGTGCCTCCTCTGGGCACATGGGAAATTATGTTTCCCAACCCCTTGATGTTTAGAAGGGGCCTCGTGACTAGTTGAGGCCAATGAAATGTGACATGTCACTGCCTGGCAGAGACAGGGAAAAACTCCTTTATGATATTGTAGCTTCTCTTCCTCTACCGTAGTGAGTGTGGAGGCCTCACGTTCCAGCTACAAAATAGTGGGGATTCTATCTGCCTGGAGCCCCAGGTCATGCCTTGGAGGGGAGCTGCCCTTGAGAGCTGACAGACACTCACAGAGGACTTTGTGAGAAATGAACCTTGGTTGGGTTAAGTCACTGAGATTTTTGTTACTGCAGCAGAATCTAGCCTATTCTGACTGACACAGCAATCTGTTTACTTGCTAACATTACTTGTACTACTTTCCTGGCCCTGTGGTGCCCACTCTTTTTTACGCCTAGGAATTCTTCAGCTGAAAGGTAGGATACCTCATAACCAGTTCCTGACTGCTCACTGCTGATTCCACTGAAGGATTTTCAGGAACTAAGTGGAGGGTAGTAAATATTCTACTGCTAGGCCTTGCTTTAAAACAAAAAAAGAAGAAAAGGGAATGTATTTCAGAATATATTTCAGACACGTCTGCTTAATTTTATGTCAATGGCTGAATTTTCCTAACTCTGGTTGTGACAAATACCTGAAGCCCTCCTGTCAGAGGATTTAGCTTCTGTGGGGTCATGGGTAATCTCATTAAAGAGATTTTGATGATTGAAACGACCGCATCGAGCAGTGTAATCACTAGAATCCTGCCTGCCTTATTTCCTCACCAGTTTAGAAGAAGCCCCACTGCTTTTGAAAAACAAACTGTTCTCCAGCCCTTCCACTTCCTTTCATCATAAGGGAAACTCGGGGGAAAGTATTTATGATCACAGAAAATGGAAATAGAAAGCTATTATAATTTTCTCAGCTTAAAACTGTATTAGTCTGCAAGGGTTGCCATATCAAGATACCACCGACTGGGTGGCTTAAACTGTAGAAATATATTTTCTCACAGTTCTGAAGGCCATAAGTCCAAGATCAAGGTGCTGTCAGGTTTGGTGTCTGGTGAGGCTTGTAGGTGCCACCTCCTTGCTATGTCCTCACACGGCTTTTTCTCTGTGGAGCGAGAGATCTCTGGTGTCTCTCCTTCTTACAAGGACACCAGCCCTATCAGATGAGGCTCCACCCTCAGGACCTCATTTAATTTTTATTACTTCCTGATAGGCCCAGTTGTAACCAAGCAAGGGCTCATGTGCCCTTAGCACAGAAAACTGAATGCGGGCAGTGCGTGTTTACAGCAAAGTAAGGGCTTATTGCAGGGTGTCAATCAAGGGAGTGGGAGATAAGCCTCAGATCCACTCCAACTTGGTCTTTGAGTTTGGGGTGTTTTTAAAGGGGAAGAACAAAGAGGCTGAAGTTAATCATTATCTTGTGACATTTCTGTGACATTTATTTATTTATTTTTATTGAGGTATAGTCAGTTTATAACATTGTGGTAGTTTCTGGTGTACAGCAAACTGATTCCGTTATATGTATATATATTTGCATTTCAGATTTTTCATTATATTACAAGATATTGAATATAGTTCCCTGTGCTATATAGTAGGACCTTATTGTTTATTTTATATATAGTGGTTTGTATCTGCTAATCCCAAACTCCTAATTTATCCCTCCCCACCCCTTTCCCCTTTGGAGGCCGTAAGTCTGTTTTCTATGTCTGTGATATTTCTTATTCATAGTTTCGGCAGTCAGGATGTCTTCAGTTTACAATTCTCTGGCCAGGTGGTCCACGGCTTGGGGGCCCTGTTAGCTCATCGTGCCCTGGAGAAACCATCTGCGTTTGTACCTTAATGATGATATCTGCAACAGCAATTTTAGTCGTCTGACTCTGGTTGATTAGTGCTCAGTTAGCACAGGATTGAGGTCAGAGGGGACAAGAAAGGGAATAAAGTTTTGGATGGAGAGATTAATCATAAACTTGATAAGAGAACTTAGTTTGAGGGGGACTCAGTTTCACCATCTCCAAATAGTCCCATTGGGGTTAGGCCTTCCACATATGAATTTTGGGAGGACAAAATTCAGTCTTTAACAGAACTGATTTGAGTAACCAAACTTTAATAATTAGGTTGCTTGTCTTCTGTCACTTTAGTGGCTTTAGATGCTGTGTGTAATGTGGGGACACTGAGGAGAACAGGAAGGTATATTGGTGTCTGGAAACTGCCTGACACATCAGGGAGGTTAGCCTCACCTGTGTGAAGGAGGTATTTCCTCCCCCCGCCCACCTTCCAAAGGCTTCCAGTATTGCCCATGTGTTCTTCAAGTATGGAAGGAGATGACAGCCCTCTCTCACCATCCATTGCTCACACTGTACACATTTTCACAGATGAAATTCTCAAATGCAGACCTAAGAAATGTACTCCCCAGCCTGAGATCCTTCAGTGATTTCCCTTTGTCCTCAGGATAAAACACAGTCTTTAATACAGCTTGCCCACCATGGTGTCTCCTGTACCTAGCATAATGGTAGCATAATAGCACATACCCACAAATGCTCAGTGAGCAAATCAATGATGCACCCAACACCAGTCTTCAGTATGGGGCATCCCCTGTTGCCTCTGAGGTTAGCAGGCAGCTTGACAATGTTGGGCAAAGGCCCTAAACCCCACGTGGTCTGAGCCTGGGCTCATCAGCTAGTCAACTGACAATCTGTGGGCAGGTCGGAGAGAAGCACACAGTCTTTGGCTCCATTGAGAAATGTATAGACAGGTGAGGTCCACTCACTGTAAGAGGCTGTCAAGCCATTGCTGATGGGCTCATTGTAGATAAGATTTACAAGGATGGATGGGGTACTTAGTGCCTATACAGGCTGAGTTCTTCTCTGACCATAAGGTATAATTAACCCAGGCACCACCACTTACCTGGTTAAATACCCAGTCGCAAGTATAACAATTCAAAGCACGTAAACAACCTCTAAAATGATGGCAGATGTCACTGTGTCACTGCCTGTGACTTTCTCCTTTAGATTTGTTTCTGAAAAATAGCATTAAAAGTGTTACGGGTTTAAGATTAAAAAGAAAAATCTGAGAGCTTCTGCCCTGAAACATCCTCTTTGAGATTTATATTGGGAGACAAAGCTTTTCTCTTCTAAAGACATTTGTCTGATCTGTTTTGTCCTAGTTACTGGATCTGTTTTCCCATGTAGGAGTAGAATGTGGGTGGGATTAGGTCTGATTTGGCCTTGATGGGAATATGTGCATAAGGGGAGGAGGAAAGATCTCTCCATGGGTGGCTGGAGGCTGGCAGCAAACCCTGAAGTCCCCTTTAACCATCGGCTATCAAACACATCGTGCCTTTTCTCTCTTTGACTGTAAGGTTGTCATGAGGCCTCTTCTTAACATGTTTACAAAGTTTTGCTTTTGTACTCTCCTGCTCACATCTGGGGCTTGTGACTCTGGTTCTTAGAGGGGTCTCCTTCCGCTCAGGTAGCTGATCCCAGGGAGTAGGGCACTTGACTTTCTTTTCTGATCCCAGCCCTTAGGCTGCCCCAGGCTCCGTCAGACAAGGGAGCTCTTCCCTCTGGTTACTCTCTTTTTTTTGTTGTTTTCGTAAATTCTCAAATTTCCTTTTTATGAGCTACTTCTCAGCCCTTTGCAGGTGCCTCGCATTTATTCAGAACTCGAGGAGATCCTTATAAGGGAAGCACTGTTGACTCCACCTTGGAGGAACAGGGAGAAGGGAGGCCAGTCCACAAAGAGGTGAGATGTAAGATCCAGGTGACCCAGCAGGCAGTTGCAGACCCAGGCAACGGGCCCAGGGCTAGCCCAGTTCAGTTGTTCATCTCAGCCATTTACTCGTTTCTTTCTCCCCCAGATCAAATCTGAAGGTTGTATTTTGGGCTCAACTCTAATCGCCTGTGAGTTCTTCTCTTCTAAAACTATGTGAGACCTGGCACCCAGAGTTAAATCCAATCAGCTGGAGGCACCTGAGGTACTTATTTGGCTTAGACTTTGACATGCATATTCATGCCAAATATCGAATAATTTTTTCTGCTCTTTCTTCTTTTTTCCAATTCAATCCAGGTTTTTTCCCAAGACTAGTTCCAGTATAACTACCCCCCGCATGGATTTCTTTATTCTTAGGGTCAGGGACCGATTTAGAATTTCATTGTTCTTTTCTGGTTTTAGTGGGGTGATGTAATAATCTCTTGATTCCTCGAGGACAGGGATCATGTCTTCTTTTACTTCTGACTTGCCTGTAATAACTAGAACAATTCTAGACAAATTAGGTGCTCAGTGAGTAAGTGTGCATTTTTTTGTCCTGGGGATAATTTTTATTTTGAGAGCAGTTTGGATATAAAAGAGCCAGTTGAAAAATGTGATACAGACTTCAACAGCCGTCGGGCTTATGGGCTGGAGTAATCTGACTCATTCTGACATCTCCGATGCTCTATTTGCATATCTCTTTCCTACTGGCGAAGATATTAAATCATGGTGAAGGTTTGGGTTTTACCACAAATTCTGTTATGATTTTTTTTTTTTTTTTTTTTTTTGCGGTACGTGGGCCTCTCACTGTTGTGGCCTCTCCCATTCCGGAGCACAGGCTCTGAATGCGCAGGCTCAGCAGCCATGGCTCACAGGCCCAGCCACTCCGCGCCATGTGGGATCCTCCCAGACCGGGGCACGAACCCACGTCCCCTGCATCGGCAGGTGGACTCTCAACCACTGCGCCACCAGGGAAGTGCTCTGTTACGATATTTATTCATTGGAACTTTTAAAAGCAGAATTCAGAATAAGCTTCATCCATATTTATTCAAAATACAGATTCTCAGGGTCTGTCCCAGACAATCAGAGGCTTGAAATTACCTTTCCAGGTAGACTTATAATGCACATTAAAGTTCAGAAATAAACATTGTTATATGGGATGTTCAATGCTGATTTTTTTTTTTTATACAGCAGGTCCTTATTAGTCATCCATTTTACACACATCAGTGTATACATGTCAATCCCAATCTCCCAATTCGTCACACCACACCCCCCACCCCCCGCCACTTTCCCCCATTGGTGTCCATACATTTGGTTTCTACATCTGTGTCTCAATATCTGCCCTGCAAACCAGTTCATCTGTACCCTTTTTCTAGGTTCCACATATATGCGTTAATATACGATATTTGTTTTTCTCTTTCTGACTTACTTCACTCTGTATGACAGTCTCTAGATCCATCCACGTCTCAACAAAAGGCCCAATTTCGTTCCTTTTTATGACTGAGTAATATTCCACTGTATATATGTATCACATCTTCTTTATCTATTCGTCTGTCGATGGGCGTTTAGGTTGCTTCCATGACCTGGCTATTGTAAATAGTGCTGCAATTACCATTGGGATGCAAGTGTCCTTTTGCATCATGGTTTTCTCTAGGTATATGCTCAGTAGTGGAATTGATGGATCATAAGGTAAGTCTATTTTTAGGTTTTTAAGGAACCTCCGTAGTGTTCTCCATAGTGGTGGTATCAATTTACATTCCCACCAACAGTGCAAGAGGGTTCCCTTTTCTCCACACCCTCTCCAGCATTTGTTGTTTGTAGATTTTCTGATGATGCCCATTCTAACTGGTGTGAGGTGATACCTCATTGTAGTTTTGATGTGCATTTCTCTAATAATTAGTGATGTTGAGCAGCTTTTCATGTGCTTCTTGGCCATCTGTATGTCTTCTTTGGAGAAAAGTCTATTTAGGTCTTCTGCCCATTTTTGGATTGGATTGTTTGTTTTTTTAATATTGAGCTGCATGAGCTGTTTCTGTATTTTGGAGATTAATCCTTTGTCGGTTGATTCATTTGCAAATATTTTCTCCTATTGTGAGGGTTGTCTTTTCATCTTGTTTATGGTTTCCTTTGCTGTGCAAAAGCTTTTAAGTTTCATTAGGTGCCATTTGTTTATTTTTGTTCTTATTTCCATTACTCTAGGAGGTAGATCAAAAAAGATCTTGCTGTGATTTATGTCAAAGAGTGTTCTTCCTATGTTTTCCTCTAAGAGTTTTATAGTGTACAGTCTTACATTTAGGTCTCCAATCCCTTTTGAGTTTATTTTTGTGTATGGTGTTAGGAAGTGTTCTAATTTCATTCTTTTTTTTTTTTTTTTTGCGGTACGCAGGCCTCTCACTGCTGTGGCCTCTCCCGTTGCGGAGCACAGGCTCTGGACGCGCAGGCTCAGCAGCCATGGCTCACAGGCCCAGCCACTCCGTGGCATGTGGGATCTTCCCGGCAGGCGGACTCTCAACCACTGCACTACCAGGGAAGCCCTAATTTCATTCTTTTACATGTAGCTGTCCAGTTTTCTCAGAACCACTTATTGAAGAGACTGTCTTTTCTCCATTGTATATCCCTGCCTCCTTTGTCATAGATTAGTTGACCATAGGTGTGTGGGTTTATCTCTGGGCTTTCTATCCTGTTCCATTGATCTGTGTTTCTGTTTTAGTGCCAGTACCATATTGTCTTGATTTCTGTAGCTTTATAATATAGTCTGAAGTCACAGAGTCTGATTCCTCCAGCTCTGTTTCTTTCCTTCAAGACTGCTTTGGCTATTTGGGGTCGTTTGTGTCTCCATACAAATTTTAAGATTTTTTGTCTTAGTTCCGTAAAAAATGCCATTGGTAATTTGATAGGAATTGCATTGAATCTGTAGATTGCTTTGGGTAGTGTAGTCATTTTCACAACATTGATTCCTCCAATCCAAGAACATGGTATATCTCTCCATCTGTTGGTATCATCTTTAATTTCTTTCGTCAGTGTCTTATAGTTTTCTGCCTGCAGGTCTTTTGTCTCCCTAGGTAGGTTTATTCCCAGGTATTTTATTCTTTTTGTTGCAATGGTAAATGGGAGTGTTTCCCTAATTTCTCTTTCAGATCTTTTGTCATTAGTGTATAGGAATGCAAGAGATTTCTGTGCATGAATTTTGCATCCTGCAAGTTTACCAAATTCATTGATTAGCTCTAGTAGTTTTCTGGTGACATCGTTAGGATTCTCTATGTATAGTATCATGTCATCTGCAAACAGTGGCAGTTTTACTTCTTCTTTTCCAATTTGTATTCATTTATTTCTTTTTCTTCTCTGATTGCCATGGTTAGGACTTCCAAAACTATGTTGAATAATAGTGGCGAGACTGGACATCCCTGTCTTGTTCCTGATCTTAGAGGAAATGCTTTCAGTTTTTCACTATTGAGAATGATGTTTGCTGTGGATTTGTCGTATATGGCTTTTATTATATTGAGGTAGGTTCCCTGTAAGCCCACGTTCTGGATAGTTTTTATCATAAATGGGTGTTGAATTTTGTCAAAAGCTTTTTCTGCATCTACTGAGATGATCATATGGTTTTTCTTCTTCAATTAGTTAATATGGTGCATCACATTGATTGATTTGTGTATACTGAAGAATCCTTGCCTCCCTGGGATAAATCCCCCTTGGTTGTGGTGTATGATCCTTTTAATGTGTTGTTGGATTGTTGTGGCCTCTCCCGTTGAGGAGCACAGGCTCCGGACACGCAGGCTCAGCGGCCATGGCCCACGGGCCAAGCCGCTCCGCGGCACGTGGGATCCTCCTGGACCGGGGCACGAACCCGCGTCCCCTGAATCGGCAGGCGGACTCTCAACCACTGCGCCACCAGGGAAGCCCTGTTTGTTAGTATTTTGTTGAGGATTTTTGCATCTATATTCATCAGTGATATTGGTCTGTAATTTTCTTTTTTTTGTAGTACCTTTGTCTGGTTTTGGTATCAGCGTGATGGTGGCCTCATAGAATGAGTTTGGGAATGTTCCTTCCTCTGCAATATTTTGGAAGAGTTTGAGAAGGATGTGTGTTAGCTCTTCTCTAAATGTTTGTAGAATTCACCTGTGAAGCCATATGGTCCTGGACTTTTGTTTGTTGGAAGGTTTTTCATCACAGTTTCAATTTCATTACTTGTGATTGGTCTGTTCATATTATCTATTTCTTCCTGGTTCAGTCTTGGGAGGTTATACCTTTCTAAGAATTTGTCCTTTTTTTCTAGCTTGTCAATTTTATTGGCATACAGTTGCTTGTAGTAATCTCTTAGGATGCTTTGTGTTTCTGCAGTGTCTGTTGTAACTTCTCCTTTTTCATTTCTAATTTTATTGATTTGAGTGCTCTCCCTCTTTTTCTTGATGAGTCTGGCTAATGGTTTATCATCTCAAACAACCAGCTTTTACTTTTATTGATCTCTGCTATTGTTTTCTTTGTTTCTTTTTCATTTATTTCTGCTCTGATCTTTATGATTTCTTTCCTTCTACTAACTTTGGGTTTTGTTTGTTCTTCTTTCTCTAGTTCCTTTAGGTGTAAGGTTAGATTGTTTATTTGAGATTTTTCTTGTTTCTTGAGGTAGGCTTGTATAGCTATAAACTTCCCTCTTAGAACTGCTTTTGCTGCATCCCATAGGTTTTGGATCATCGTGTTTTCATTGTCATTTGTCTCTAGGTATTTTTTGGTTTCCTCTTTGATTTCTTCAGTGATCTCTTGGTTATCTAGTAATGTATTGTTTTGCCTCCATGTGTTTGTGTTTTTTACGTTTTTTTCCCTGTAATTCATTTCTAATCTCATAGTGTTGTGGTCAGAAAAGATGCTTGCTATGATTTCAATTTTCTTAAATTTACTGAGGCTTGATTTGTGACCCAAGATGTGTTCTATCCTGGAGAATGTTCCGTGCGCAGTTGAGAAGAAAGTTTAATCTGCTGTTTTTGGATGGAACGTCCTATAAATATCAGTTAAATCTGTCTGGTCTGTTGTGTCATTTAGAGCTTCTGTTTCCATAGTTATTTTCATTTTGCCTGATCTGTCCATTTGTGTAATGAGGTTTTAAAGTCCGCCAGTATTATTGTGTTACTGTCGATTTCCTCTTTTAGAGCTGTTAGCAGTTGCCTTATATATTGAGGTGCTCCTATGTTGGGCGCATATATATTTATAATTGTTATATCTTCTGCTTGGATTGATCCCCTGATCATTATGTGGTGTCCTTCCTTGCCTCTTGTAACATTCTTTATTTTAAAGTCATTTTATCTGATATGAGTATTGCTAATCCAGCTGTCTTTTATTTCCATTTGCTTGGAATATCTTTTTCCATCCCCTCACTTTCAGTCTGAATGTCTTCCTAGGTCTGAAGTGGGTCCCTTGTAGACAGCATATATATGGGTCTTGTTTTTGTATCCATTCAGCAAGCCTGTGTCTTTTGGTTGGAGCATTTAATCCAATCACGCTTAGGGTAATTATCGATATGTGTGTGCCTATCACCATTTGCTTAATTGTTTTGGGTTTGTTTTTGTAGGCCCTTTTCTTCTCTTGTGTTTCCCACTTAGAGAAGTTCCTTTAGCATTTGTTGTAGAGCTGGTTTGGTGAAGTCTCTTAGCTTTTGCCCGTCTGTAAAGCTTTTGATTTCTCCGTAGAATCCAGATGAGATCCTTGCCGGGTAGAGTAATCTTGGTTGTAGGTTCTTCCCTTTCATCACTTTAAGTATATCATGCCACTCCCTTCTGGCTTGTAGAGTTTCTGTTGAGAAATCAGCTGTTAACCTTATGGGAGTTCCCTTGTATGTTATTTGTCGTTTTTCCCTTGCTGCTTTTAATAATTTTTGTTTGTCCTTAACTTTTGCTGGTTGGATTACTATGTGTCTCGGCATGTCTCTCCTCGGGCTTTTCCTCTATGTGACTCTCTGCACTTCCTGAACTTGGGTGGCTATTACCTTTCCCATGTTAGGGAAGTTTTTGACTATAATCTCTTCAAATATTTTCTCTGGTCCTTTCTCTCTCTCTTCTCCTTCTGGGACCCCTATAACGCGAATGTTGTTGCATTTAATGTTGTCCCAGAGGTCTCTTGGGGTGTCTTCATTTCTTTTTATTCTTTTGTCTTTATTCTGTTCCTCAGCAGTGAATTCCATCATTCTGTCTTCCAGGTCACTTATCCGTTCTTCTGCCTCAGTTATTCTGCTATTGGTTCCTTCTAATGTAGTTTTCATTTCAGTTATTGTATTGTTCATCTCTGTTTGTTTGTTCTTTAATTCTTCTAGGTCTTTGTTAAACATTTCTTGCATCTTCTCGATCTTTGCCTCCATTGTTTTTCCAAGGTCCTGGATCCTCTTCACTATCATTATTCTGAATTCTTTTTCTGGAAGGTTGCCTATCTCCACTTCATTTAGTTGTTTTTCTGGGGTTTTATCTTGTTCCTTCATCTGGTACATAGCCCTCTGCCTTTTCATGTTGTCTATCTTTCTGTGTTTGTGGTTTTTGTTCCACAGGCTGCAGGATTGTAGTTCTTCTTGCTTCTGCTGTCTGCCCTCTGGTGGATGAGGCTATCTAAGAGGCTTGTGCAAGTTTTCTGATGGGAGGGACTGGTGGTGGGAGAGCTGACTGTTGCTGTGGTGGGCGGAGCTCAGTAAAGTATTCTATGTTAAGTATTCTATTCTAAGTTAAGTATTCTATGAAGAATACTTAATCCGCTTGACTGCTGATGTGTTCCCTCCCTGTTGGTTGTTTGGCCTGAGGCAACCCAACACTGGAGCCTACCTGGTCTCTTTGGTGGAGCTAATGGTGGATTCTGGGAGGGCTCATGCCAAGGAGTATTTTTCAGAACTTTTGCTGCCAGTGTCCTTGTCCCCATGGTGAGCCACAGCCATACCCTGCCTCCGCAGGAGACCCTCCAACACTAGCAGGTAGATCTGGTTCAGTCTCCCCTGGGGTCACTTCTCCTTCCCCTGGGTCCCAATGTGCACACCACTTTGTGTGTGCCCTCAAAAGTGGAGTCTCTGAATCCCCCAGTTCTTTAGAAGTCCTGCAGTCAAATCCCAGTAGCCTTCAAAGTCTGATTCTCTAGGAATTCCTCCTCCCGTTGCTGGTCCCACAGGTTGGGAAGCCTGACGTGGGGCTCAGAACCTTCACTCCAGTGGGTGGACTTCTGTGGTATAAGTGTTCTTCCATCTGTGAGTCACCCACCCAGCAGTTATGGGACTTGATTTTATTGTGATTGCGCCCCTCCTACCATCTCACTGTGGCTTTTCCTTTGTCTTTGGATGTGGGGTATCTTTTTTAGTGAGTTCCAGTGTCCTCCTGTTGATAATTGTCCAGTAGCTAGTTGTGATCCTGGTGCTCTCGCAAGAGGAGTGAGAGCTCGTCTTTCTACTCCGCCATCTTGGTTCCAATCTGTCTCATTGCTGATTAAAAAATATAATTATGACATGATTTCAAAGCATACTCCCAGACAATTTTAAATGGAGGATTCAGGAAGATAAAATAACTAGGTGACCCAAATGTTTTATTTTAAAATGTGTAATGCATCTTATTTGCTAGGCCAGCTCATTTATATGGTGTCATGATTCTTCACCTCATAGTACCTTCTGGGTGCATCACACAGAATATTTGTTTGAATCTTTAAACCAATATCATCATCTCCAGAGTAAGTGTTCAGCGTCATACTGGAGGGCTTTGGAATTGCTAAAATGGGATTTCAGTCTGGCTTTGAGAAGCTTCTTGGATTTTACAAGGTGCTTTCCTTTTGGTTTTTCGTTTCCAGCTTAGGTTATCTTTAAATTTTTATGGTGGAAATATCATTAAGAACTGCCCCTTTCTTACAGCTGTTGGAAATAGCTAATTAGGGTTGGTGTGGGTTGGTAGCTTATTAGCACCCTTGGGTTAGATAGCTGCAAAGGTTAGGGCAGACTAGCTGCTATCACAGGGTCAGAGTGTGAATGGCAGCTGGTCAAGAAAGATAAATATGACAAGGTGGGGAACAAAGCAGGGTTATTAGTACAAGAAGTGTCACCCAGATAATAATGGAACTTAACCAATAAAAAATCACTCAAATCATGACCTAGCCCAAAAGGAAAATAAACTTTACACTTCCAGAATTTATTGCAGCACTGTGATTATTTGGCCATTAAAATGTCACTTGCGGGATGAAATAATGGAGGATGCTGACTTCAATATGAAATAGTTTTTTAATTCTTCTCAAAATATTCTGAGCATTATTGAATGACCAGTTTAGGTCTCTGGAGAAATAATCATGACTTAAGGCCTCTTTGAAATGTAGACCCACCTCCCCACCTCTCTCTCTCTCTCGAGCGCGCGCATGCGCGCGCACCCCAAGTTCATGAATAATTTTCTTAGGAATCATTTGAGGAACCATGGTAGTGAGGACTTAAACTTCCAGTTCTGTACCTAATGCTGATTATTATTCGTGACAGTATATCTCTAATGCAGGTCTATATGGAAAGATGGCCTTATTCCAGGAAGATGGCCCCCATGAACCTTTGGAATTCCATCTTCCATTTTATCACTTCACTGCTTCTTGAGATAGAATACTGCAGACATTCAGATCAAGATATCATATAGCCAGCAGCCTGAGCCATGCAGTCTTATTCAACTTTCATTAAAATACCTATGACAGCACAGAAAACAAAGACATGGAAAATGTGGACATTTACAATGATGACTAAAAGGAATACTGATGGACAACAAATGCCAGAATCTTGGAGGAGTTCCTCCTCATTACATAAAAGGAAAATGGAGTAGATTTAAGGAATGCCTTATGGTACACCCAGGTTTCAGATCATGCAAGCTTGACAACTGAAAAATGTAAGGAGATAATATGCTCTCTACTCTCCTTAGACAGAGACCCAGGGATTGTACCCACCAGAAAATAGGGTAGTTGCCTGACCTTCCAGGTGTTGACCCATTAAGTGACCAAATTACTTTTTCCCATTACTTCCCCAGCCCACTACCTCATTTTTCTGCATGCATAATAGAAAGCAATCCTGGACAACAATGAGAAGGAATGAGGAATATGCTGTTGATTAGAGGTTGTCTATATTTTGATAGGTGCATTGTCTTATTGTAGTTTGGGGTCCTCTAGAAGCAGACATTGAGACAATAAAGCAAATTATTTATTTTGGAAGTGATCACAGGAAAGTGTGGTAGGGGAGTTAGTGACACAGGAAGAGAGGGCAGTAAATAAAGGTTCTTATAATGCACGTCAGCACTGTGGGTGACTGGAGTCACAGCCCACCTAAAGAGATGAAGGAGCTGAATATTTATGCTCACATTCATATCAGTTATTAGTTAAAAGTGGCTCCTGGGGGCATGGTGTCGTTTCCCTGGTACATCTGGGTGCTGTGCATAGGAGTAGAGTTGTTCTATAGGCCAGAGAAAACCCCTAGGCAAATAAATCTAGGTGCTGACAGGTAGACAGCTGATGTGCTCAGAAGTACTAAGGATGAGGGAGTCCGGGCAGGCCACTGACAGCATCTACTACAGTCCAGACTTTGCACCACTCACAACCCCTCTGCTTTACATTGGGTTACTCTACCCGGTCATTGATTCTTCAAAGTCACAAAGAAAGAGCAAAAGAACCTACAACAGGAAGACTGGTGGGCCAGGTTCTCACTGTCTGCTGCCGCAGTTTGTCCTAAGATGTTCATCCACCATCTCCCTTCTCTTCCACTCTTTGTAGAGGTTCCTCCTCCTTGGCCAGCATTTCTGCAGGTTTAGGTGGCTTGCCTGGTGGAGTAACCCAGAGTTTTATCTTTGAGAGAGGTCTAGGTCCCAGGTTATTATAGATTTCTTCTGTGCAACCCTTGTGGCCTGGTGGGTCTGATAATATCTGACTCACAAAAGGCAGTGCTGGTTGCATGGTCCCTTGATGTCCTATGCTCTGGTGCTCAGCTATCCCATGGGCCCAGAAGCATTGAGGAGCTGCTTTCTGCACAGTGAAGAGCCCTCTGCTGCAGATGCCATGGGCTAGCTCCAGACCTCAAGGGGTCTGCATTGTGATTCTCCTGTTGAGGGTTGTCAAAGACCCTACAGACTTGAGTGCCATAGGATCCTCTGGTCATAGAGCCTAAGCACTAGGGTTGCTTGTACCACACCTGGGCCAGCTGCAGAGTTCTCTCTTGCTCCAGGCCCACTGTATACATTTGCTTGGGCTGCTATAACCAAATACCACAGACTGTGTGGCTTAAACAATAGAAATTTATTATCTCACAGTTCTGGAGACAACAGGTCTAGATCAAGGTGTTGGCAGGTTTGGTTTCTTCTCAGGTCTCTCTCCTAGGATTGCCAATGGCTGCCTCCTTGCTGTGTTCTCACATAGACTTGCCCTGTGTGTGTGCCCCTGGTGTCTCTTTATATGTCCAAATTTCCTCTTCTTATAAGGGTATCAGTCAGGACCCACCCTAGTCATCTCACTCTAACTCAAACTCAATCACCTCTTTAAAGGCCCTATCTCCAAATATAGCTGTATTCTGAAGTACTGGAAGTTAGGGCTTCAGTATATCAGTTCAGGGGGACACAAAGCAGCCCATAACACCCACTCAAAACTGACAGCCTTCTGACTCAGTAATTGGGTTGGAGGAGCATTCAAGTGTGATGGATGCAATCTTCAAAATTTGAAAAATTCTACCGAGTAGTGTGCTACTTTCTTAGTGGTAGAGGTACAAAGTACACTAATTTGCTTCTCCTTGGAGTGACCTGGAAGATCCCAGACCACTACTACTGGACCCCTGAAAACTTTACTGATCAAGGCAAAGTCCTTGATTGTTTATGAGGTTCTTGTCATCTCTCTAATACATGTGTGCCTGACTCTTGCATCCAGAGTACTTAGCACTTCCTGCCACCAGGCATGATCAAATGATGTCATCGGTACAGTGAAACACCCAGACCTTGAACAGAATACTCAGACGTTCAAGATCCTGTTAAATTCTGTTGTGACGTAGAGCAGGGAGGTTAACATAGCCCTGAGGATATAGCAGTGAATGTATATTTCTGTCTGTTCCAAGTGACAGCAACTGCTTTGATCCTCCTTTCTCATGGGGGTTGAAAAGAACACATTTTCCAATTCAACAGCCTTATACCAAGTGCCAGAGGCCATGTTGATCTGTTGTAGTAAATAAGGATACTGCATCTGAAACAGCAGCTGTGGTTGGTGTTACTGCTTGGTTAAGTTTATGGTAATCTACCACCAGCAACATGATCCAATTGGCTTTTTCTAGGGGACAGACTGGTGAACTAAATGGGAATATGATGCCTACCATCCTAGCCTCCTGAAGTCTTTGAGGGTCTTGGAGGGTGGCCCTAATCTCTGCCATTCTGCCTATCATGGAACACTGCTTCTGATTTTCTTGTCAGTGGTAGACGGGGGGCAATTTCAAGGTTTTCACCTGCTTTTCCTGCAATGTATCAGTCGGGATCTAGTCAGGAGACAAATTATACACAAGTTATTTTAACAAAGAGAATTTAATATAAAGGATTATTAAGTAGTTATTGAAAAATTAGAAAGGCAAAGAGAGAACACTAAGGTATCCCAGAAACTGCAGATAGCAGCTACCATTCTTATGGCTGGGGGAACAGAAAGAAGTTGGAATTTGTCACTTAGAAGCTTGGACTAGGAGCTGAAACTCAGATCTTTGAAAGGGGCCACTTCTCATCTTGTGCTGATGGCTCTGAGTTGAAAGGAGGGGCCCATGGCCTATGGTCAAGAACTCTGAGGAAGCCCTGGCCAAGCTGGTACTGGGGTTTCTGAGGGCCACTATGAGACTCTTCCTGCACGTGTTGGAAAAACTGCAAACTGGATTCAATGGCTATGACGGCAACAAACTGCCAACGCCAGGGTGAGGAATGAGACTAAGGTGTTGCTGACAGGAACATGAAGCAAATAGGAAGCACAAGTCTCCTTGTCCTGCTAGTATCCCCTACTAGCAGAGCTGAATGTAGAGCTGACTGGCAAAGCAGAAAGGTGGTTTGCAGAGGCCCAGTCCCAGCATCACAGAGGAGGACATAGGAAGGGGTGGGGTTGAAGTTGAGAGACAACAGCTTAATAACTAGCAGAGGTTATTCCACAGGTCAGGCCACCAGTATGAGAGTCTACCAGTGAATATTCATCTAGCTTATGCACTCAAGAACAGGGAAATGACCACAGGGAAGGTCTACCAACACACTGGAACTATAAGGTAGGCTTGACCCCAGACCACACATCATCTGGCCTCGAATGCCCCGTCTATAACATGGGGGCCCTGATGGTATGCTGAGTGCCTAAGTGTTAGTGTCAATCCATATCCTATACTCAGTAGCTCTTGAAAAATCATGGATATTCTTTTTTCTGTGGTGTACAATTACTCAGGTGAATGGCTCTGTTGCTTTGGAAGGGACTGGTAGAATCACCCCTGTGGCCACTAGCTGTGGCATTGCCGAGTTCTTCACAAGGGGACCCAGCCACTCCTTCAATTGATTGGTCCTGGATCTCCTGAGAATTGGCTCAGGTCTGGAAACTGAGTGAATGATTATAATTTTCCACTGGGGTAGCTGACAAGCAATACAGTTGTTGTCTGGCCATCTATCTTGTCCTCCAGAACACCATGGCAGCCCCGGGTGCCATTGTGACCTTGTCTCCATAATGATAATTATGACCCACCATTTCATCTGATGGCTAAGTTCTACTGCCTGGCCTCTGTTCTTCTGGACTCTCATCATCCCCACTGGCACTAGAAGGTCCAGTGGTGGCTTTTCTGTTTAGGCTAGCATTGACAGTATGAGATGCTAGAGATACTGCTGAGCCCCTTCAACCTGAATCCTATCCCAGTTCATGACGAGAGAGTCTATTAAATTTAAGTTTTTTTTGGCTGCGTTGGGTCTTTGTTGCTGGGCACAGGCTTTCTCTAGGAGTGGGCTACTCTTCGTTGTGGTGCTCGGGTTTCTCATTTGTGGTGGCTTCTCTTGTTGCCGGAGCACGGGCTCTAGGTGTGCGCGCTTCAGTAGTTGCAGCACACCTGCTCAGTAGTTGTGGCTCCCGGGCTCTAGAGCACAGGCTCAGTAGTTGTGGCACATGGGCTTAGTTGCTCCACAGCATGTGGGATCTTCCTGGACCAGGGATCGAACCTGTGCCCTCTGCATTGGCAGGTGGGTTCTTAACCACTGCACCACAAGGAAAGTCCCCGAAAGGGTCTATTAATTGATGACATTGTATGTTATCACCACCCCACTCATCATAATGCCTGGATTCAAATCTTGGTTCTGCTAGTTACTTGTAGTATGCCCTTTGGCAAGTTACTCAGTATATCAGTTTCTTTCCCTGTAAAATGGGAATAAAAGTATTTACCTTTGGGCCATTGGTTGGATTCAATGGGTTAACATGTAAATTGCTTAGAACAGTGCCTTACATATAAGCCTTTACAGACTATTAGCTATTATTAAAGTACAAAAAAATCTTATTAAAGTAAAAAAATTCATGAGAATGCTAACCATTTTTATTCAACATCATTCTGGAAATGATAAAAAGCAATTAGACATAAAAAATTAAGTGGGGTCAAATATTGGGGAAGAAGAGATAAAATTATTATTATTTACAGATTATAAAATTGACCACCTGGAAAAATCCAAGAATATCAATGAAAAACTCTTAAGAATAATGAGAGAATACAGTAAAATCAGTAGGATTTTTTTGTTTTATGTTTCTTTTTTTTTACGTTAAAAATAGCCATCCAAAATATAAAATAATGAGGGGGTAAATCCTTATAAAGGTCACAGTACTTATATAAAGGAAACTGAAACTTTAAAAGCAGCTAGACAATATGTAAAATAGATAACCAACAAGGACCTACTGTATAGCACTTGGAACTATACTCAATATTCTGTAATAACCTATATGGGAAAAGAATCTGAAAAAGAATATATATATATCTGTATATCTTTTTTTTTTTTTTTTTTTCTTGCGTTATGCGGGCCTCTCACTGTCGTGGCCTCTCCCATTTGCGGAGCACAGGCTCCGGACGCGCAGGCTCAGCGGCCATGGCTCACGGGCCCAGCCGCTCCGCGGCACGTGGGATCCTCCCGAAACGGGGCACGAACCCGCGTCCTCTGCATCGGCAGGCGGACTCTCAAGCACTGCGCCACCAGGGAAGCCCTATATCTGTATATCTTAATCACTTTGCAGTATACCTGAAACTAACACAACATTGTAAATCAACTATACTTCAATAAAAAATAAAATAAAATAAAAGCAGCTAGACAAATGGGGGAACTGTTTCTGGATGATAATTCTCACTATTGTAGAGATATCAATTCTCCCAAAATTAATTACACAACTCCAATAAACTTCCAAACATTGTTATTATTTTTTTAACATCTTTATTGGAGTATAATTGCTTTACAATGGTGTGTTAGTTTCTGCTTTATAACAAAGTGAATCAGCTATATGTATACATATATCCCCATATCCCCTCCCTCTTGCGTCTCCCTCCCACCCTCCCTATCCCACCCCTCTAGGTGGTCACAAAGCACCGAGCTGATCTCCCTGTGCTATGCAGCTGCTTCCCACTAGCTATCTAGTTTACATTTGGTAGTATGTATATGTCACAAACATTATTTTTTAACTTAAGAATGAGTCTCCAGTTTATCTGGGAGAATAAACAATGAGAACAATAATAACACGTGTTAAAATAAGAATAGTGGGGTATCTATCACCACCAAATGTCAAAACACATTTATAAAGTCAAATAGTTCAAGGATTTTAATTGGTATATAAATAAACAAAAAGAAAAAAATAGAAAAGCTTTGAAAGCCTATAAATAGGTCTTACATATATATTTAAAAATTAGTATGTAACAAAGCTTTCCATTTCAAGTTAGAGAGGAAAAGGTAGCCAATGTCATAGATGACTTTTCAGCAACTGTCTAATCACCTGGGAAACAATCAACCTTCCCTAACTCATTATTTATCCTAAAGTAAATTCTTAAAAAAATTTTTTGGGCTTCCCTGGTGGCTCAGTGGTTGAGAGTCCGCCTGCCGATGCAGGGGACACGGGTTCGTGTCCTGGTCCGGGAAGATCCCACATGCAGCGGAGCGGCTAAGCCCGTGAGCCATGGCCGCTGAGCCTGTGTGTCCGGAGCCTGTGCTCCGCAATGGGAGAGGCCACAACAGTAAGAGACCCACATACCAAAAAAAAAAAAAAGATTTTTTTAATCAAAGTATAGTTGATTTACATTATTGTGTTAGTTCCAAAATAAATGCTTAACTGATAACAAAAATGAAGCATAGAAACGAAACTATAAGAAAAATAAAACTGGCTAAATATTACATAACTTTAGGGTAGAGAAGGGAAAGGACTATGTAAGGTAGAAAAGAAAGGACAGGCAAGAATAATAGATTTAAATACACAAAAGTTAGAAAATTTTGGTGTCGTAAAACATAATTAACAAAACAGAAAATCAGGAAACGTTTATAAAACAAATGCTAGACAAAACATTGATTTTATTTAAAAAGAAGAGCTCTTACAAATGTGTGAGAAAGATATGAATAGTTCAGTATAAAAATGGCAAATAGCCTAGATGGACAAGTCACAAGAGAAAAAATATTAATAGTATATACAAGTATATACATGTGTTTAAGAATCAAAAAATGGAAGTGAAAGCAATGAAACAGTATTACCATTTTTTCTTTTTGGTATCACATCAGCAAATTATCATTTAAAAATGATAGGGTGTTGGCAGAACAGGCTCTTCCATACCTAGTCTGGAGACAGTTAACAGCTGCATCATTCTGGAGGTAATTTTGATACTATGACTAAAAGCTTTAAAAGTATGCCTATGGCCTCCATCCTAAAGAAATCAGCAGTGTTATAGCAAAATATATATGAAAAAAAAATGCTCCCTGTAGAATTTTTACAAAAGTGAAACAACCTAATACAAAAATATAGTGGATTTATTAAGTCATGGTACATCTGTGTGCTAGGATACTATACAGCCATTAAAGATCAAATTTACCATATCAGAAGAATGTTTACAATAACTTGCTCAGTGACAAAAGTAATGTATAAAATAAATTTGTAGTATGTCATCAGTTTTGTAAAAAATATGCACATATATGTATGTATGTGCAAAGAAAAAAGACTAGAAAGATGTGAACAACAGTTACTTCTGGGAATGGAATAATGGGTAGTTTTTTTCTTCTTACTTTTTTTTTTTTTTTTTTTTTTTTGCAGTACGTGGGCCTCTCACTGTTGTGGCCTCTCCCGTTGGCGGAGCACAGGCTCCGGATGCACAGGCTCAGCGGCCATGGCTCACGGGCCCAGCCATTCCGCGGCATGTGGGGTCTTCCCAGACCGGAGCACGAACCTGTGTCCCCTGCATCAGCAGGCGGACGCTCAACCACTGTGCCACCAGGGAAGCCCTCTTCTTACTTTTTATGTTTTCCAAATTTTATGCATTGAACATATATTAGTTTTATAATTAGAAAAGGAAAAAAAAATGAGGAAAAAAATGAAGGAAATCTAAGGGCTCCATGACTCAGCTGACCTCTACTCTCAGGTTCTGGGTTTCAAGTTTACACAGAAGTTCTAGAAAAAACAGACAAAATAGCAAGTATGTAGTGTAGCCCAGTATAGTGGCAATGTCTTATACTATAAGAAGAAAGAGTTTAAAGCCCCATGAGATTCTATGCCACTCTTTTGAAAGGTGGTTTTTATATATAACATTTTGTTACTATTAAGAAATTCATTTTGCTGTCAATTGGATGACTAGTTACCCACCAAAGTTAATATTAATGCATATTTTTATATTATGTGGCTTGCCGGGGAAAAAATGTAAGGACAACTGCCATTCTACACTCACCTCCCCCCAATTCATTCTAGTGCAAAATAAACCCCAAGAAATAGGATTTAAAGTCCTCCCATTCTTGATCCCATTTGCTTTCTATCTCCAATTCCTTCTTCAATTTTGATGATAATCCAAGGCTACACAAACTTTCTCACCAAATAAAGACACACTCCTTCCCATGAGCTGGCTTTGGCAGTTGGAGCTTTTTATCAGTAGTCTGAATCTCTGGAGAACAACTTAAGCTGGTTGTAGTATTTCATCACTACTGTTCAATATCAGTGACTGGTGGGCCTCACAGTGGATGGTGTATCCATAATTCATAACGCCATCTAAATTCGAGAGAGGACACATTGTAATCTCAGAATCCTTATTAGATGGAAGAGGAATAAACATGCTTAAAACAAGTACAGCTGAAGCCATTGTTTCAGTTGGGTTTTATCTTTCCAAGGCATAGAAAAGACTAAATCAGTGACAACAGGTGCTAGTCCTTTCTCCTACAATACAAAGGAGAACAGTGCATGGCTAGTACTGATTATTTCACTCCACGGAGTAAACCAGGATGATTAATATTGTTTTAATCTATGCATCCTGTGAGACCCAAGATACTGATATGTAAGAGCACTTAAACATACACTGTTATGACCCAGAGCTGTCAAGAGCTGTTGTGAATTAGAAAGAGCTGGAAATATCCACTTTGGAAGAGATCTGCCCAACAGCCCAGCACTATAAATAGTCCTGAGTGAGCCTGGCTTGTAGCTCAGGTTGGCCCAAGGCCTAAGCTCCTACCAGGGGACTAAGACCCAGAGGAATGAGGCAGAAAAGGAGTCTGGGCATTTGTCTTGCTGACTCCCTTGTCATTATCACTTTCTCAGGAAACGCCTATTGTCTGTCAATAAGTAGTTCATCTCTCCTCTCTCTCCCTCCTTCCCTCCCTCCCTCCTTCCCTCCCTCCCTCCTTCCCTCCCTAAAAAACAAAACACAAAATCCTCAAACACAAAAATAAGTAAAACAAAGCTTTCCTGGTTTCTTTCTGGCATTGGTTACTAAGTACTGGAGATATGCAGCCTACTTATTGGTAACTTTAAATTCATGTTTCAGGAATCCCTGAATGGCTGTGTGGGTAAAATAATATTGTGAGGAAACTGTAATAATGACCACATACTTCTCACAGTTTTACTGTCTGCTGTCACAGTTTTATTTAACCCTCACTGTCCTCTGTAGAAGGTATTATGATGCCTATGTTATGGATGAGGGAAGTGCAACTCTGAGAAGGGCAATGTCCAGTGATCTGACTCATTCAAGCTGTCCTGCTAGATGATAGAACAGTGATCTGTCAATGATAAGCAGCTTTAGATCTCCCTCAACTTATATTACTGGTCTCCTTCACTATATGTGATATACTTTCCAAAGAGTTTACTGAGAAATTGTGCTAAGCTCCTCTAGACCACTGCAATTTTCAAACTTTGATCTACCTCCTTTGTATATTGGTGACTGCGTGGCCCAGTTAGTGGGAGGTGTTCTTGAGGTCCAGGCCATGGATGTGACCATCAACACAATGTTAGTCTTTAAATGTAGTTTATATACACATATATCTGGCCTTAATATTAACAGCTGGGTGCCTTGGTCACAATGGGGAGAGATAACAGTAGCTTCTGTGTGCTAGCAACCAGGCACTGTCCTAAGCATGTAAAGCTCTTTTAATCCTTTTACCGTTCCTATGGTAGCTACTATATTATCCCCCTTCTAGAAATGAGGAAACTGAGACTTAGAGAGGTTATGTAATTTGCACAAGGCCCCACAGCTTACGAGTGGCAGAGCTGGGTTCGCAGCCAGGCCGTCTGGCTGCAGGGTGTATGCTTTCCCCCACCGCACTGGGCCATAAGCCATGAATCCATGTGGGTGGAGTCATCCCCCAATCACCAAGCCTGCTCCTAGGCTGAGCAGTTCCTAAGGTGGGTTGAGACCTGGGCCAAGGTTGGCTTTCTACCCCTTTTTTTCAGCCCTCTCTTTCCTCCACCTGCCCACTTCTCTCATTCTTCTTTGTTTTCTAGTTCTTCCCAAGTCCTTGAGACAACCTCGCTTGTCCCCATGCCTCCCTTCACCCAGGTCTCAATTCTGTTTAGGGAAGTCCAGGTGTAGAGCACCACTGACCAATGGTTCCTAAACCTGGATGATCATCAGAATTACTGGAGGAACGTCAAAAAAAAAAAAAAGCAAACTCCTAGGCTAACAACTTGGGATGCATTAGTAGTTTTTCAGGTAATGCTGATGTTAACTCAGTTTGAGAACAATATCATAGTATGCAATGGTCAGAGTCCTCATTGTGATGGGATTGAAAAAGTTAAAACCTGGCTGAACACAATTTAGTTCATCTGGTTCCCTGAAGGTAAATATTGACCTATAGCACTGGTCTCCTGGTTTAGAGAATAGCTGTGGTTCTGCTTCCATGTGTTCCAAAGGGTCTACTTTAGTGCCCTGACACCTGGAAAACCCCATCCTGGCTTACATTTGGGTGTTTGAAATGAACGCGTTCTTAGTTCCTCCATGATATGCTAGAACTGTGAAGGAGAAATGGAACTGGTAATGGTATCTAGGGAATAGCTACTGCAAATGGTGCAGAGCTGTTAGAAATCATAATGTTTATTTAGCTAGCCTTCCAAGAGGCTTCTATAGAAATAGGTAATTAAACAATTTAAACAATTAAAAAATCAGTCATTAAAGACAATTTTTCCCCTTTAAAAAAATTTTTTTTTGCGGTACATGGGCCTCTCACTGCTGTGGCCTCTCCCGTTGTGGAACACAGGCTCCGGACACGCAGGCTCAGTGGCCATGGCTCACGGGCCCAGCCGCTCCGCGGCATGTGGGATCTTCCCGGACCGGGACACGAACCCGTGTCCCCTGCATCGGCAGGCGGACTCTCAACCACTGCGCCACCAGGGAAGCCCCAATTTTTCCCCTTTTTAAATATCTCTAACTTTAGTCAACTTCTTAAAAATTGAAGTATAGTCGGTTCACAATGTGTGTTAACTTCTGCTGCACCGCAAAGTGATTCAGTATACCTATATATACATTCTGTTTTTAATATTCTTTTCCATTATGGTTTATCATCGATATTGAATATAGTTCCCTGTGCTATACAGTAGGACCTTGCTGTTTATCCATTCTCTATATAACAGCTTGCATCTGCTAACCCGAACCTCCTACTCCATCCCCCCCACCTCCCCTGGCAACCACCAGTCTGTTCTCTATGTCTGTGAGTCTGTTTCTGTTTCATAGATAGGTTCATTTGTGTCATATTTTAGATTCCACATATAAGTGATATCATATGGTATTTGTCTATCTGACTTACTTCACTTAGTATGATCATCTCTAGTTGCATCCATGTTTCTGCAAATGGCATTATTTCATTCTTTTTTTTATGGCTGAGTAGTATTCCATTGTATATATTCACCACACCTTCTTTATCCATTCATCTGTTGATGGACATTTAGGTTGCTTCCGTGTCTTGGCTATTGTGAATAGTACTGCTATGAACATAGGGATGCATGTATCTTTTTGAATTATGGCTTCATCTGGATATATGCCCAGGAGTGGGATTGTTGGATCATATGGTAATTCTATTTTTAGTTTTCTGTTTTCCATAATGGCCGCACCAATTTACATTCCCGTCAACAGCATAGGAAGGTTCCCTTTTCTCCACACCCTCTCCAGCATTTGTTTTTTTTTTAAATTAATTATTATTTATTTATTTTTGGCTTCATTGGGTCTTCATTGCTGCATGCAGGCTTTCTCTAGTTGTGATGAGCAGGCGCTACTCTTCCTTGTGGTGTGCGGGCTTCTCATTGCAGTGGCTTCTCTTGTTGCAGAGCATGGGCTCTAGGCACATGGGCTTCAGTAGTTGTGGCTCACGGGCTCAGTAGTTGTGGCGCATGGGCTTAGTTGCTCTGTGGCATGTGGCATCTTCCCAGACCAGGGATTGAACTCACGTCCCGTGCACTGGCAGGTGGATTCTTAACCAGTGCATCACCAGGGAAGTCCCCCCAGCATTTGTTATTTGTAGAGTGTTTAATGATGGCCATTCTGACCCTTGTGAGGTGGTACCTCATTGTAGTTTTGATTTGCATTTCTCTAATAATTAGTGATGTTGAGGATCTTTTCGTGTACCTATTGGCCTAAATGTCTCTAATTAAAGACATCAGAAATTCACCCTGTTTTAAAATAATGTATCTGCCCTCAAAGCCAGGCTTGCTGCTGCTTCTGATAAAGTTAATTCTGCTGATCCTGGAAGAGTTTTTTCAGAGACAAATGGTTTCTCTGAGGCTCCTTTAAGTCTTCATTACTCAGAGCTTGGATGCTGCATTAAGTTTTTTCACTTGATCAGTTGGGCCGTGGTTGCAGACCATGAGGAGTAGAAACTGTTTATTCATAAGTCAAGAGTGTTGTTGGCACTTTATAAATCTCAGAAGAGGATTACTATGGTGGTAGTAGTGGTATAAATGTCACACTGAATCTTCCATTTTGACTGTGACAGTTAACAATGCAAGTGCAACAGTCTGAATATGTAAAGAAGCTGGAGATTATCTGCCAAAGGGCAGGTCCTTTCCTAATTACTGATAGAAAAATCATTCCTCTCTGTAGTTAGAAATCTCTCTCTCTCTCTCTCTCTCTCTCTCTCTCTCTCTCTCTCTCTCACACACTCTCTCTCTCACACACACACACACACACACACACAAAGTCAACAATATTCAACCATGTTAAAAAAAAAAAAAAGAAGCATCTGTTCTGCTTTCCCTCAAGACACAATAATGGAGAGTGGGCTTGTATCGCAATGGGAAGCATGAAAATTAAACTTTATGAAGAACTTCCTCATAGGAGGGGTTGGGAAGCACCAAAGGGTTGTAGTATCCAGTTGATTTAAAAAATGAGAAAAGAATGTGCATCTTGTAGACATTCAAAATATTTGCTAAATTGTATTGCTAAATTGCTAAATATGCCACTCTGGCATGATTATTTTGAGCTGGAGGCAAATGAGAATCAACAGATGCAGAAAGAAACATTCTTAGATCTTCCCTTATCTGACTAAAAGCAGAAATTCCTGAGAAATGGGGACTGCCATAAATCCCCTCTCCCAGAGTAGTTTTATAGCCAGAAAGAAGGCAGAAAGTTGGCACTGAAATTGGTCTGCAAACAAACATTACTAAAATAACCTTTCTCTTCCAGTTTCTCCCATATATTTCCTAGGCACTTTCTAACAATTTGCCACTCCAGCCCAAACTTGTTTTTCCTTTGTCTTGTCATGACTGCACAATTTATCATTCTTTGTTAAAAAGGTATATCAACTCCCAGGCCCATCTGTTTTTTTGGGCTTTCACTTCTCTATGAAGTTCTCCATATGCATACGTAATAATAAACCTTTCTCCTATTAATCTGCCTTTTGTCAATCTAATTTGGAGGGCCCCGGGCACTAAACCTAGGGTATAGAGGAAAAAGTTTTTTCCCTTCCCCTATGGATTCATGTGAAAAGAACAACCACAACTGTAAGAATACAATTTTTTTAGTCACAAGGACCCTCTGGGATAGTAATGGTGCCTGCATTTAAATCTCATCTCTGCCATTGATTTGGATGAGTTATTTAATTTTTCTCAACCTTTACTTACACTTTTATGAACTGGTAATAAAATTAATACCTCACAGAGTAGCTATAATGTATGTAAAGTACTTAATATAGTATGAGGCACCTTTCTTTTATATATATGTAATACGTATATATATATATATTTTTGGTAACGTATTCTCCATAGTTCGAGGTATGGGCGAGATACGACTACTGTCTTAAATGGCTTGCATGCACTTCTGTCTAAACACAGAAAGAATAAATTGACTAACATCTTAAGATTTCTTTGAGCCCTATGATTCCATAGTCTTGTGTAGGCTCTTTAATGATTATTCAGTTTTATGCAGAGGCAAAGGTTGTTTCCTAGATTGTCCAGAAGGGGACTGAGATAGGAGACACTTGCATACAGCTACCTAATCAGATTAGATCACTTGACATTTTTGGATGAGCAATAAGTTGATAAATGAGGAGGGCTGGTCACTGTCATAGTTATTAATGAGATAACCTACTGTCTTGATGATAATGAAGGAAAAGAAATCACCTTTGGGCAAAACCTGCAAATGTGCAGTCAACCGCCTGGTTATTGCCTCTACGTTTTCCTGGGCTGGTGTCAAAGAGGAGACTCAAGACTTAAAAACCTGGATAAATGTCATGCAAAGATGGGCCCTGGAGATATAGTATCTGAGCATGTAGCTTAGGGCAGAACACGTCAGTGTCATGGAACTCATTGCTGGGCTGCTTTTTCCTGCCAGCCCTCCAGAAACAGGTCAGAATGGCTAAACAAGCATGTGCTTGGCCTTGCCAGGTTTTAGTAGGAAAATTCTGCCACTAAAAGCCCCACCTCTGACAGTTTTTTGACATGAAGCTTCATGTAATTGGAAAAGGCAGTAAGATTTTCTGCCCATGGAACACCTCTGAACATGATTACCCATGTGACTTAGGAGGTGGTCCTAGCAAACGAATAAGCTTCTAGGTTGCTAAAGACAAAGAAGAAGCCACTAGTATTATCCAACACACATCACAGTCTCCTGGAAGGTTACCCCAGGGGTCAATAGCTTCAGTCTCCTGCCTCTAGGCGGGTCTGCTTTCAGACTAGGCCAAATATACAAAATTCAATTCTATTTCTTAGTCACCTTCCCTGATAGCCAAATAAAAGCAGGTGCTCAGTTTAGGCTTCCCAAGACATAGTACTGTAGTTGCTACTTATCTGTATTTTGTAATTTCTGAGATTTACTCTGTTGGAGAAATACCACCCAGGAAAATGCAGAGAAAATAGTCTTTTTGATACCAGTCCAAAAAAATGAGTTTCTTAAGAACTACAGTTTAAAAATCTCACAGTATTTGTAGGTTTGTGGCATCATCTTATTTCTTACCTCCACCCATGTGACACAGCCAAATAGGCCTTCTCTCTTCATTCTGCCAACCTGCCCACTCCCAGAATTTTTCTATTTAATTCTGGGAAACTTGCCTAAGAAGAGGATGAGTCTTGAAGCCAATAATAAGCTGAAGTGTCCTGGGGAGGAGTTGTGTGAGGAGTGGGCCAGAAGGACTCATGGATCTATGGCTTGAGGGAAAGATGGAAAAATAGAGGCAGGCTCTTCTTCCCCCCTGAACCACTGGTCCAAGAACATCATGAACTTGGTAACTAGATATGCTTTTAGAAGATAGCCCTCCAATTTTAGAAATAGATTTTCTAGCTGCTTTAAAATCAGTATAGCTATACACCAAGTAAATCAATGAAAAATACTTTGTGTGCCAATTTGTGCCAAAGATACATAGCTCCTTCAACAATAATCAAGGGTAAGGAAGTAACCAACTGTCCTTATCTGGTGAAACCAGAATCATCTTTTAGGTACTTCTGTCCTGTTTGGACTATGGCTTTGGGGCATGGTTGTTATCTTCCTGCTTCCTTCAATGATACCTGTCCTCTAAGTGTAGCGGCACCCCACCCAGCACAGTAGTAGTTGTTCATCTCCCAACCTCTGCTCCCAAACACACTCCTATCTGTAATAGCAGCTCACTAGGGCACTGGGCTGTATATAATGTGTGCGTTTATGTGTGTGGCGGGGTGGGAGGCGGGTAGTATATTAGTTTCCTAGGACTGCTGTAACAAATTTCCACAAACTGATAGTTTAAAATAGCAGAAATTTATTGTTTCACAGTTCTGGAGGCTAGAAGTCTGAAACCAAGGTGTCAACAGGGTCATGTTCCCTTTGAAAGCTCTGTGGGAAGATTCTTCCTTGATTCTTTTGGTGGTTGGTGGCAGTCCTTGACATTCCTTGGTGTGTAGATACGTCACTCCAATCTCTGTCTCCATCTTCACTTGGCATTGTCCTCTGTCTCTGTGTCTGAATTTCCTTCCTCTTATGAGGACATTTATCACTGGATTACGATCCACCCTAATTCAGTATGACCTCATTTAAACTTGATTACGTCTATAAACCCCTACTTCCAAATAAAATCAGGTTCCAGGGTTAAGACTTGAACATATTGTTTTGGAGGACACAGGTCAATCCACAACAGGGGGTATTTTTTGGAAACCAGAATTCAGTCCTAGTTCCATCTATACGTCCTCCTATATTGCAGAGTCTGGAAGCCTGAGAACTATATCCTTCAGAATCTCTGGGTATCAGACTTCTGCTTTATTTTGTGCCAGTAAGAGTTGTTTGTGCAATGAAATTGTTATTGCTCCTGTAGTAGCAGCAGGTAAAGATACAGGCACTGATAGATGCCAGATGTGAGATTCTGCAGTAGCTTCTGGGTGTCTTCCTGCAAATTGCCTCCTTTGGTGTTGTAGTGAGCTGAGATCATTCAGTGGTAGTTTTCTGAAACTCCTGTAATTCCAGATTTCTTGGAAGCTAATGACATCGTTCCCTGACTTTGCTTCTTCAGTCTTCGCAACAGTTTTTTGAGCCTCCAGTTCTCTAAATTAAATCCCTTCCTTGAAATACCTTGAATGGTTCCTGTTTTTCTGACCAAATCCTGTTTTATAGAGTGTGTGTATTATGGGTGTCATGCTCTTCTCGAGAGATGTCTCAGAATATCTAAAGGCATACATAGTTTTAAATTCAGTCCATCTGAAATTCCCCCTCAGCTTCCTGAGGAGTGGAGAAACGCCTTGCCCCTCACCAGCAGTTGAGAATTCCACGTATAATGATTTTGGACTTTCATAACCTGCTTAATGAGATTAAGGATGAGATTTCCTTGGAGAAGGTCACAGTCTTCAGGGATTGTATACTTCGTGAGGTTACATTACAGTAAAATAAATAATCTCTAACCCCACTGCTTTTAGATTACCATGGAAACTGCCCAGAAAAGAATATATATTAGTTTTTCTGCTCAAAACCCTTCTGTGGCTCCCCATTGACTGATGAACTAAGTACAAACACTGACCTAATATTCAAAACCTCTATAGTATAGTCCACTAGAATATGAACTGCATGCAGACAAGGACTTTCACTGTTCCACCCTCACCTGTAACTGTCTGGCACATAGCAAATTTTTAATAATTATTTAATAAATGAATGTACTTACGTTTTTAAATATTTTTGTCATTGTTCACCTACATCCTTATAGACTGCAGTCAGTCTGGTCATCCATCCCAATCATCTATCCTTTATTTTTGCTGTACATTTGCTCATATTGTTGCTTCTCTCTGTAATGGTTTCCCTCTCTTGCCTCTTCCTTTGTTGAAAGCCTAGCATCTTTTAAGACTTGTCTCAAAAACTGTCTGCTCCATGAAGTCTTTCCTGGCCTGTACCCTTAACTGGATGGGATCTCTCCTTGCTTTAATCTCTCATGCGCTTAAAAAAAAAACTGAGATATAACTGACATACAACACATTAATTTTTTTTTTTTTTGCGGTACGCGGGCCTCTCACTGCTGTGGCCTCTCCCATTGTGGAGCACAGGCTCCGGACGCGCAGCCTCGGCGGCCATGGCTCACGGGCCCAGCCGCTCCATGGCATGTGGGATCTTCCCGGACCGGGGCACAAACCCGTGTCCCCTGCATCGGCAGGTGGACTCTCAACCACTGCGCCACCAAGGAAGCCCACAACACATTAATTTTAAGTGTACTCTCATGTACTTAAAAAATTAATTACTTTTTAGAACAGTTTTAGGTTCATAATTTCACAGCTCTAGAAATTCCCTGTGTTACACCTGTTCATCCCCCTCCCTCTGAAACACTGGCAACCACTGATCTTTTTTATTGTCTCTATAATTTTTCCTTGTCCAGGATGTCCTATATAGTTGGAATCACACAGTATAAAGCCTTTTTAGATTGGCTTCTTGCACTTAAAGTTTCTTCCATGTTTTTTTTTTTTTTTTTTTTTTTTGTGGTACGCGGGCCTCTCACTGTTGTGGCCTCTCCCGTTGCAGGGCACAGGCTCCAGACACGCAGGCTCAGCCTAATGTCTTCCTCGTATGATTAGGCATAAAGCCAGCGATAAAAGTGCCTTGCCCATAATAAGTACTCAGCAAATGCTGTTTGGACTGAATAGGTATTTAGATTTCTCACTCTGCTAGAGAACCTGGGGCCTTTAGGGAAGTTTTTCAGGTTCCTGAGTATTGCAGACCTGGTTACGACAGCTTGTCATAGCATTGGTAAGACTTGTCATCATCTCTTCTTCAAGGACAATCGTGTTAGCTCTGCTAATGTTGAGACAGACTCTCATACCAAAGAAATGATCAAGTTTAGCTTTTGGCTGAGTCTCCTTCCCTGATATTTGTGGAGCATGACCTTGTAGTCATGAGAGGGGCAAGGAAAGAAAGATGGGTTCTGTGGAGCTGGGGGCTCAAGGAAGGAGCCCATGCTTGCCTGTGGGGACCCTGAGCTAGAGTGCAAATAGAGACCCCCTTCTCGTGCCATCCCCAGATCCAGCTAGTACTATGAGGAATATTGCACATGTAGCTGAGGACATCCTAGCCTGAACGTCCGACCTCCATCCACAGCCCCTGCCATAAAGAGCTTCCCTCTCCTTGGTCACCACTCAGGCCTATGTGTATTTACATGAGTCGCAGTGGAGTTTGCCCTTAGGAGCATAAATCCAGGGAAGGGGCCCACAGAGTTCTGGAAGCAGGCTCATGGCCCGTGGGGCAGGGAATTCTGGGATCCTGCACACCTGGGCTATGGGCTAGAAGGGGAGGCATGAGGTCCTTGTGGGCACGTCCCCTTAGTCCCCCGAATTCCTCCAGTGAGCAGAGGCAAAGATGAAGGAGGGCTGAGCAGGGCCTTCCAAAGTGTAGGCTCTAGGGCAGGGGTCTGTTGCCCAGGTCTAAGGTAATATGAGAAGAGACCTAACTGAGATGCTTAGGCCAAAAAGCAGGCACAACTCAGGAAGATACATAGTGGGTCAGAAATTAATAGACTACCTCTTTAGATTTAGAAAGAACCTGTAGCTTTGTATTACAATTTTTAACAAATCATTGAGATAGAGAGTTTCCCTCACAAATTTCACCCTTCAACCAGAGTAGGCAATAGGGGTAGGGTGGGTGCCCTGCTATGCTGGAGCAGGCTCACACCAGCTCATCAGAGACAATTGTTAAATTTTCAGGAATCTTGCTATTTTTAGAAATTAAATTATATAAACTTACAATTAAATAACTTATATTAAAACAAAGATAATGAATATATAAAACACTGCTTCCTAATTGTTTTACTATTTTTACTGTTGTCTCTGCCCCTGGAGTTATTTCTATCTACTGTATCTATGTGATAGAAATACTATATAATGATGTGCTATTTGCACATTTCTTCCCAACTCCATCACATCACATTTGATGCCGTCACACTGGTAACTTGAAGTTGATCATGGCGGGATATTTACACCACAGAAATTGGTGAACACCACAAGTCAGGGTCCCTTACCCTGTTGCTCTCATGCAGGCCTAGGCAGAGGCCTGTGCACCATTCTTAACCTCTGTTCTAGGCTCTTCAGAGTCACCATGCTTTGTTTGCCTCTGGGCCTGGTTTCTGCCCCAACCCTACCTCTTGTTCTCCCTCAGTGGTAGGACACACGTGCGCAGCCCAACACCAACAAGGTCAAATTCACTTGTTTTTGCACAGACCCTGCCATCTCTGTTTATGAAGGAGAATCTTGAGACTGCAGGGTGAGCTGATATAAAATTTGCTTCCTTTCAGCTGTTTATGCAGGTGAATAGGGTGTCCTTGATAGCAAAAGAGAAGGGGAAGAGGAGACAGAGGGGTGGGCGTGGAGAGAACAAAGCCTCAGCAGCTGAGGCTGATAGAAGAGCCGAGGCTGTCATCACAGCCCTCTGTACCTAGACTCCGATTTGACACATGCTACCCTCAGGCCTATGTGTGTTGTAGGGCTAATGGTTTGGGTTCTTCCCTTTACTGTTTCTCTCTGCATCCTATCTGCCATTTTGGCCCTGGGAAAGGAGGAGGTGAAGGCCACCACAGGAAGAAGGAAAATATGGCACGAGAGAGGCCTCTGCCAGAAGAAGGGCCGGCTGCCCACCTGCCCCCTCCGGGGAGTGAGAGAGGTGCGGGAGGAAGGGGGACACAAGGGTGAGACCCAAGAACACCTCTGTGACCAACCCCCGAAGGTAAGGGTGCTCTTAGGAGGGTGGAAGTTCTGGCCCAAAGCATGAGGGCAACAGAGATGGCTATTAGGGCCAGGAAACACCATGGCTACTGGGCTCTGCCTGTTGGGGGTGCAAAGGGACAAGGACCTAGCCTTCTAAATCCTGATCCAGTGCTCTTTACAACAGTTCTCTGGTTTTCTTTTCAATTTTTTTAGACTGTGCAATCCTAAAATGTAAAAGACATCAAAGTGAGGCTGCTCTGGGTGTAGTGGAGGTGGGAACCAGAGCTCCCACCGGATCTCACAGCGTTTAGCGTCTTTCCCTTAACTACCCCTCCTCCG